>NW_015090893.1:20030836-20037974 GCF_001431845.1 Calidris pugnax | reverse complement strand
CTCCCGCTCCGCCCCGAAGTGGTGGGGCTCCCCAAACGCCTCCCTCCCCTCTCCCCCTCGGAAAATCGCGTTCCGCACCTTAGGAACCCCCCGGGCACCTGGGACCCCCCACGAAATCCGGGAAACGCCGAGCGTATTTTTCGGACTCTCCCGGGACGCACGCGGTTTCGCCGGGGAAGCCGCGAAAGACAAAGACGCCGCCGCGCATGCGCAGCAATGAATCCGGAGCCGCGCGGTTACCACGGCAATTACGTCCAGCCCGGCGACGTCGCGCATGCGCAGCAATGAATCCGGAGCCGCGCGGTCGCCATGGCAAGTATGGGCAGCCCGGCAGACGCCGCGCATGTGCAGTACCTGAATTTGACCACCGGGTGGCGCCAGCGCAGTAACCAATTCGAAGCCGCGCGGTTGCCATGGCAAGTATGGGCAGCCCTGCGGCGCCGCGCACGTGCAGTACCTGAATTTGACCACCAGGTGGCGCCAGCGCAGCAACCAATTCGAAGCCGCGCGGTTGCCATGGCGAGTATGGGCAGCCCGGACGAATTTTTACGACACCCCCCCCGAAGTTTTGGGGCTCCCCACACACCTCCCTCCCCTCTCCCCCTCGGAAAATCGCGTTCCCCATATTAGGAACCCCCCTGGGAACGTAGGACACCCCTCCCCTTGAACCCCAGGACCCACCCAGAAACTTGGGGACCCCTCCCAATTCATGCAACATCCGTCCCCGAATTCCTAGGAACACCCCCCCTGCCCCGCCTCCTTCCAAACATCACCCCCTGGATGCCCGGATCCCCTTCTCCTTGGGAACCCCTGGGAAATTGGGGACACACACACACACACACACCCCTCCCCTGCATTTTTCGGACCCTCCCAAGTCACATGCGGCTATTCGGGGGAGCATTTATGAGGGGAGCAGCTGCAGACTCCTACAGACTCCTATGAACCCCTACAGACCCTTACGAACCCCTACAAATCCCTGCAGACACCTGCAGATCCCTCCAGGCCCCTGCAGACCCCTAGAGACCTCTATGGACCCCTGCAGAAAACTGAAGACCCCTATGGAACCCTACAGACCCCTGCAAACCCCTGCAGAACCTCGCAGACCCCTACAGACCCCTGCAGACCCGTACAAAACCCTCCAGGCCCCTGCAGATCCCTACACACCCCTACGGTTGCCTGCAGATGCCTACACACACCTACAAACACCTATGAACCCCTGCAGATCCCTAAAGACCCCTACAATCCCCTGCAGACCCCCACAGAACCCTACGAAACCCTGTAGACACCAGCAGACTTTTGCAGACCCCTAGAGACCCCTCCAGGCCCTTGCAGACCCCACCAGACCCCTAAGGACCCCAGCAGACTCCTAGAGACCCCTTCAGACCCCTACGAAACCCTCCAGATACCTGCAGATCCCTACAGACCTCTACAGACCCCTATGGACCCCTACGGACCCCTTCGAAACTCTACTGACCCCTTCAGACACCTACGGACCCCTGCTAACCACTACAAACCCCTGCAGACCCTTGCAGATCCCTATGGACCCTTACGGACCCCTACAGATGCCTGCAGACCCCTGCAGACACCTACGGACCCCTACGGACACCTGTAGAAACCTGAAGACCCCTATGGAACCCTACGGACCCCTGCAGACCCCTTACAAATCCCTACAGATGCCAGCAAACCCCAGCAGACTCCTACGGAACCCAGCAGACCCCAGCAGAACCCTGCGGACCCCTGCAGACTCCTATGGACACCTACGGGCCCCTGCAGACCCCTTACAAATCCCTACAGATGCCAGCAAACCCCAGCAGACTCCTACGGAACCCAGCAGACCCCAGCAGAACCCTGCGGACCCCTGCAGACTCCTATGGACACCTACGGACCCCTGCAGACCCCTACAGATGCCTACACACACCTACAAACACCTACAAACCCCTGCAGACCCCCGCAAACCCCTCCAGACACCCTATGAAACTCTACAAATCCCTGCAGACCCCTGGGGATCCCTACAGAGCCCTGCAGACCCCTGCAGACTCCTAGAGACACCTTCAGACCCCTACGAAATCCTACAGACCCCTGCAGACCGCTACAAACCACTATGGACCCCTGCGGACCCCTACAGACCCCTATGGACCCCTGCAGAACCCTACAGACCCCTACTGACCCATGCAGACCACTACAGACCCCTATGAAACCCTCCAGGCCCCTGCAGACCCCTACAGAACCCTACAAACCCCTGCAGACCCCTACTACCCCTACAGACCCCTGCAGACCCCTACAAACCCCTACAGACCCTTGCAGACCCCTACGAACCCCTACAGACCCCTGCAGACGCTTATGAACATCTGCAGACCCCTTCAGACCCCTAAAAAACCTTCCAGGACCCTGCAGAACCCTACAGACGCCTACACACACCTACAAACACCTACAAACCCCTGCAGACCCCTACAGACCCCTGCAGACCGCTACAAACCACTATGGACCCCTGCGGACCCCTACAGACCCCTATGGACCCCTGCAGAACCCTACAGACCCCTACTGACCCATGCAGACCACTACAGACCCCTATGAAACCCTCCAGGCCCCTGCAGACCCCTACAGAACCCTACAAACCCCTGCAGACCCCTACTACCCCTACAGACCCCTGCAGACCCCTACTACCCCTACAGACCCCTGCAGACCCCTACAAACCCCTACAGACCCTTGCAGACCCCTACGAACCCCTACAGACCCCTGCAGACGCTTATGAACATCTGCAGACCCCTTCAGACCCCTAAAAAACCTTCCAGGACCCTGCAGAACCCTACAGACGCCTACACACACCTACAAACACCTACAAACCCCTGCAGATCCCTACAGACCCCTACGAAACCCTCCAGAATCCTACAAACCCCTACAGACACCTGCAGACCCCTGCAGATCCCTACAGCCCCCTGTAGAACCCTGCACACCCCTACGAATCCCTACAGAGCCCTACAGACCCCTGCACACCCCTACAAATGCCTACAGAGCCCTGCAGCACAGAATGGAGCACACCCCTACAAACCCCTACAGAGCCATACAGACCCCTGCAAGCCCACGCAGACCCATGCAGACCCCTACGGACCCCTCCAGGCCCCTGCAGACCCCTACAAAACCCTCCAGACACCTGCAGATCCCTACAGACCCCTGAAGCCCCCTGCTGACCCTTACAGACCCCTGAAGCCCCCTGCAGACCTCTACAGTCTTCTAAAGACCCCTACGCACCCCTAGGGACCCCTGCAGACCCCTGTAGACCCCTACGAACCCCTGCAGACCCCTACAAACACCTACAGACCCCTGTACAAACCTGAAGACCCCTACAGACCCCTACGGAACCCTACAGACCCCAAAAGACCCCTGTAGACCCCTAAACACCCCTGCAGACCCCTGCAGACCCCTACACAACCCCTACGGGCTTTTTGGGCAGCACTTTATGGCCGAAGGAGTAGATCTGCGCATTCAACCCTTTATGTTCCTTAGCTAAGATTTCACAGGTTAGCAGGCTATTTGTCACTTACCCAGAATCTGTTGGGGCAAGGAGTCTCTCAGCCTCGAGGAGTAGATCCTTAAGCGAGCGTCCTCACCACAGGGGAGATCCTGGCCTGCAGCCGCTGCCATCCAGGAGAGCTCCAAGGACTCTGAGGCTGTCTCCTAATTACAGAGGAAGATAATTGACCTAGACTTATATTCTCCTGGGAACAAAATATCTAGGTCTCCACTCCAGGGGGTGTTTTGGCTACGTTGCCAGCCATCCCCCAAAGTCCCGGTGCAACTTATCCCAATGGATGTTGTGATGGCCATGGTGGCCGTGGCCCGAGTAGGAGTTGGGGGTGGGGTAGGGAGGGGGAAGAAGAGGGGAAAAAATAGGGAGAGCACAGTGCCACACACCCCCCCCCCGTGACTTTAGTCAATTCATCTTACCTTCACAGAGTGGTGGTGCGGTCACCTCTTGCCTCTGGGCCATAAATAGGATACTGATAGTTGTTTGCGCTCAGAGACTCATGGTTCTCACACAAACACCTCCTTTTCCAACAGATACAAGTGCAGTTTCGGGGTTTTCATCGAGATGTATTTCAAAACGACAAACATTCTGTTCAGTATCAAGACAAAAGCCTTGGGCTTTGGTGGTGTCGCTCTCACAAAGAAATCCTTGTTGTTCCCGTACAACACACACAGTAACCTCCACAGTCTGCCCTTTGTTCCCATTCCATGGGGCCCACGCTCCGTGTTCTAAGGGATAGAGAACAGTTCCATTGGGATTTAATCCTACTGCAATGGTTGGGTATATGGTGCGTACCGAAGCATCGCAGGATGATCTGTCTGCAATCTCAGTCTACGCCAGGGACATGCTGTAAGAATAATTTCACAAGTTTTCCCATTTATAGGCCAGCCTTTACTCTGTGCAGCAAAGTGCTTCTTTACCTGTGTGGCCTTAATTTTGATGTAGCCATTCAATACCATTCCTAATCTAAGGTGACTCCTCATTCTAGTTAGCTCATCTACCTTCCGATTCCGCTTTGTGGCTGGTCGATTATCCTTAGCATGAGCTTTAACCCATCCAATCTTAAAAGGTGTTTTCCTGGCTATAGCTAGCAATAATTGCCAGTCTTTGCTTCTCCAAACTGGGGATTGGTTTACTTCCAAGTTTAAGGTTTCCCACTGACAGAGCCACTGTGTGGCACCGGCCCATACAGCATAAGAGTCTGCATCTATAATTTTTGCTCCATTCTGTGCTGCCAAAACGACTGCTCTTATTTCTCCTACTTGTGCCTTCACCTTCCTCTAGTACTTGTTTGCCAGAGGGAATATCTAACGCGACAGCGTTATAGTGCCATTTACCACTTCTTACTCTTTTTGCAGAAGCATCTGTAAACCCAAGGTTTTCTGTTGGGCTATTCTCAGTGAGAGGCGGTGCATCCAGAACGGGTGAAGGTTGAAAAGGTTGCTGTAATGCCAAAGGTTCTGTGTTTACAGGCATCTGCCATTTGGAAACCTTAAGAGTCCATCCTTCGGTTAACTCTCTATTTTCTGCAGCTCCTGTCAGATCAGCAGACCATTTTCTGACGGTAGGTTTCTGTGCAGCTCCTTCTGGGGAGCAGTTCCCTTGAGGATCGCTTCTTGTAAATTAAAGGGTCCTCTCGTTGGCACAGGTTGTCCCTGATGGATTTTCTCAACTTGTTTACCTGCTCAGGGACTAAAGACAAAAAGGCTTTTTTCCCATTCAGAGGACCCTTGTTCTGCCTCTTTAAACGCAATTGAGCTAAACAATAGAGGGTCTTTTCGGTCCATCAGGGCCAGCTTGGAACAGATTAGTGTTCCTAAAAGCCCCATTGGGCTATGATGGGGTGGCGGAGGTGTCCTGGTCCCAGTGACTGCGATGTTTTCAATTCTTCTACCAGAGTTTTTACTGCCTCGCTGTGTTCTGATCTCCACTCCCAGGATTTACCTTTCCGTAAAAGGGAGCCTAATATGTGTGAGAAACGGGCTGAGTTTGGCTTCCTAAAGTTCCCATTAATTGTTGCAATTCTTTCCTTGATTGGGGCATTTGCAGTTCTTCAATTTTCCTTAAAGTATCTGGGGGGATCAGGGCACTGCCTGCTCTCCAGCAAGTACACCCGTGGAATCCCCAGACCCCAGTGGACCCCTACTCACGGCAGCTCCTGGTGCAGGCAGGAGACCTTCGCTGCCCAGAGGCTTCTCTCTCTGCTCCCTCCCCAGCCAGAGACGCTCGGCACAGCCCTGTCCCAGCCCCACTGTCTGCTCCTAAGCCTGCCCCAGCCCCCCTACACGATTCAGGAAGGTCTCACAAATTCAGGGAGGGATCCCCAGGTGTCTGGGGGGGATCTCCATAAGGGGATCCAGCCATCCTCGGCCCAGCCCATCATCACCTCACGGCTCCCACCTGGGCTGCCCCAGCCCCAGCTGGAGCTCGCTAGCAAGAGGGGCCATGGCCACAGCCCCACAGCACGTCCACCCCTGCCCTAAAATACAGGACAGAGGGACCTGGAGATGTGGGGCACGGAGCCAGAAAATGGGGTGTGGGGGACAAGAGGGGTGCAGGGAGCAGGACAGTCCCACAGAGAGAGGAAAGACCGGGAAAAGAACGGGGACAAAGAGACACCCCCAACACCTACGGATCCCTGCAGAACACTGCAGACTCCTATGGACCCCTAGGGATGCCTGGAGTACCCTACAGACACCTGAAGACCCTGTAGACCCGTGCAAACACCTGCAGACCCCTAGGGATGCCTGGAGTACCCTACAGACACCTGAAGACCCTGTAGACCCGTGCAAACACCTGCAGACCCCTAGGGATGCCTGGAGTACCCTACAGACCCCTACGGACGCCTACGAACCCCTGTGAACCCCTGCAGACTGCTACGAACCCCTGTGGACCACTACTAACCCCTGCCAACCACTGCAGACCCCTGCAGACCCGTACAGAACCCCATGAACCCCTGCAGAACCCTAAAGATGACTACATACCACTACAGACCCCTGCAGACACCTATAGATGCCTGCAGACCCCTAAAGACCCCTACAGTCCCCTGCAGACCCCTATGGACCCCTGCAGGCCCCTACATACCCCCACGAACCCCTGCAGATCCCTACTAAACCCTGCAGAGCCCTACACACCCCTGCAGACACCTTACAGACCCCTACACACTCCTGCAGAGCCCTGCAGATGCCTACAGACCCCTGCAAACCCCTATAGACCCCTGCAGACCCAAGGGACCTTTACAGAACCCTGCAGATGCCTACAGACTCCTGCAGAGCCCTACGAACCCCTACAGACCCCTGCATATACTTGTAGACACCTCCATACCCCTGCAGACCCCTATGAACCTCTGCAGACCCCTGAAGACACCTGCATGACCCCTGCAGACGCCTTACAGACCCCTACACACCCCTGCAGAGCCCTATGAAACCCTGCAGCTGCCTACAGACCCCTGCAGAACTCTGCAGACCCCTACACACCCCTGCAGATGCCTACAGAACCCCTGCAGACCCCTGTAGACCATTGCAGACACCTGCAGACCTCTGGGGGGGGGGGACCCTGGGGGGGGCCGGGCATGGAAGGGGGGGAGCACCCTTGGTGGGGGGGAAGGGGGGG
>NW_015090893.1:20010732-20030466 GCF_001431845.1 Calidris pugnax | reverse complement strand
GGGGGGGGGGGAGGGGGGAAACGACGATTCAGGAAGGTCTCACAAATTCAGGGAGGGATCCCCAGGTGTCTGGGGGGGATCTCCATAAGGGGATCCAGCCATCCCAGGGTGATGTTCAGAGGGAAAGGGGAGGGGAGGATGTTTTGGGGAGGCCCAAAAATTCTAGGGGGGGGTCGCAGGTGTCTGGGGGGGCTCAGCTGCCTGGGAGATGGGTCCCAAGGAGAGGATCCAACCATTCAGAGGTGACCCCAGGAAGGGACCCAGAGATTCTGTGATGGGGGGATGGTGTTTGGGGAGCCCCAAAATTCGAGGGGGGGTCACAGAAAAACAGGGGGGGTCCAAGTGCCTCTGTGGGGTCCCCAGGTGTCTGAGGGGGAGGTCCCAAGGAGGGGAGCCAAATGTTCAGAGGAGGTGGCGGCAGGGGGGAGGTGTTTGGGGAGCCCTTAAAATCCAGATGGGGGGGTCGTAGAAAATCAGGGTAAATGAGATAACGTCAATCCCCCCATTTTGCATGCTGAAGTTAGTGCAGCAGTAGTAGAAGCTACCAACATATACACAAAATACTCGCTGAGGTAATTATACAGGCAAGGCCTAATAAGTTTTAAATTGATTAATGATGAATGGCAAGTTCTATTTTACACATTTTTTCTCCTCTTTTCTCTCACTACAGTATCTTTTAATAGCATCCAAGTTCTACTACACCAAGAAATAACAACATTAAAAAAAAAAAATCTACTTTAACAGGTATTGGAAACATGCTTTCAAAATACAAAGACTTTTAAAAGGTCAATCTGTGCAGTCAAAAGCTATCCATGCACAGAACAACAAATGCAACCTATCATTTAAGACATATTTATTACCAGAAAGCGTGATGGGCAGTTTTACTGCATATTCCTGAAATATTTTGCTTTGCAGCAGTATATTTAAAGCATTTAAACCCAAATTGTGAATGCACCTCATAAGATTATCATATGTTATTTTTTTTATTTAGCTAGCATCTCATCTTATTTATACCTCAGCTTCTCTGTGACGTTGCAGTTTTGCAATCAGGTCTTTCAAAGATGAAACGGTGCTTTGGAAAGCTTTTCTTTCCTCAAGCCAAGACCCTGGCTCTTGCTTAAGATGTGGCATCTCTTTCTCACCACATGAAAATTCAGTGAGAGACAGCACCCGTGTGCCTTCATGGTGGACTGCTCTCAGCCAACCCAACAAGAGAGACAAAAAGAAATCAGTAGGGCCAGTCCTAACAGCAACAACAACGATCATCATCTTACTTCATGAATATTGGAGTACTGATACTTGTGAATTGATCGGCATGAGGAAGCTATTGCTGCGTCCTCAAAGACAGAAGCGTCACCCAGTTCTATATCTGCCAAACAGCAAAACTTATTCAAGAGATGGATTTTTCTTCAGTTTCAAATGAAAATTCCCAAAGTTCATCTGTCAAATCAAATTTTAAAGGGGTCACTGATGAAAACCCACATTTAAAAACAAAGTCCTGGTAAGCTTCCAGGTGAGCTTTGCAATTCACTTTTTCAAGTTACTATTAAGATAGGGCTTTGCTGCAAAAGGCTTGCTTTTTTTTTTTAAAATGTAATTAAAAGCACGATACCCTTACTGTTCATAATAAACACATTTGTTTCCTGTCCTAATATGGATGTAAATTATACACCTATAAAAACAGAATCTTCAAAATTGTGTAATATGTGATCATTACATTATCACCAATACACAATAACTATACAAAATTATAATTAACAATAGTGCTATTTCTCATAATAGAAGAACAAATCATTAAGATGAATTATACCCGAATACTGGTTATTTTTTTCAGGGCAAGTAATGCAACCTTATTATACTGTGGTCATCGTATAAAGCAGACCTGTTCTGGATTCCTGAAGCATGATCCTTCCTAAATCAAATTCACGGTTTTGTTATTATTCGCTGAGGTTCATTATAACCACATGCCACACGTAAACCCTCAAATGATCCATCTCAGTCAGACATCTGTTTCAGGGGATTCAAGATGTCCTAGTAGACTATTACTCTAAATGTTCAACCAGCTATGGAAGGGTAAACAGAACTTCTCATCTGACCTTAAGGAATAATATTTGTTTTGGGGACAAAGGTTATGATTAATACATTTTCATGTTTAAAATATTCACAATGCAAAAGATCCAGTTTTCCAAAAACTGAAAAGATCCAATTTTCTTTCTAAAAAAAATCCAAGACCTGTGCTCTGTTTCTTCTGGAATTTCTATCAATGCAAAATAAGCAGTATTTCTGTTGAAATCAAATGGATTCTTTCTGTATAAAACAGAAGGAAGCCAGAAGGTGAGGTTCATTATCACAAGTACACAGAATTGAAAAGTGACAGAAAGCTACAGGTGTTAAATCTAGTGAATAAGAGAGAGAGGAATCTGCTTCTTTCCTTCTTGCTCTACATTTCTAGTAACCCACAATGTTTTCTTTGCACATCCACCATGCTTCAATCCAGATTAAAGATGTTGCCAACATTGGTATGATGACCAAGTATTTACACATGCCCATGGGGCACATGAGTTTGCTAAAAAAACCCTGTAAAATCCAACATGATCCCGAAGGTGGAACCGGCCTGCCCGGCACACACTAGCATTGTGCTGAAGAGTAACCCGCTTCCTTTACCTGCCCAAAGGGGACTGCTCCTGAACAGCCCTCTTCCCTTCTTTAACTTAAAAAACCCTCCCTAAAACTACCTTGGCTCCTCTCCAGTACCAGTCCCTCAGCTTTCAGAGAGCCAGGGGTCTGAATTCATCCTTGACAAAAACCACAACAAACAGCTAACCCGTAATTCCGTGGCTCCCCACCCACAGCTCCAGCCTTTGGCTGCCGGGCACCTGCACCCCCTTCCTTGTCCCCCTCTGAGACCTCACCAGGGTGAGCAGCGGTGACCGCTCTCAGCCCGCTTCCCTCCACCTGGGGACCATAACCACTTACCAGTGGGCAGGGCTTCCTGCTCGCAGCCCAGGCAGCCACAGACATTGCCTCGGCACCAAAAACCTGTGGTTTTCACCCTGCAACCGGCCCCAGGGACGCCACAGCGCTCTGCATGTGGCCCTGGGGGCGACAGCAGTAAGTCTGCCGGGGCCCAGGAAGGCAGGTGGGGGTGCCACCTTCTCCACCACAGAAACATCAGGGAGTTTTGTGTCCCTGCAGGAAAATGGGGGTGGGTTTTTTTCCTCCTCTCCCACTGCACAGAATCTAGCTTGCCGGAGCGGGAGGGGAAACGGGGGAAGGGGCAGCTTCTGAAAGTGCCTGGATGCCTTCAAGAGAGATTAGAGGGAAGGGCCAGTTCTGAAATCCCTTCTAGCAATAGGCTTCCTTTGCCACTTAGAACCATCTACAGCACAGGCACTTAAGACCTCTGCGTTTATTTATACCTGTATAAGACTTAGGGAAAATGTACTCTCTTGTTACACTTCAATAGAAGATCCGTTTAGGCTTCGACTTACACATTAACACTCATTATGTAGAATATCTACTTAAACTATCTCCTTAGACATCTATTGTGACACAAATATCTTTTTATAAATAGGATTTTATATATTTTTATATAAGATCTTTTTTACAATATAGAATCACAGAATCATAGAATCCATACAGAGTTTTGTTCTTAACTCCTTTTATATACATAAATATTTTTCCATCTCTAGATAAATGAGAGATTGTTCTCTATTTCAATACTTCACACTCATATTTACAGGCTTCATTATTTTTTAACCCCCTCCATGATTTTTCAGATATTTTGCAGCTGTGACCTACCTCTTTTAGGGGGGAACCCCATGTCACCCCACATCCCCAACTCACCTGCTCCTCTGCTGCATCATCACCCCCTTTGGTGACACTGGGATGGCCCCAAATACCCCTCATTTTTATTCACCACAAAAAACACCAAACGCCCAGACCCGGGGCTGGCCCCTTCCCCTCACGTGGCTCCACCACTGGCCGCAAACCCAGGCTGGGGCAGCTATCAAGCAGCACAAGACGTGGACAATGAGGCACCTGCAAAACAAACAACAAAGCCCAACTGGAGTTCAGCATCATCAAACAAAAGAGCACCCAAGAGAGTAGGGCAATGCCCTCCGACCAATGGACAGGACAGGAGCCGAGCGACAGAAGGATCCCGAGGAAACAGCTCCACTCTAAAAACAGCACAGCCCACCAAAGCCGGAGCCATCCCGACGCTTCTGGTCCCTCTTCAGACTGACCAATGCCGCCTGGAACACCTTCTCAGCCTAACAGTGAACCTCTGGCTGGTGCAGGGAAATGCCTGGCCCCTTCCTCCCAGCGCGGTGCAGGGAGATCACCCTTCAAGGGGCAGGACCAGGCTGTGCCGTGACCAGAATGACGCTGAGGGACCCAGCGCTGCCGCTACAGCCCTGGTGCTGCTGCTGCTCCTCTCGCTTGGTCAATGCGGCTGAAAGGGAAAGGTAAAACCTTGAGAAATACAGGGAGCAACAAAGAAAAAAGTTCAATCATTCACTTTATGCTGAAAAGGTGTCTGTCTCTATATACATTCAATAAAAATACTTTTACCATAAAAGTGTCTGCCTTTGGCACTAATTGAGCTTGCACAGCTGTGCACTGATACCATCGCACTGTCCATCTCCAAAACACACAGTTATCATTTGACTAAGGAGTTTTTTTGTGCGCTACCCAATGAGGAGTAGTTTTTGACTACTTCTATAAGATGTTGTAAGAAGCTTATATCATGAAAATAAAGTCTGCTTCTTCTGAGTATCTGCATTCTAACAAACAGTTTCTTCCCTCTTTTAGTACAAAATTATTTTCACGGTATCATCTAACTAGTAATCGCCCAGAAAGAGAAGATTATGCTTTCAGGAAAAGAAAATAAGCAGAGGGAAGTAAGCTTTGCGTGGGCATAACATGCTCCAGAACAGACCCTATTTATGTTAAAAATGCAGATGCACATCGCAGACGTACCTTGTACTCGCAGAGCGCCCCAGATCCTCTCCATCTGTACTGTGCTGTCGCAGCAGAAGAAAGGGCGACCCCGGAGAAACAGTGGCAGTTGACATTCTGCCGAGAAAGGAAAAAACCCTTTAGCATAAAGCTGGGCAGGAATCTAAACCTTCCTTCTTTTGTGACGGTTTGCAAAGACCACAGCCAAGTGGAGGAAAAACTATTTGGCATCATCTCTGGCACAGCTGTGGATATGGGCCACTAGAACTTTTGCATTTTTAAGACAATCCTGCCTTTTTTTGACTCACTGGCAGCTTCAGTTTCACTAGAGCCACTTTCCCAGATACACACAGGTAACAGGCACAGATGCCTGCCTACCTACCTTTTCTCAAGCCTACATAGAGCCAAGGCTTCCTCACCCTATACATCCCAAGTTGATTATTGTTGTTAAAAGGTACAGCAATCCACCTGTCTTTGTAAACTGCCTCCTTGCAAAAAAGGAATTATTTTTCCAGGCTGTTTCTCCCAACAGTCAAGAACTTTCCAAACTGCTGTCACACCACCAAACCTGCTCAGGGTCCTTCCCAGCTTTTGACTGCCCTGGGATTTACCAGGCACACGCTAGGTTCTGTCCCCCGACAGCCAAAGCAGGGCAGCTCCCAGAGCAAAGCGCAGCTCCGCAGGTGCCCACGCACACCCTGCTGTTTGATGGGGAGCCCCTGAGCACCCCCACAAGCACAGCCACAGGCCCAAGGGCAGCTTTACCCGCACCCATTTCAGAGGATGTGGCTTCTGGAGCTGTAAGCTGAACACCCCATCTTGACACCATCAGGATTGATCCATGACGAGAGATCCACAAAAACCCAGTAACACCAATTGCAAACGTGCAGCAGCTGCTTCAGAGATAGCTAGACCAGGAACAAGAGAGAAAAATAAAACAGCTTCACCTGCTGCACAGGAAAGCAGCAGAAGGAAAAAAGGGTCAATGTTCATAGCCCTGACAGAAAACAGGTATTCTCCTTCCATTCCTAAACCCATCTGTCAGGTCTAAATATCACAGTCCTACTGCGTCCAGACCTAGAGCAGTGAACAACAGCCCTGCCGCCAGACATTTATGGAGCAGGACACATAGATAGAGGGACAGGTTGTAACACACACAACCCTGAACTTTTTATCAAAAACAGCCACTTGGAACACACTGTCAAACAGTATTTGGCAATTAAACTTTGATGTGTTTAACACACACAATATTTTGGGAACTTGTGATTTGCTTCCTGCTATTATTGTTGTTGTTCTTTCACAAATTCTACCTGTAGGCAAGTTGCTCACTACTGCTTCAAGCATTTACCTTCTTGCTATTACTAGCACATTTCCACAGGCAACTCACTTAACTACTCTGCTAAAATGATCCAAATGAAAGTTACAGCCATGAAAGAAGAGTGAAAAAGAAAAGGCAAGGTCAGGCAACAAAGCAGCTCTGCAGGCTGCTGCCTGCAGTCAACCTAGCACCCTGTTTTGGAAACCACACACCCACACCTACAAAACAAAGAGACAAAAACCCCAGCACCTGGCCTCTTTTTTGTCTTCAGGAGCTCATCCCTGTCTCAACACACTGCCTCGTCAGAGCAGGAAGCGCAGACAATCTGTATCCTGAGAACACCTGCATGGGATTAACGCATGTCCAGAAGTAGTCCCCATCTCCAAGAACATGTCACTTTTGTGCTTTTAACAATCATAACTCGATGGTAGTCACTGGCACATCTGGGAGGAAGCTCATTAACTTTTAAACGTATCCTCTCTTTGGGGAAAAAAAAACAAACGTGTTAGAGACTGAAAACAAATGAATCAGATCTCCCACCCACAAGGGAGCTGTGGAGGTGTTAACAATAGTGAAGACCAACAGCAGCAACATGGGCTGAAATTTGGCTTTTGCTCTGATTGCATCCTTAAGAGACCCTCCAAATCTACACATCAGTCCTACGAAGGACTGGTTCTTTCCTGGAACGAAAAACTATTTTTATTTAAAAGTCCTAGACTGAAGGCTCCATGCAACAATGTGGACGGAGCCATAGAAAAACACGCCATTGCTACTTGAATTTAAAAAAACAAAAAAACACACACAAAAAAACCCCTCAACAACAACAACAAAAAAAGAATATAAATCAAGTGACATCCATTTCCATTGTGTTTCATTCACTACATTTCTACTGGCATCCAGGTGCTCAAAAATCAACTACACTGACACCACATACTAATAAAAATTGAGTTATGAATCCAAAATAAAAGGCTGTTTCCAGGTTGCCCATAAAATTAGTAGGAACAAACAGAAGAGAAACACTTGAGCCCAAAGAAGGTAACGGGCAGCTCTTCATTTAGCAGAGGTGAAAGTTTGTTCTTTTACCCCATTCCTAACTACCAAGGGCCTGATTCAGGCAGGAGGCATGCTCCGTTAACTGCAATTCTTCATCAGCTTTTCCCCACTGGCAGCAAATTGGCCTTTTGTGTGGGTTGGACATGGAGACTGTAGCATGCCTGAACTCGCTAATGTTTCTTGCCACTCCCCCAGCCCCACAGGTGCAGTTACCTGAGCAGCAAGTGGAATCAGCCCTGCAGGACTTCATTCCTGCCCCACAGAAGGTGACCCAGGGAAAAGAAGATAAATGACCCTGTTTGTCACAGTCAGCCAACAGATGCTCCAGCTCATGGCAGCTCCTGCTCCCTACCGATGCCGACAGCCGGAGGCCGACAGCCTTGCCTCCGGCTAATACACACTCCAGGCAGCAGGCACTCCGTCTCACTGCTCCTCCTGCTTGCTGCAGCTCTGCCTAATCCAAGCCCCGACTCTGCACCAGTCCATTTCAGTTCCTTCTCTCCACAAGTTCCAGCTGTTTACACTGCTCTGGCCTTTTGACAACAATGTCAGTCAATCACCATCAGATTTCGAGCATGGCAATTAAACATCACTACTGTAGGTGGTATAAACGTTAACTAGTTTGTACAACTAATTACTTAATGACTACCCTAAGCAATGCACAAAGAAGAGCTAGACTCAAACAGGTCGTGCAGAGTCTGAAAAGTCTCCCCCCCCCCCCCCAGACCACCTCAGAGTTCAGCTGGGTGTGTCCCAGCGTCTCGAACTTTGGGGTCCAACTGGACCAGATCCCCCACCTCCAGGGAGGCTCCACGCACCCTGCCCACCCACTTCTTTCCCCTGCAGCCCCAAATGTCCTCCTGCCCCCCCCTCTGCAAAACGGGCTAAACTGGCTTCTGCTCTTGGCCCCCAAACCGGCTCATCTAGTGCCCCTTTTTGAGCTCCAAAGCCCAGCTGCTGAGCCTCTTCTCAAGTCCCAAAACAGCCAGATTGAGCTGTTCCAGAACCCAAAGCTACACAACTCTGTTTCTGAGCCCCAAAACCAGCCACACAAGGCTGTTTGCCAGCCCCGGGGGCAGAAGGCCTCGTCTCCGTGTGGGGCCACAAACCAGCACAACCTCTTTGCAGCCCCCCTGGGGGGTGCCGAGGGGTGGGGTGGAGCACAGCCTCCCCACAGCAAGGCACCCCTAGGGCCCCACGGACAGTGTGGGGAAGCACTGGGAAACTGCGGAGAGCCCAGCCCCCCCCTCTCTGCGGGGCAGCACCAGTACGGCCCAGGTACCGCTTTATTATCGCCGTTCCGGGCTTTATTTCTCCTGCATCACCAGCACCGCACCCCAATCCCCCCAAGCCGAGGGGACCCCGCGGGGAACCGGGCCCATATGCCCCCCTCCAACCCTACAATACCCCGCCTCAGGTCCCGCCGTTCCCCGAGCCCCCCTCAGGCCGCCCTCAAGCCCCCCGGCTCACCTTGACGCGGTCCGGCTGCCTCACGACGTACTCGTGGCAGTCCCGCGGGTCCGACCCGGTCGAGGACCCGGCCCGGTCGAGGACCCGTCCCCTGGACCCTGCTTTCTTCCCGGGCCGTGCAGCTGCGATTTCGTACTGGCCGCCATTTTCTCCCGAGCCCCTCCGCTTCCGGAGCACCCCACCCCACCCCACCCTGCCCACGCCGAGCGCCGCATTGACCGCCGCCCCCTTCCCTGAGAAGCCACGCTCCAGTGTTCCGAAGCAGCCGTCAATCCTCACCACGCCCCACCCCGGCAAGGCGATGCAACCAATCAGAGCGCGGCTCCCGCGCGCTGATTGGCCCACCCTTCCGTCCGGAGGCCGTTGCCTTGCTGAAGACCCCCCGAGGCGGGCAGCAGGACCGTGGACGTGGCAACGGGGCCGTGCGGCCGGACCTGATGGCAGGGAATTGACCCATACCCGACTTTTTCTCCTTAAACACTTTATAGATTTGTGTGCGACAGCACAAAGTAAACCCGTTGCGCGGCCTGCGCCCCCCGCAGCTCTCCCTGGGGTCAGGAACTTCGTGGGCAGGCGGGGCTTC
Organism: Calidris pugnax; assembly: GCF_001431845.1. NCBI lineage: Eukaryota > Metazoa > Chordata > Aves > Charadriiformes > Scolopacidae > Calidris > Calidris pugnax. Next base: position 20,021,080 of record NW_015090893.1, on the reverse strand, counting down.
TGCAGCTCGGAGCAGCAGCCGCTGCGACTGTGTGTGGGCCGGCACCTGCGCGGCCGGGTGGGGCGGGGCCGAGCCGGGCCGGGATGCGCATGCGCGACTCCCCACCTGCAGTACCGGTCTTTGGCCGCCGGGCGACAGCACACCCTTAATTATCCCCCTCTGAGCCCCCATTACGGTGATGAGCAGTGACCGCTCTCAGCCCGATTTATTCCACTCAGGACCCGTGAACACCGGCGTGCAGGGCTTCCATCCCGCTGCCCTATCCCTGCTCACAGCCCAGTCAGCGACAGCCATCGCCTCTGCAACAAAAACCTGCGAAACAGAGGTTTTCGCCCTGCGATCAGCCCCAGGGACGCTGCATCGCTCCGCGCGTGGCACCAGGGCCAAGGCGCCGACAGCAGCGAGTCCGCCGGGGACCAGGAAGGGAGCCGCGGGTGACGCCTTATCCACAACATAACTTTGTTGATTTTTGCTTTCAGGCATGAAAATGGGGTTTTCTCCTTTCCAGCTGCACAAATCGAGGTGTATTTAGCTTTCTCGGGAGCCCCAAACTGGGAACTTTAGTCCCCCAAAATTAGAGGGCTTTCCCCAGCGCAGACCCAGAATCGAGGGGTTGGGGTATTTTTGTGCCATGGCAGCAGCTCCCGCACGGTTTTCACAGCCCCGCGGGGGAAAGTCCCCGTTTGACGGGTAACGGCCCCAGATTGGGAGGGGAAAAGGAAAAAGGGAAAGGAGCAGCTTTTGAAAGTGCTTTTTCATCTTCAAGACAGATTGGGGGGAAGGGGGTTGGCAAGTTTATTTATCCTTTCTATAAATAGACTTTCTTTGCATTTTAGAAACCCTGTATAGCATAGACATTTACACTTGCTGTATCTGTTTACACACATATATACACACGCTTAGAGAATACATATTATCTATTTACACTTATATAGAATATCTGTTAACAGATCTATTTAGACATATATTAACACTTATTATATGGAACATATAATTACACTAGCTATCTGTTTTGACATATATTTTGACACGTTAATATCTCTTTATAAAGAAATCTTTTAAAAATCTTTTCATATTCCAAACTCCTTTATATAATATAGAATCATAGACTACTTAGAGATATGTCATCCCAGTCTTCAAAAGGGGCAAGAAGGAGAACTGGGAAACTACAGGTCAGTCAGCCTCACCTCCATCCCTGGAAAGATGATGGAACAACTCGTTCTGGGCATCATCTCAAAGCATATGGAAGAAAAGAAAGCTATCAGAAGTAGTCAACATGGATTCACCAAGGGGAAATCATGTCCGACTAACCTGATAGCCTTCTATGATGGCATGACTGGTTGAAAAGATGAGTGGAGGGCGGTGGATGTTGTCTACCTTGATTTCAGCAAAGCTTTTGACACAGTCTCCCACAGCATCGTCATAGGTAAGCTCAGGAAGTGTGCATTAGAGGAATAGACAGCGAGATGGATTGAAAACTGGCTGAAAGACAGAGGTCAGAGGGTTGTTATTAGGGTCACAGAATCTAGTTGGAGGTCTGTAACAAGTGGAGTCCCCCAGGGGTCAGTAATGGGTCCAGTCCTCTTCAATATATTCATCAATGACCTGGATGAGGGGATGGAGTGTACCCTCAGCAAGTTTACTGACGATACAAAACTGGAAGGGGTCGTTGACATGCCAGAGGGCTGTGCTGCCATGCAGAGAGACCTGGACAGGCTGGAGAGTTGGGCAGAAAGTAACCTGATGTACTTCAATAAATGCAAGTGTAGGTCCTGCACTTGGGGAAGAAATAACCCCATGCACCAGTACAGGTTGGGGGCTGACTTGCTGGAGAGCACCTCTCAGGAGAATGACCTTGGAGTCCTGGCGGACAATAAGATGACCATGAGCCAACAATGTGCCCTTGTGGCCGAGAATGGCATCCTGGAGCGCATCAGGAAGAATGTGACCAGCAGGTTGAGAGAGGCTATGCTGCCCCTCTACTCTGCCCTGGTGAGGCCCCATCTGGAGTAGTGTGTCCAGTTCTGGGCTCCCCAGTTCAAGAGGGACAGGCAGCTGCTGGAGAGGGTACAGCAGAGGGCTACAAAGATCATCAGGGGCCTGAAGCATCTCCCTTACGAGGAGGGCTGAGGGTCTTGGGTCTTTTTAGTCTAGAGAAGACGGAGCTGTGGGTGTCAAGACGATGGGGCCAGTCTTTTTGCAGTGGTGCCCACGGATAGGACAAGAGGAAATGGGCACAAACTTGAACGTAAGTTCCACCTAAACATGAGGAGGAACTTCTTTCCTGTGAGGGTGGCAGAGCCCTGGAAGAGGCTGCCCAGAGAGGTGGTGGAGTTTCCTTCTCTGGAGACATTCCAAACCCACCTGGACACGTTCCTGTGCGACCTGCTCTGTGTGGACCTGCTTTGGCAGTGGGGTTGGACTAGATGATCTCCAGAGGTCCCTTCCAACCCCATGTGATTCTGTGATATAAATTTTTATTTTGAACTCCTTTACACACATAAACGCATATTATTTTTCAATATATATGAAAACAAGAGATTGTTCTCCATTTCAGTGCCTCACACCCACATTTACAGGTTTTAACATTTTTTAACCACCACCCCCAACCCCAAATTTTCAGATATTTCGGGGCTGTGACCTCCCTCTTTTGGGGGGGAACCCCACGTAACCCCGACATCCCCCACTCACCTGCTTCTGTGCCACATCATCGCTCTCCCAGTGACTTTGAGGTGCCCCAAATGACATCATCAATCATCACCCACCCAGACACACACTTTTTTTTTTATTCACCCCAAAAAATGAACAAAAGGACCAGACCCCCAGGGCTGGCCCCTTCCCCTCAGACGGCTCCACCACCAGCTGCCAGCCTGAACTGGGGCATCTATTGAGCAGCACGACACATATACAACAAGACACCTGGAAAACAAAAATCCCCAATTATAGTTCAGCAAAATAGAAAAACAGAATCAACGCTGATGGACCCACAGCTACACAACAAGGAGGGACATCTGGCCAGCTGTACTGCCCAAGAGAGATGCTACTGGGCTGCCAGGGAAACGCACCGCTGAAGGCCAGATGGAAATGAAGTACTTCAGAGCACTCCATCTAAATGTCAGAAAAAAAAAAGAAAAAAAAAAAAAAACCAAAACCTGTTACATACAGTCACCTCTCTTAAAATACATACAATAAGTATCTAACTGCTTAAGTACACCTAATAAATGGTATGCTACAGCTATTTGGCAGTTGCACTTTAAACACTGCAAGTCAGTTTGTAATTTATACAATTTTGACCTTTTAAAAAAAGATTCATTTAGCATAGATAATTCAGCAAGACAAGAGATCCCCAAATGTTTTGGGGGGGTGGAGGGAGGGGGCAGAAATCAAATCCCAGGTGCCACAACCCATCCGGCTACCAAAAAGGATTAGCAGACTGGCAAATGCTTTTGGCTGTGCTGAACACGCAGAGGAACACAGTTTTATGATATCTTGACTGTTACAACTGAGAACCCAAAGACTGGCAAAGAAGTGCAAAGAGAGAGCAAAGCCTTGTTGCTGATGACTTCTACTGCCGAGTACATCATCTCTGAAGATCTGCTCTCATGGCAAGTTCATAGTATGCAACTGCTTTGAATGAGAAACTTTTCCATTCCAGAAATTCTCCTTCCAACTGATGTCAAAATGACATGCTGTACGTTATTGAAAAAGGACATTATTGGAAGTCATAACTCACAAAAGCCACATCAGGACTCGTCGTCACTAGTTACGAGGCTGCTGATGCTTCATGGCAAAGCCTAGAAAACACACAAAAGCGACACTGGTTTGTCCCTTTTTGTCCATGTGTCTTCTTTGATCTTGATTGCTTTTAGGACAGATACCAGTATCCCAGTAAGGTTTTTGAGTACTACCATAAGATCTTTTTAAAATTTATTGACTGAAAAAGCATAAAGCTTTTATCATGAAACAAGGTCTGCTTCCTCTGAACACCTGAACTCTAACTAACAGTTTTTTCCTTCTTTTAGTAAAAAATTATTTTCACAGTATCATTTAATAGATAGCATGCCAAAATATAGGATTATGCTTTCAGGAAGAAAAAATAAACAGAGGGAAATAAGCTTTGCACGGGCAGAACATGCTCTAAACAGAGTTTATTTTATTTTTAGTATTTTGTTAAAATATTTCATAGAAGAACTATAGAAAGAGAGCTGGCACCTCCTTCCCGTTAACGTCAAAGTCCATACTACAAAGACCTTAGGAAAAATGTAGAGGCATATTGGAGACGTAGGACATACTTGCAGAGCACTCCAGATCCTTTCCATCTGTCCTGTGCTGAAGTGACAGAATAAAGGGCAACCGCAGAGGAAGAGTGGCAGTTCGACATTCTGCCAAGAGAGAAAAAAAACCCTATAGAGTGGAGGAAAAACTGTTTGGCACCATCTTTGGTACAGCTGTTGATAAAGGCCAGTAGAGCCTTTGCGTTTTTTGGACAGCCCTGCCTTTTTTTGACTCACTGGCAGCTTTAGTTCCACGGGAGCCACTTTCCCAGGAACATGCAGGTGACAGACACAGACAACTACCTCCATTTTCTTGAGCCTATGTAGAGTTAAGGTTTCGTCATCCTATATGCCCCAAGTTGAGTATTTTTGTTAAAGGATACAGGAACCCACCTGTCATTCCAAACTGCCTCCTTGCAAAAATACATGCGATTACCTGAGCAGCAAGCAGAATCAGCTGTTCAGGATTTTCTTCCCATGCCACGGAAGGTGACCCTGGGAAAAGAAAGGCAAATACATGACCCTGGTTGTCACACCCAGACAACGGGGACGAGCTGAGGGACCCCCACCCCACCTCTGCCCTCGGGAGCAGGGCCGGGATGGACCTTGCCTGCACAGAGGCCGCCTGGCGCGGGTCTCATCCCCGAGGGAAGGGGCCGGGCTCCCCGCCAGCAGGACGACCCGCCTCCTCACGGCTTGGAGCTCCGTGCTGGGGACAGCCCTGCCTGTGCCCGGCCGCTCTTCAGTCCCGCCGGGAGCACAGCCCAGGCGGGCGGCTGATGCTCCAGCCCACAGATGCTCTAATCGCAGCTCCTGCTCGTTACCGCTGCAAACAATGCAACGGACCACGCAGTGTATCACAGGGAACGCTGGGCTCTTTAAGCATGCCCGAGCTAATCTTTATCTCCTTAGTTCTAAAGGGAAATGAAAATGAAGAATCAGTGTTTCTAGCGTAATCAAAACACAGAACAGCCACCTCCGCGGGTGCGCAGCGGCTTACGGGAAGGCTCCACAGAGGAACAGCCGAGACAAACGAATGCTCCCCCCGCAGAGCTGCATCCTACCTATTTCGGAGCCGCGACTCAGCCCCTACGACAGAACCCGCAGCGGCGGCGAGGAAAGGCTCAGGAGCGCCCGCCCTCCGCCCGCCGCTCGCCCTGGCTGGAGCAAGGCCTTCCCTCACCCGCAGCCGCCTGGGCGGCCCGGTGAAGGAGGGGGTCGTCTCCGCAGCAGGCTCCCAGCAGCGCGTGAGCAGGAAGCACCTTTTTTGGGCCTCGGAAGTGCCATACAAGGCGCGGAGGAAGCGCCAAATATGGTCGGTTCCGGCCGCCGCGGGAGAGACGTTTCCGCTCGGTCGCGGCTGACGGGGGGGGGGGGGGGAATCGCCCGCCGCCGCCGCGCTCCCGGCCCCGGAGGGGTGCAGCCCACAGACAGCCGAGGGTCAGTGCGGGCGGGGAGATCCTCCGGCAGCGCCCGGGAAAGCGAGCGGCCTTTGCCTCCTTCCCCCCGGCCCAGCTTCCATCTGCCTCGCGGCCTGGCCTGCGCGGGAGGCGAGGGGTTTCCTCGGCCGGCGGGGAAACCTGCTGTTTCCCTGGGAACAGCCGCCGGGAGACCGGCTGATCTGCCCGGTTAGACTGGGAGCAAACTTCTTCAGAATCAGAAATCCTGTCTTCTTCAGACCAACGGCAAACGAAAAGATCTCGCAGAAAACGTACAGTCAGTGCTTTCTGTTTATTTTGCTGTTAGCTTTGGGAACCAGAGGTGGGGGAAAAAACGTGGTTAGCTTTACATAGTATTATTTGCTTCCTTCCTTGAAGCATCGCATTTGAAGGTCCTTCTTCATTGTCTTGTCTCCCATAAGTGGATTTCTATGGCTTCTAACATGGGTTATGTGCTTTTAGATAGTGTGAAGCCAAATATTCAGCTTGCCCAGTCAGTTTGCCTTGGCCGGAGGTCAGAGCCCCTTGGGTTGAAAAATGCTGGTGCTTTTCTCTGAAAAGGCCCATCAGGGCCAGCTGCGAAGTCACCGTTAGCAGCTTCTGACTGCACCTGGCACTGCAGCACAAACCAGCAGAGACAAAGCAGCACAGTCCCTTCCCACTTGTCCCTAACCACTGAGGACAGTCCTGCCTGAGAGGTGGCAGACTGGGATTTAACAGCTGCTCAATTCTTAGGTATCTTCCAGAATTGCTGCCATTTGCCAGGGGCAGGATGCATCCCCAAGAAGAAGGACCAGCTTGGGGGCTTCAGCAGATTCCCCCTCCTAGCCAGTGGGGTTGATACGGGCAAGCAGTAGGGCATGCTGTGCCTGACAAAGACTGCTTGCCCATTTGCACTGTGCCAAGTGCATTCATCAAGGCCTATATCTATATCCCATCTTCTCACAACCCAAAATGTTAGTAATTTGTAGAGACCCTGCCTGAAGGGGCTGGGGCCAGAACCCTCCTCTGTACCCACACCACCAGTTCTCATAGATGCAAACTCCTTGAATTTGTTCAGCAGAGAGTTCACATACCCTCTGAAATGTATTTTGAACCACCATGCAGGGAATTGTTCTTTCTGTAAATGCTGAAACGTCTGCACTCAAGACCATCAGGCCCACACACTTATGTCCCCTGTGTTGTGTCAAGGAGGACCTTGTGACAGCCCCCAGCTGAGGAGGGCTACCTTCAGTCAGCCAGCCACTTGGGTTGACCTTACTGTATTTCCAGCCTAGAAACTGCTTTATTATCTTGCCATCCAGTAAGATTTCTGACTATTTATGAACACACAGTTGAGATTCTAGTTTTCAAACATCGCTTTCAGCACTGGGAAGATTGTCTTTCTTCCGAAGACTAGCTCAGATACTTCTGGAGAAGCCAGAAAACAGGAATCGTGGCTACTTCAAAATAGCGGGTGATGGATGTAACGCAGGGATGCACACACTCCATCCATGCCTTTGCAAGCAGCTGGACTTAGGAGTGATTGATCTCCCTTCCTTTCTTTAAGAGGGTATTTCTCCAGGAGACAAGCATCACTTGTTATTTCCCAGCCACTCAAGGAGTCAGGGTTGCTGCAGCACAGTCTTCCTATGTAGCAACTTAAAGGAAAATGTAGAATTCCGCACAACTCGATATTTTATTTATTTTTTTCTGAAGGGTATTGTACACCAAATATCCCATTGGCAGGAAAGCGCATTCGATGTGTTTAAAAGCCAAACAGTCACTTTCATTTTAACAAACACAATTACAAAGTAAAAATAAACCACAAAATAATGAACCGCATGTTCATAACATACAAAAATTGCCGCCTACTCAGTAGGTAACTACAACATTCCGACTCCTGAATATATATATATATAAATTTACATTTTTGTAACAAAAATAGACTTTGAGAGGTGTGGGGTTTGGTTTGTTGTTTTTTTTTTTGCTTACATTTCGTCCCCCAGGGCTTTCTTGTGCTCCCCACCCATTCCCTGCTCTCCCTTACATTCTTTGAGTAACATCCCTTTCACTTTAAGGCAAGATGCAAAGCATCCATTCACACAAATGCATGATGTCAGCAAGGCTTCACAAAAAGGCACCAAGACTTGTAACTTTAAAAACAAAACTTCTGCCACATGTGAGTGTCTCATCGGTTGATATTTACATAGCATCATTCTAACATGCTCAAATACAGTAAGTGCTGTTCCCAAAGATGTTTGAAACTCATTACAGCTTTGTCACTGAAACAGAATTAACATTTACAAAATATGGCCCTGCAAACTCCAAATGATACAATATGGATATGCAAAGATTTTTCACATCACTAGTACCTAAAGGAAAGCAAAACCATGGCACATGTACAATTTACATCAGCTACATACTTAATCAAAAGTCCTTTCTTCCTAATAAAAGACTATTGTTTACGGGGAAAGTTATACTGAACTTATATCCACAGTCCATGCAAATTAAGTCATTCAACAGAGGTGTAAAACTTAAAACTGTGGTTGTTTCAGGCAGCTGAAGTTTAAAGAAAAGTTAAATAGCCTTGCAATGTATGGCGTTGGGGGAGTAATTGGAGACTCCATGTCTGATACTACCAATCGAAAAGGTGAGGTCTCCTGCTCCAGAAGGTAATCTCAGCAAATCTCAATTGTCCTTGGAGAAAAGGTTGATGTCATGTCTGAAAGTGCTGAGGTCACCTGTGAGCTGAAGTTGTTGGTGACCCCTGGAGATGAGAAGGAGGTGGCCACTTGGGTCTGAAAAGTGGCGGTGCCAGAGGGGTAAGTGGTTGCTATAGAAGGAGATGGGAATGTGGTGTGTGCAGGGGAGGGAAAGGAAGAGGGAGCAGGGGAGGAATACACTGTGCGCACTGGTGAAGGGTAAGTGGTAGCAATGGAGGAAGGGTAGGATGTCGTCACAGAGGATGAGTAGGCAGGAATGGGGGAAGCAGTTGAGACTGGAGCTGCCTTTTCCACTTTCTTGTCCTTCTGCCTAAGGTGGATTTTAGTGTGTCTCTTCCTCTCATCACTTCTGGCAAACTTTCTGCCACAAATGTCACAGGCAAACGGCTTCTCTCCTGTGTGCGTGCGGATGTGCGTAGTCAAGTGGTCGCTCCTACTGAAGTTCCGCATGCAAATGCGGCATTGGAAAGGTTTCTGTCCCGTGTGGATGCGTATGTGCCGTGTTAGCTCATCAGACCGTGAAAACCTCCGGTCACAGGACTCCACAGGGCAGGCATAGGGTCGCTCATGAGGAGGGGTCTTGCTGGGACGGTTTGGGTATTTCCTCATCCTGCTGGGCTTGATCAGCTGGGACTGATAGTTAGTGTTGAGGGTCTTCAGCTCCTGGGAGCCAGTCTGAGTAGCAAATGCCTTAATAGTGGACAGTGGCGTGAGGGAAGGCTGCTGTGCTCTGGTCTCAAGGGCAGAGAAGGGCTTCTGATCAGCCGGAACAAGACTGAGCTCACCCTGTTGCTGAGGGAACAGGTAATCCGGGATCATTGGCACCTGAAAGTTGCTTTTAGCAGTCGGATAAGCTGGAGGTGGATACTGGATGGGAGCTCCAGAGGGGTTGGGAAAGGACTGGGTCTGCGGTTCAGGGAAAATGTCAGAGTTGGAATTGGGAAAAGTTGGTGCAGCCGAATAGATTGGACTGTTCTCGCTGGCTTGGACAGAGCAGCTCAGAGGGGGGCTCTGCGAGGAGGAGGACGGTGACGACGAAGAAGGTGTAGAGGTGGGAGGTGCATTAGCCATGCCCACCAGCCCACTGACGAGGCTGAAGAGGGGCTCTGGCCATAAGGTGTTGCCACTGTTGGGGGCTGGCTCGAGGGAGAAGCGCCCGGTGTAAGTTATTGGTGGCAGTCGCGTGGTTTGGTTGGGATAGCTGGTTTCTGGCAGGGTTTTCTCGTTGTTCAGGGAGATCTCAGGAAAAGTGTCTGAAAAAGAGAGGAACAGCGATTACTTCCAGCAGCCACTGCAGCTGTTGCCAGTGCTTCGCGAGCCATCCCCACGCAGCGCAGCCCCAGATCCTTCCTTCTGGTTAATTAATAATTGAGCGTAACGTATCGCAGCGCCGCTGGCAGCTCTCCAGCGGCAGCCGGCCCAGAGAGCCGCTGACGCAGGCGGGAGAATCCCCCTGCGCCGCCGCCAGGAGAGCGGCGCGCTGCAGCGCGGAGCCCCCGCGGCGCACCGGGACTCCCTGCCCGCCCGGGCCAGACCAGCGCCCTTACCTGCCGCCAGGTGCTCGAAGTGCTGCTCCCCGGGCTCGCCGGCGGCGCCGAAGCCCGCGCTCTCGGGCGCCCCGGGGGGGGCGAGGAACTGCGGACCCCCGCCGCTGAGCAGCATCATCTCCTCCAGCTTGGGATAATGAGTGTCCACGGCGGGGGGCGAGTGCGGAAAGACGCCGAAGGGGTCGGAGATCTGCAGCGGGGGCAGGAGCTGCATCTCTGCCTTGGCCGCAGCCATGAGGGAGCCGGGTTGGGGTTCTGACGGCTGGTGGCGCCGCCGCCGCGGGCCCGGCGGACGGGCCGGCTGCGGCGAGGCGGCCGTCGCCTGCTGCGTGCCCCGCGCCGCGGTCGCCCCGGCGCTGCCCGCTGGAAGCGCTCGGCTCCCC
>NW_015090893.1:19968707-20010216 GCF_001431845.1 Calidris pugnax | reverse complement strand
CCTCGGGCATCGCACGGCCGCAGCCGCCATTGACTTGGACGCGACGGGAACGACAGCGCCCGGGATCCTGCTCTCGCGCCCTGAGGGCCGTCCCTATGCGCGACGCTCTCCCGCCGCTCCCGCGCGCCGGCTCCGCACAGAACCGGCGGCTGTGTTCGGAGGGGCAGACGAGCACGCGCGACGCAGAATTGCGGAAGAACGCTCCCCGCGTTGGGGGGAGCCTCCCGCCCCATAAATAGGCGCTGGAGGCGGCCACCGCCCCGCCCCGCCCGGGCGGCCCCGCCGGCGGCGCGGGGCTCCCCTGGCGCCGGGCCAGGAGGCACCGGCGACGCAGTGCGGACACAGTGCGCGTGCGCGGCGACGAGGGCTTCCCCGCAGTGCGGGGGGCGGTGCCGGGAGCGGGGGCTCCGGGGGGCCCCATCCGGGCTCGCCGCGGCTCCGCTGTCTGACGCGGGGGCTCTGAGCCACAGCGGTCCTTTTATGTCATTGATTACTTCTTGCTATCTGGTAACCATTTCTGAAATAACTTTTCATTTTCATTCACTTTTCTTTGTCTAAACGTTGTATTCTCGCTCAAATTTTACAAACTATTTTCTTCAGTGCCAGGAAATTATTCCTGGGTTTTGAGACTCCAGTCGTAATACTGAATGTATCTGTTTTCTGCTTACTCATACTAACTGCAATCAGGTCATGATCCCCAAGTAACCATGGAAGACCAGCTCCTGCAGGTAAATTACTTGTCTCCCCTTGATACAACAAGGCCATTCATCTAAGGAGTACGTTATGGAGTACATTGAAACAAACAAACAGTCACATCTTTAATTTTAGTAATCTTAAGTATTGGCGGCATGAGACGTCCTGAATTGGGCTCAATGGCAATACCAGATGCAAATTTCGCAGAAAGACCAAACGAGCTGAGACCTTTCAGTCTACAAGCACTACCTTGAGCCAAGTGCCCATTGCAATATGATGCCATCACCCATGACCACGCAGCCCCATTTTCTATTTGCTACAGATACAAGGTTAAAGAACAATTTATTCCTTTTTGTTTGCTTGACATAGTTCACTGTAGTAGACCTTGCAGGCAAGTAACTGGTAGCGCTTTTTTCTTTGATAGGGTGAACAGTTTGGGATCCAGCTTTTCTATCTACGTTGCTCTTCCTGAATGAGTGATACTTGTGAGTTTAGCATTCTTTAAATACAGGAAGAACATCTCCATTGTAAGTGGTATACAGAACTGAAATTAGGAAGAAAAATACAGTTCAGTAGACGGCTGTGTTTAGTCAGTTCTATTATTAAGGAATTTCAACATTGGTTCATCTTGTCCCTGACAGTTGGGGAAAAAAGAAAAAAGAAGCTTGTTTATTTATTCTACTAGGAGATGAACAGAAAATGCGGGTGGGTGTCACATGATCTGAGTTTCTCTGGCTGAAAATTAAACATCTTGAGTAACTCAGTTATTTGAGGTTGTTGCTATCATCAATGGAGCAACGCAGGCCTTGCAAAAGCCAGTTCATCCTAGCTCATTTATATACCTGCCTTGAATAGAGCTGGATTCCTCTATGTAGACTTGTCTCACAGATAACTACAGAAAAATTCTGCATTTTTTCCTGCATCCATATGCAATCTTTTTGATGGTTAAAAATTATCTGAGAATTAATCCTGGGTTTTCTTTTGCTTGCTTTCTTAGTAGAAGCTGATACAAACTATTTTATACTCAGCTCCAGTGTAACTATCAATGTTTCATTTTTTAACTGGTTTTTCATTCAAACTAATTTGTTGCGTTATTTTGCTAGTAAAAATATCACGGTGCCTTTAGAAAATACGTTTCCACACAACCACAGCTTTGTCTATCAGTTTCATAACTGCTGCTATGCCATGTAGCTTACTTCCAGGTCTTGCCAAAATGTAGTGCGACTAAAGTGGTCGCTGTTACTTTGGCACTGGATATAACTGAGTTCAACTTTTAATGCAAGAAAAGTTAATCAGCTTTCATATCTTTGCAATTTGTTTAGTATTCTAATATAAATTTTAGGTTTAATTAGACGCACTTTTCACTTTATTCACAAACAGTTTCCATGTGTCTGGAATGCCCATTGACTTCTGGCAAAATTCAGTAATTTTCTTTCAGAGATGTTGGTTTTGCCTGGATGTGTAATAATAACAGCAGCAGTCATAATTTCTCTAGGGCTCTCACTAATTGTTCAAATGCACTTGCCTTCGATTGCCTTTCTCCCAAACCTAAAATTGCCTCATTCTGTTCCCTTCTCTATTTCCCCTGAGTACTGCTTTTAATATTCCAGACTGTAAAACAAGTTTACATAGATATCCCTTTAGAAAGTTTCATTATTCTATAATTTCATCATTTTCTATTTATTATGTTGTATTATTCTATAAGCCTGAAGAGCCTAACAAGAGAGGGCACTCCAGCTTTTTCAAGAAATGCTGTAGACTTGTTTCTTCCCACACACCCCTGCTGGACCAAGCTTTCTGATTTAAAAAGATGTGACATTTTTATGTATTGTACTGTAGGACATTCTACAGAAATATTAAACTTATTTATCATTGATTTTTCTTTCTGTGCAGTTATGTTCATTACAATAAAAGTCTATCACTTATAGATGGGGGCACAAATGCACTCATAATTTAAAATGAAAAAAACAACTTAAATTTAAGCAGCTGTTTCAGTCCTATAAGGAGCGAGAAACAGATTTTTATCAGCACTTTTTAGAATGCATGTCTTTGCTCTAGTGACTGAGATGGATGTCCCCATGTTTGCTGCAAAATTCTTACCACATTCGGGTACGTGACTCTTGGTTCTGGGGCCAGGCCCAAGATGCGTCCCACATCTCCTTTGTAGCCGTATTGTCTAACCACAGGAGGGAACTCTTCCCTGTATTTCAGGAGCTGAGTGTGGTCTACAAAAATTAAATAGAGCATGGGTTGTGCAAGAATCAGGATGCTTGTTTATTGTTTTGTTTTGTTTTTTCCTGGATTTCAGACGTTATATGTGAGCGGAATGCTGACGTCACTGATTTGCCTCAGAAATCTAAGGCAGCTGAGGGTTTTCCCCTCAGGCTTTCATGCTCTGATTTTAAAAATCCTTTAAAAATAGTTTATTTGGGATTCATGACTTAATAGACTTCAAAAGCCTGTAGAGGTTGTGTCATTGCTATACGCTACAAGTATTTAAACATCTGTGGTTCTATAATTTCCCCTAGTGCCTAAGAGTACCTCTGCTTTGGTGAACTCTCATCTCCCATTTAGATAATTTGGCTGCCGTTGCTAAGAGACAATGCTTACCTTGGTTCATTGTGAGCCCTGTCACAAACGGCATTAGGCCTCCTATTTTTCCTAAGCAAGTTATTTAAAAAATGCCATGAGGCATTTCATTCAGTTGGATGATTTATTCAGCCTCACAATTTGGTGCTTTGACAGGTCAGCACTGAATTATTAATTGCATTTTCTATTTGTAAACTAAAAGATTTTTAGACTTGCAAAACTCACTCTTCAGTTTCAAGTTTATTTACTTAACTCATACTAAGTTTCAAATTCATAAAATAATATAAGTCTATGAAAAATCTTCCTTTTCAGTGGTCATGATGGAGGAACTTAAAGATGCTACAGTTAAACAAATAGAACTTGTATTATGATTTGGATAAATGAAACACAACTATATAAGCTTTTACGAAACTTCAGGCACAAAGAATTTATTTTCTCTTAAGATGTTTTCTGTTACTGAAAATAAAATCTAGGATATTTTCTCTGCAGACGTCTTAGTAGTGTCATTAATACAACGCCACAATTCCAACCAGCACCAGACACTGCTGGCAATTTCTTAGTTGTATGTTTCTCAGAGCAGAAACCATCTTTCAGCCACTGAAAACCACCTTGTACTTACATAGCTGCTGTTCCTGTTGTACTGATGAACAACAACAAAATAAAGTGTTGGGTAGTAACAGTTTGTGATAAACATGTAGAGTAGGAATCTGGTTACCCTAAGAATCACTTTCATCATTTCCTTCTCAACGCAATTCCTTCACATTAATAGTTCCATTGAAGAGTTGAATATCTTGTTTTAAGATATGCAGGCAGTCTTTCGTGTTGTGGCTTCTAGATACTTATCTAGTACAAATAAATGAAACAACAAGGATGATTTTCACAATTCCTTTTGAATAGTCCACTTTTGGAGCAAGCGCAGTAGACCACAGCAGAATGTTTGAAGCAAATAGTAAGTATTTTACATTTTAAACTTTGCCTCACAATGACTGCATTTCTCCTCCCTCCACCTTTGAGATACCTACCCAATGCAACTTAAAGGTCCTTTAAATTATTTGGAGTTATTTGTTAAAGGCATTGCGTTCATCTGACTTAACATGAAGCTAACAGGCTCAATAAACACTTGAAATGGCTAAAAGCAAGTGGTACGCCAAGGCCATGCTCCAAAAAAGAGCTATGGTCAAACAGCTTTACGGATCTCTTTACTAGATGGATGAGAGAAATGGTGGTTCTTCATATTAAGACTGTAATCAAAACATAACAGTCTAACCATCTATTAAAAATGGGTCGGTGTGAAAAAAGTAGGCATGGATATTTCACAAAATTATTAGACAAACAAGAGAACGTGGCCTTACTTGTTCATAAAGTCAACTGTTAGCAGAAAAGGTGAAGATGTAATGGTTTTGCCAGCTGGTTATAACTGGACTTTTAGCAACTTTATGCTGAGTAAGAAATAGTTTGTTGTGCTGCTAGGTGCGATCTGAACTGCCCCAGTGACACCCACTGTCCCTGTGAGCAAGGCCCTGATGAACAGATCAGATTATACACCTAGATTGCATCTGTCCAAAGGTAAATGAACTTAACCCCATTAAGCACTGTTACAAACCTACCTAATTAAATGCTCAAAAATCCTGCTTTGTGTGTCACACTTGGAAAGTGGGGTTCCAATACAGCAGAATCCTTGGCTGTGTGTGATTTTAGGTATAAGATTAGTCATACTGTGGTGGTTTTTTTTGGTATTCTGATATCTTCAGGACATGGGCTAATAATATCAATTCACATGCCCAAACTGAAGTATGTACTCGAGTGGTTTTCTAAATTACAGCCTGTATGAGGCACATTTGCAGCATTTATTTTTAAATAACATGACAGAAAGGCAAAGGGGAGTTGCATGAGGACAATTACCGTCTGTCATGCAAATACTGAAGTTCTGTGATTCAGGCAAGACACAAAGCTGTAAGACAGAAAACCTCACTACTTAATTTATCTAAGAAGGACCTATTCAACGTAAGACCCTACCTTACTTGGTATTTTTAACCAAGTGCTGTCTGTGGACTGTTTCCCTTTTGCACTAAGGCAAGTGTCTCTGGGAAAGGGCAGCACTTGGGCAAAGAATATGTAGCCTGAAGTGAAAGGGACAACAAAAGAAGAGCATTCCTAATCTTGTTCTTCCCTGAGCTTCAATACTCCAGCTGGCAAATTTGGTGATTTGACAATGCAGTTTTAAATGGTATTTCCTACTTTCAGTACCACAAACAGTGCTACAAATTGTGTTTACAAGATATCACAAGAACACAGAGGCAAACCAGCCTAAAAACAAAAGGTTGGGAATTAGACACCAAAATGCTAGGAATTAATCATGGAAAAATACCTATGAGCTTTTAACCTTAATGCTTTTCTGCTTAACCTGGAATATCTATGCAGAATACCCTCTCTATTGCTATGATGGTTTGCTAACAGAACAAAACCAATCCACTGCTGCGGAATCCACTCAGGCTGTTACAGCAAAAATGGTGACTTACTGTTCTGATGATTTGTCTTACAATTCTCAAACCCCATGTGGTTTTTTTTCCACTCTCACTGCAGTGCTGGATAGGAAGTAGCTTGAAAACAATGATTGTGTTATTACAGCAATCTATCTCATGTTCTCTCCAGCCTGTAACAAGAATTCAGAAGACGGGAGTTTCTTCCTGGGTGACAACGGCTGATACCCAAACCGTAATACCGAAGTGTGATTCTACCTCCTTCTGCAGAGGCAATTAATTGGCTCCCACTTCAGAACAGCAAATCCCCAGCCACAGACATAGCTCCCTCCCACACATGCTTGTTTTTAAATGGTCTCATGCTTGTACAGGTATCTTTTCTTTTCCATTAGTCAGCTTCTATCTCATGCTAGCACATGCGCAAGCGATGTGGGTGTCATCGTGCACACACATACATACACACACCACAGTATATCACTATATGTATGTTTTTATAATTGACTAAACATAGCTAAAGCACATGAACAATTCAAAGGCAGATCTCTGGCTCAGTCTTTGGTGGGAAAGGGCAGCAGAAACAGCAGGACACCCTGCAGCGACCACAAACACCACATTGCTCTGGCACAGGATGTAGGCCAAGGCCCCTCTTCTTCCTGGGAGCCAGTGGTATGGCCCTGGTATGCGACCGTACTCCTTTCACCTCCGCCCTCTGCTCTCCCTCTAAGGGAAAACAAGATGGGTTTGTCCAGATCATTACAGGGACTGTCCCTGAGCAGCACCTGGGCTTGCAGGAACACTACAAGGAACACGCTGACAGCTCAGAGTGTGGACATGATCCAGCTAAGAACTGCCTTAACCATACTGGAATATTATGTCTTTTTTGTAATATCTAAAAAGTGAAGAAGAAAAATAATTGTTTAATCCATTTAAAATTCCTGGATGCATTTCCTATGAGATTAAGTCTGTCACTTGGAGAATAGTCGCTTTCAAGTCCAAAAAATAGCATTTTTTCTCCATTTTCAGCTCTTCCCAAAACAAATACAGTTTTTATTTTGCTGCGTTTGCCTATGGAGCTGGCCAGGATGTATAAATACCATTTAAAATAAATCGGTATGAGAAGTTAGTGGGAATTTAAGTTGACATCAATAAAAATACATTCTACAGATTTCTTGAGTAGGAGCAACAGGTCACAGGTCAAGTATTGAAGACTGTATTGTTCAGAAACACTTCCAGTTTACTGCATTTCTTCACAGATGTTATCAGTGTTCATTCTGTATTTGATGGTCTGGTACATGGAATAAATAAGGTGGTGAGTTTTCCCAAATTTCTATTCTATAGCAATTAAAAATATAGTGCTAGATACTACTTTGACTCAAAGGGATTTAAAATTGCACATAATTGCCAAATGTTTTCCTTCCTTTCACATATCTTACATGCTTTTAATGAGAGTTCACCACATATCACTATGTCTGGCAGTAAACTTCCGAGCAAGAACTATAATTTGGCTTTTTTGTATTTCAATTGGCAGATATATCACTTTTTTTTCTGTTTTGCTTTCATTAGTGCTATATACACATTGCTGCAATCGCCTGAGTGAACAACAGCTATGTTGAAAGTACCTACAGCCCTGCACTACAATAGGTACTCTGCTTTTACTATGTCCTTGGTTATAAATCTGTCCTTCCAAAGGCCTTGCTGTCATCCACAGTGACTGTCAGAAGCACAATGTGCTACAGCCTTTTTCCTCTCCTAGTTTTAATACACTTTGTTTTATTCCAAATTGCAGCTTAAAATGATGCAAATCCCTTGCATTTCTTGTACACAATTTTGTAGGTAAGGGAATAGCAGTTTTTTTTCTCCACCCATCCCTTAAACGTCCATTTTTATCTTTTCCTTTAAAACTACAGAATAAAGACTGCTGGGGGAAAGCGGAGGGAGTAAGGGGGAAGAGAGAAACCCTCCTTAGGAAGCAAGCTGCAGCAAAACTAAGCTTGCATTTCCTGTCAGTGCCAGTGCTGCTTCTGGCTCGGTATCCATGGAAACCTGATTTCCCATCCTGCTGCAGGAATTAATTGAAGATCCCAACCCACTTGCTCAGGGAATCACTATGATGTTAATTCACATCAGTCTATCAGGCTCACTTTATTATCTCAGATACTCTTTTCATTTCTTTTTATCAGAACAAAACGTTGAATTAGCTTTCACCAACTTAACAAACAAGGCCATCTAAATCTTTACCTCCTCAAAACTAGGGCACAATGCATAGAGGCTACATCTTGGAAAACAGCAATTTCAAATGGAGCTTGGCCAAAATATAAGCAATAAGAGACCGTGCACAGCTGGGAGTGCTCTATGCAAATTTCCTTTCCTGCTTCACATACTCAGCTCTATTTCTCACCGATGACACCAGCTGGATCATCTTGGGGGAAAAAGCCACTGTTCACCCTTCAATATCAGAACATATCTTCCTTTTCCACAGTTCATTCTGTCATAGGAAATAATGTGCAAAGCTTCAACGAGAATAAGCCAAAAGGGACTTTTGCTATGGAATATTGTTTCCAGACTTCTCTTTGAAGGCTTTTTGTTAATTACAAACACAAACATGTCAAGTTCCCACGGGGTCTGCTCCCGGATCACCCATCTCTGGATATCTACCTTTGAACTTTCTTTCCTCTTGCTTTTATTTCCTGCTTAGTTCCCTAGTTGCTGCCCCCATTCCCTTTATTTTTCCCTGACCTCCAAATCATATTATCTACTCTGTGTCTTTTCTCCCTGGATGTTGATTTTCTCCACTTTGATCTTTCTGATACTTTGTATTTAGCAGCTGATCCTTTTGTAACCATGACAACTGCATCATGACATCAGCAAAGGATCTCACTACTGTCTGAGGAACAGGATCTTATTAAATGCTGCTTGAGCTGATGTTTAGTGTCCTGTACCCAGGGGAGGAGTTTAGTTCAGAGTCTTCTATATTTCGTCTGTGACACAGGAAAGGCTAATTTCTTATGTTAGCTGGCATCCTTCAGACAGCTGTCCTTCTCCATCTCCCGTTTGTGCTACTGAAATCTAGTCCCTCCCACAGATGTGGGCTGTTCAAGGAGCACTATTGCAAGAAAGATGGCAAGGATGTTATCACAGACCGATCATAGAATCCTTGGGCTACGTCCAAGAATTTATGCTGTGTTGCTCTGTTACATCTCATACACTGACAGTTTATAAGAAGAAACCAATTGGTCTCAAGCTGTAGTCCCAGGTGCTACAAAAGCTGCATATACTTGCTACAGAACAGCTTTGGGTTCACGGACAAAGCTAAGCAGCACTGTTTTCTCTGACTGGTTGTCCACATTTCAGCAAGGAAAGAGTTAAATTTCTCTCTAGTGATTGTTCTGAAAGGAATGTCAGGTTCCCATAGAAGCATAGACAAAATAAAGGAATGGCCAATGTAATATTCGATACCATAGTCCTGCTCAGTATATAAGTGGGGGTCAGCTGAGGGGCAGGAATCCTCCATCACTGCTTGGGAAGGTGCTAATTCACCAGGTGGTGGAGTGACCCATGTCATTATTATTATCATTGTTATTTTTTCATCTCTGTTACTCTATTAAAATGACTATCTCAAAACAGAATGGTTCTTTCCTCCCTTTCCCCACTTTTTTTTTTCCACCTCTTCTCCCTCTCCATCCCCCTTTGGGGAAGCTGAACAAGCAGCTGCGTGGTTCTAGCTGCCAGCTAAACTAGTCTAGTCTAGTTAAATCACAACACTGATAAATGCAGGCAGGGGAAAGTGAAAGTAACATTCTGAACTGCCTTAGTGGCAGCTCAAGACACATTAGACAAATACTTAGGAGGATGAAGAACTACCATGGACCAGTGAAAGACCATACTGGAGTACAAGGATACTAGTATTCTTAGGGGAAATAATTTTCCCTTCTAGCTGGATTTACAAATTACATGTTGTGTTGCAGTGTTACTCACCGACAGGACAGAGAACTCCATCTGTGATTAACCACTCCTCAGTCTCAGGCTGCAATTTCCCAGCATCAGACTCTTTAGGCATCTAGGGATTCAAATGCTGTCAGAGATAAGAACCACCCAAATGTAGACTTCCAGGGAGGACAGCAATCACCTACTTCCTACCAATAGCAAAGCTAGACCTTCTCTGTATTCCTCTTCTCCCAGAGTAAAACCACCAACTCACTTGTACTTCCTCTTTCTCCTCACATCAATAAAGACCATCAGGTGCTGTGAATCTGAAGTCATGGCATAAAGTAACACAGTGAAAACACCTGCTTTATGTTCAGCTGCAGTGAGAATACCAGTTGCTTTACTCTAAGAGTGCTGACAGAAACCATAACAAAAATAATAAGAATTCATTATACACCCTCTTCTCTGTTTCTTCGCTCAGTTCAGGCTACTTAGACTTCAAAAAGAACCTTAAAAAAAAAAGGTGAAGCTAGAAAATACAGTTCGTTGTGAGCTTAGAATGAAAGGGCAAACACAATGAGAGGCAGAAAGCCTAGAACAAATAAGCAGAAGTACTTTTCTGTAGTAATATACAATGGAACTCAATGCTGGCTGATGTGTAGGCTGTAAGTATGAACAATTACAAATTACAAAATTATAAACTAACGAAGGATAGATCTATTGGTGGCTATTAAACATAATGTTGAGAAGCCTCTGGCTCAGGAATCACCTAATGGTATATTGACAGTGGGGGCAGGAGAAAGAAAATCCACCCTTTGCTTGCTTTGTTTGTTATATATTATCAGCACCAACTACTGGAAAGTCACAGCCAAGAATCAGACGTGTTAAGGAGACTTATCTGTCAGTTTTTCAAAGGCAAACCTCAATAAAGCACAGAAAAAGTCTCAAAAAGTTCAAAAGTCTTGCTTTTATGCAAGGAACAAGTAGGATGCAACACAACTATGTAAAAAAAAAAAAAAAGAAGGCTAACTATGTAATCTTATCATCTCTCAGAATATGAGTAGGAACACCACGAAATGAAAAGAAAATACATTTTCACACCGTACCTAAACCAATGGAACTATCATGAAATACTACAGAGACACACATTCAGCAGATGCAGAAAAAATTGAGCACTACATCTGGTTAACAACTTCTTTCAACCTGGATTTATTTTAGAGAGAGACTCTCCCCTCTCCCACCGTCACTGCTTTCATAGCTTAATCCAGATTAAATTTTGGTACTAGTAAACAGAAGCACCATTAACTAGCTCAACATCCCTTGCAATCCTCTACCTCTGAATCTCTCAGTACCATCAGAGATTTGAACCTGAGTTGGCTGGACCACATATCTGAAGTAATTCAGCAGTTGTGTCCTGTGTTTTTGAAGAAGGGTTTAAAGTTTGCCATTGGAACAACAGGAAATGGAAATTCTGTGTATTTCTGCTTGTCAAGTTTGGAGTAGATCCTCAGATTTCCTTATAAATAAGGCTAGGATACGATGAGTGTTTCAGAATATATGTACTAGTATTTTCCTTCTTTCATTAGACTGAAAAGTTTACTCCAATCCATCCTTCCACAGAATGAACTGTCATCGCAAAAAAAATATTAAAAAAATTCAGCAGCTTTAATTTCAGCCTTTTTGTTGAGAAAAATATTTGAACTACAGGGTTTAGAGGATATAGAAGTGCATCGATACTCATCAACTAAAACTGTGGAAATGCAGTACATTTCTGCTCCACTACTGCAGGGAAGCAGTCAGGTCCCTGCCTTGCCCTTTCAGTTCTTTCTATACTGCTGTTATTTTTAGTTTGGCAAAGTTTGGTCTAGTGAAGAATCAGCTGATCTATGTAAAATAGATTATGGAGTACAAGAATACAATTAACAAAACCAATGTCACAAATTCATGGGCAACATAAATGTTTTCCTGTCTTTGAGGAAGATTTAACCTTTAGCAATGGTTTCACATATTTAATTATACGTAATCATATATTTAATTATATATGACATTTAACACATTTATTTTCACATTTTTCTTGAACATCTTTAAAATATACCTATCTTTGCACTTGGCAATGTAAACACTTGGTCAGTTAACATTAGCTCACTTCTCAGATCCAAAAAACTGCTAACTACTTTCACGCACAGCTGCTTTGAGTTAGATTTGAACCTGCAGCAGTCCTAAACATTATTGCTATTTTCCAGAGGCCATCAGCACCTTTCGATTCTAGCATATTCTAAATTCTCCAGATATTTTAATTTTTTAAAAATTAACTTACTAAATATTCCCAAAAGCTGTTTGTTGCTAATCGGATATGTTTTGCTTTACATTCAGTATGGTTGAGTGTAATTAATTCTAAGGGATTAACATACAAGCTTCATATAAGCTTGTCTCTTCAGATAGCAAAATATTACTTATGGGTAGCACATGACATTTAAATTAATCCGTTAACTGCTCTGGGTAACCTTCAGAGAAGAACAGATGCAACATCGGTCTCCAATATATGTATCGACGTGGCTATTGTTGCCTACTGCTAAGTCTGTAAGATGTACAGAAAGAGTTCATGTCTATACTTCTCAGTAGCGTAGAGGATTTATTATATCACCCCGTGCTTTATTAGATTAATATGATCTTGCAGTTAAAACCCAGACATATTCTTTCATATTGCATATACAAATCACAGTATGGACAAATGAATTGATTATATTTGCCCTGAGAGTTCCAAATCAATTTTGTTGTTGACACACACTCAAAACACCAAATAAACATACTTATTGTCCTGGTAGAAAAAGATTATTATATTTATTTATTTATGTTTAAAGAGCTAGACCCTACACTTAGTGTCACTGTAAAAAGGAAATTAGATTTGAACACTTTTATACTGTAGGAAAAATTAAACAAATCACAAGACCTCATTGCTAACAAAAAAGGGCCATTTTCCCAGTACACAAGAAAAGAGATGAGGAAAAATAAATTTTCCTTTCTCTTACCTTTGGGTCTTGTTCAAGTTTATATTTGACATCAGAGTTTGTCTGTCTTCTAGTAAGCCATACATAAATAAAAAGGAAGCAGCTTTGCAGTTTTTCAAGTCCTACATGGCAAGCTACCTGGAAAAAAGGTAATGAGAAGATCTCTTCTATTAATGTACATTTATCTGACTCAGCTTCAATTTCTTCCACAATTAAAGGACAATTCAGAGATCCAGACATCAAAGCAACTGTATCTACGCCGTATTAAAACCATCTTGAATATTTGCCCTGAGATTTCCTGCTCACCTCAGTTAACACTGTGCTGTTTCTGGTTCCTGGGTGGCTGTAGGATAGAACACATTACTCTGTGGTCTGCAGTAGTCTTCAGGAACCAGTCATTCTGGTGGTGGCCTCATGATTTTACTGCATTTGCCCTTGCTTAATACCTTTGACATGGTCCCACACAACATCCTTCCCTCTAAACTGGAGAGAGATGGGTTTGATGGATGGACTATTCCATGGATAAGGAACTGGCTGGCTGGCCATGTCCAAAGAGTTACAGTCCCTTAATAATAGATGTGTTGCAGCAACTAATTCCACACATCAGCAATTAAAATGTTAAAAATTCCCACGTACGAGAGACAAACCTTAGGCTGTTGCAATAAAAGAAGCTAAATTCACTTTTCATTATTCCCAGAGTATGGCCAAGGAATTTATTTTCATATTATATAAGCATTTAACAATACCTCCTCTTGCACTTTTTAAATAGTAAAACAGGAGGAAATACAATGTAGCTGTATTGCACTCACTCTGTTAACATTCCCATTTGCATCTCCTTACTTTTATTTTTAGATATCCAACTTCAGTGGTACCTGAACAGGAGGCTTTTTGCATTGCATTCAGTAATATTTTAATTACTTTGAAAAATAAACATTGCAGACATTTTAACTAGCTAATCTCCTGCCCTAACTCTCAGCAGGTTATTGATCCTGAATGCATAACTTCATTTATTTTTCCAGGTTGATCTGTGCCAAAAATTCCAAAACAAAGCACCAGTCTTGCTTGAAAGAAAATTTGAAGGCAAAAATGACTTTAGAGTATTAAAGGATAAACCAATGCTTAAGCGTACAGTAAGTTAAAAATCACCACCTCCTGATAGGAAAAGTCTTATAGTAGTTAGAATAGTGAAAGACTGAGGGGTTTTACTAAGTCCAGCTTGTAAAAACTGAGAAAAGAAGCGTGATTATAATAAAACTAAAACACAATACAAACATGTGAAACAAATACAAACTAGAGGTAAGGTTCCCCCCCCACCTCATGGCTGAAATAGCCGAAGTCTGGGCTGTATCCGTATGTTGATCTTGGGTTTGCTTCAGCTGTTCTATGATAGTACACCAAGAGGTTTTATCCCAAGATGAACAAGAACTCTAAAATCAACCTGAGAGAAAGCTCATTGCTGCTTCCTGATTAATATGCCAGAAGGTCTGTGTGACATTTCTATGGAATGTCTCCATGCTCTTGGGACTGATGATTCAGTGCAGAGCTGCTTGGAATTTCTACAAAACTTCAGCCCTCCTCACTTCTCAAATGGTTTCCTTTTACCAGCCTGTCAAGCTAAACTAAAAATAATTGCTTTGTGTGCAATAACAAGGGGAAGGATGGAAATTTCACAGCACAATGTACTAGGCAGCTCAGTAGAAAGAGGAAGCTGCATTTTCAAGAGCAGCATGAAATGTATCTCCCATACTTAATTCTTTTTTCTGCAGTTAGAAAAAAAAATAGTACCAAATACTGAGTAGCACTCAACCTAAATGAGTATGCAATTAAAATGTTTGAAAGGTCAGTTTGGTGAAATTTGTTCCTTGCTTGTCATAGTTTCATGAAAGAGATCCAAGGAAAAAATTGTGTTTAGAAGAGTGCTACTAACTGGCAAACAGACGTGAAAGAACTGGAAGTCTCAAAACAAGTACAATACCTCAGACTAGTTTGGTTTTTACAACACTGCAGAATTTAGTGACTAGTCTCACCACAAACTAAATGGTATTCAATGGAAAAGAACCATTTCAAAGAAAATGCATGCCCCCTCATACCTCTCAAAATCCAACAACTGTACCCAAGGCCCGCAGACAAGGGACCAATCCGTGTCCTTTGTGCATGGGATCCTGCTGCAAGTCATCCCTTCATCCCGTGAAACACAACAGGGACAGACAAGAAAAATGGCGGGATCCACTGGCAAGCAGCTGTCAAGGACCTTACAAACATTCTTCCCACATGAGCTGTTTCTTTGTAAACATATTTTAAACATATGAAAATATTTATGAAAGTAATTAGAGTGGAAGAGTCAAAGCCCTCTGCATTCAATACAGGCAAATAAGAACAAATTCACAGGACTTACTGCACGACAGAGGCAAGTTGTGCATTCACAGACACTGAGGAAGAAGAAGTGGTATTGACTTTTAAGCTTTAGTCACAAAATATGCACCCAATACATGAATGAAAACTATTTCTGGATATGCTGGGATAAGTGCACTGTATGCACATTATATATGACATGAAATTGTATACCATAAGCTCCCTCACAGGTGATTTCAGAAGGAAAGGAATAGAGCAATTTTATCAAGAACTTTTACCACATTTAATTCTAAATGCAGATTTTTAATTTTCCGAGATAACAATTATGTTGAGAAAGTCCTACAGAGATAACAGACGTGTGGTTGAAAAGAACCAAATAGAATACTTTAAAACCTGATACACCTCAGTCAGTAGTGAATTATATATTAAATCCACAAATAATGCAAGTTAAGATGTGTTGTAAAAGCTGTTGAACGTAGATGTGAAAACCAAAGGAATCTACAATATCTAAAAGCTAAACTTCTTCTGATTTCAGAGGTACAGGATGACATCACCAGGTAAAATAAAAATCATGGCAATAAATTATTTTTTTTTTAAAAAAAAGGGGAAAGCAAAGAAAAAAGCAACTTGAAAGGACTATCTTCCAAGAGGAAATAATGTCATTAATTGCCTGGGAAGAAATTTAGAAAACAAGGTACGCTGAGCAGTAAGAAATCATTGGATCAATATTTGATATATATTATGGCAGCAAGAAAAGATGACTGTTTGCTATTTTCATTTGCATAAAATCACAAGTGGGAAGAAGATCGTTCTACTTTTAAGGAGTCTATGTTCATTACCAAACACTTCTGCACATAAAAGCATTCAGGCAAAATGCACAAAATTCAAATCAGAGTGTATTTTCTAAGAAGACATTTAAAGGTTTAGGTAAGTAAAGTTTAGTAAAAACCATCTTCTAAGTCCACAAATCCATCTGAGATGCATGGTTGAGATGTATGCACTGCAGGAATGACAGTGTCAAATTAGGATTAAATTAATAACTTCAACTAAACAATTTATTCAATTCACAGAATCACAGAATCATATGGGGTTGGATGGGACCTCTGGAGATCATCTAGTCCAACTCCCCCGGCCACAGCAGGTCCACCCAGAGCAGGTTGCACAGGAACGTGTCCAGGCGGGTTTGGAATGTCTCCAGAGAAGGAGACTCCAGCACCTCTCTGGGCAGCCTCTTCCAGGGCTCTGCCACCCTCACAGCAAAGAAGTTCCTCCTCATGATTAGATGGAACTTCTTATGTTCAAGTTTATGCCCATTACCTCTTGTCCCGCCACGGGCACTACTGAAAAAAGACTGGCCCCATCCTGCTGACACCCACCCTTTAAGTATTTATAGGCCTTGATCATATCCCCCCCTCAGTGTTCTCTTCTCCAGACTAAAAAGACCCAAGTCCCTCAGCCTCTCCTCGTAAGAGAGATGCTCCAGGCCCCTCACCATCTTTGTAGCCCCTTTCTTCTTCTATTTTGGGTAGTTCTAAAGAGACCAGGATTTTCCAGACTTCATAGTTCTAATTGTGTTTAACATCTTCCTTCAAGTTACTTCTTCGGGGTGGGTGTTTACTTCTACCACGGATGTGTACATCTGTGTATAGTAACTTTATCCAACAGATGTATGTCCCTCTCAGTCCCTGCCTTTGCTGTACACACGTGCTGATCCACAGGGTCTTTCCCTGCTTCTGGCTTTTGCTTTCTTGTTGCATGGAAATTTACCATAAATCCTGGCACGTGTGCTAGTTCACTTTCTGAAAAGAATCTAAATTACTTTAGTGGGACTGTTTCTCCTATTTCACTGCTACAATATATAACTAATGAATTCTGTAAAAATCAGTTAAGGTTACGACTGCTTTTTCTGCAAACTGAGTACGGCAGCATTTGCAGTGTTTTTTACTATGATGATGGCAAAAGCTCCATAGCAAGAGCAAGTTTGCATTCCTACTGGAACCACATTGCTCCTGCACTGCCTACCACAAAAACTGCTTTGATATGTATAAAAACAGTTATTTAGCTCGTGTGCTGAAGAACTTACTCTTATTAAGAGGATAATTTTTTAACCAAAAAGCTGTGTTTATTTGTCCATATTTAGCACAGATTTCACTGTTCCAGCTTTCTTGGAGTTTAGAGTGACAATATTTCTTTGGTGCTAAAGAATTGGAAGTTTTGGCTTCCTTCACCTGTAATTCACTAATATACAAACATGTGCAAAAGCTGTTTGGAGGGTTTAAACAGACATTCCCTGAAATAATTCTTAATTTCTCTCATTGAATCTCTGATCATTTTCTTTACATGTATCTATTTCAGAAGTGTCTTCATCCACTTAACGCCATCCAAGAAAAGCTTTTCATAAAGTACACACAAGTAAAACAAAGCAGATTAGACAAAAAGCAGCCAAATGGCTGGGAACAACTATATGAAATATAACAATTAACACATTTTTAAGGCTAAACACAGAAAACCATGGACATACCATTATGCTCCCAATAGTACCACTTACAGCCAGCAGACTAAGGGGCTCTAAAATGAAACTTAGTGTTTCACTGATTGTCACCCGTAGCATGGTCCATTAGAAAGAACACGGGGCCCGGTATCACATGTCAAATCAAAGCACAAATACAGCATACTCAAAACACTTCATTGCTTTGTATCCTTGTTTTCATTTTGATCCCTGTCTTAGGTAGTCAAATGACATTTACGATTTAGAAACAATTCTAACAGTTTCTATATACTAGGAAGAACACAAATCATCCCCCCTCCAACTGGTAGGAAAAAAGCACGCAGCTCAGGACAGGGAATTGAAGTCTGATTCCATGGGAACTGATGAGCTGATGAGAACTGCACAGATCTCCTTCTGAACGTGCAGAACAGTTCCAAAGCCTCATGGTTATCCACATTGTTAAATAATGACAGCTCTAGGGAGTCAACACCATAAACCACGATGAATGCTCCTGACCGGATAATAATCTCTGGGATCCAAAAGGATTATCTCCATTGCTGTGATGGCAGACTAAGCTGCTTCCCAATCATCTCTAATCTACAACTCACAAATCCAATGGTACTTTACACTTGAGCCTGCTAGCCCAGAAGGAGAAGAATCTGAAATTCAAGAGTTGGCAGTTTTCTAACAAACAAGCAAACTCAAAGTGCAAACCCACACAACTCATTAACTGCTCCTGTAATCATTCTGCAGAGGTCAAGTACTGTTGTACCATATTTGAGTGTCTAACGAACACATGAACGTACATTTGTCCTCTGGGAAAAGTGGAAATATGAAACGTCCCCAGATATATACAGAGAGCAAAATAGCCACATATTATTTTTTGCATATGCCCAGAAATACAGACAAACATTTTCTATTTACTACATAAACACTGCAGCTTCTCACTGCTGGGGCTGGGAATGTCAGCTCTGAGCTGGCTGAAAGAGAAGCAGCAGCAAATCTGCCTCCTTCATAAGGACATCCATGGAGGTGGAAGGCTGGCAGGTTTGACATTCATAGCATTGGCAAGAAAAACTGACAGCAAGGGGGGGAGAAAGAGAAAGGCTCCACCTACACGAGACTCCCAAAGGAAAACTACACTTGGGAAAAAAAGAAAGAAAGAAAAAAAAAAGCTAGAATTTCAAACTCAGAAAAGATTTCAACTCAATCAAAACCAGTGACTCAGTCCATTACTCCTGTTACTAAGTTCCAGCTGAAGAACACAGTCCATCCATTGAGACCTAGCATTATCCAAAACACCAAGTAGAAAGAGATGCCAGTAGAACCCTGCTAGCTGAATTTCTAGCTTATGTCCGTCACTACAACTACCCACTTTACTCAGTAGCAGGGCCTGTGGAGGACCAGCTGTTGATAACCACAGAGAATTCTTCTCACAGCCCATTTTTTTCTTGTAATTTAACACGGCCTCTGTGTCTGTTCTCCACACCACAAGCTTTCCAGTTAAGTAAGCTGAGTTCTTGCTATCTGCCCTGCAAGACAGCAATTATTTCCTCCCCAAACAAGTATTTCATGCCTTGGTATAGTAGTTAAGTAGTATTGGCTAAACATCCATGCTTCTGCACATGCACCCAGAAACAGATACTCACCATTCTCTAACTTTGCACATATAAATTCTTTTCACCCTCTGTCCTCTCTGGAGATTACCTGCAATTGCAATTTAGGTAGGTCTCGTCTCCTAGATGCGTGACAATAATTGTACTTGATTCTATAGTGATCTGCATCTGCAGGAGCGAAAAGGCCACTGAACAAATACACTTGTGATATGAATCCAAGTCCTCACTTAACATCTGGGAAGTGGACACAACCTAATCAAGGGGCAACATCTAAGTGAGGAAACAAAGCCAGAACACAACAGATTCTCCAAACTTGCCTTATTTTTACACAGCAGAAGTAGCAGGACTCTGTATTAATTTTCATATCTTTATTCAACAACGGAGAGGAGCAAAAGGTAGAAGACTAAATACATAAGAAAGACATGGAGAAAAGTTAAAACAATTCAGGGGTACAGTTTGAGAAGATAACAAAACAGCAGCCTTGTAAAGAAAAATATTCACAGGCATCAATAATAAGAAATTGGGACATGGGATGGGAGGAAACTATGTAAAATCAATAGCAAAAAACAAAAAGCCATACCCGGAACTCATAAACCTATAAACCTATTGTAATGACACACAGAGATTTCAATTCAAATTATCTGAGACATTTATCTGTCAAAATAAGCTGGAAGTGAAAAGTGAATAAATAACTTCTAGAACCTCTCCCCTACCCACATCAATAAGTAAGCCTCTATCAAAGCAACTTTTGTCTAGAGGTGCCACCATTTACTTGTGTTCAGTTATGCTTGGAGCACCACTTACAAGAGAGAACCACATAAAACAGTAGCAATACATAATATTCAAATTTTAGTCCTTGGATGATGCTTTTTTTTTTTTGCCTTGTCAGCTACTACAATCTTCAGCAAGTTGATACAGCCTCAACAGCCACAATATAATAAGCTTTTCCAAATACTCTTTAACTCCCAACAGAAAGGTTGTATTTACAGGTTCATGACCCTTATGCCTCAGAGGGGAACTTGGCCAGAAAAGCTCCTTCTAGCAGAAATGTCAAAATAACTGAGAAAGGAAATAAGGATTAGCTGCCACCCTGTGGAATGAAAGCACATCTGCACCGATTTGTATCATACTCTGGCGAGAAATGGAAGAAAAACAACTGGTACTTTCAAATAGGGGAAAACACGTGAGAGCAAAAGAGCAAGATATAGAAGAAATAACACCGTTTTTTTTAAATGGTCTTCACAAAACAGAATGGAAAAATATACCTAGAAAGAGTCTAATCTAACAAAGCAAGCACAACACAAGACTAGGATGCTTAAATAGAGAAATCTAGGATTTGTAGGATTTCTGTATTTAAGTCTGCAGCAAGTGACCAGACTTTTAATGACTTCACTAAAAATATAATTAAAGAATTCAAACAACTCCCTCCACGCAAAAAAAACTCCAGTAACCCACTCATTTAACACCACCATGCTTCAGAGCATGAGTAAAAAGGCGACAGTGTCAGGAAAAGGCTTTTCCAATGTCTGTGTTAATTCCAGGCTGCCCGTTGGTCATCAAATAGACTGAGCAGTATCACAGACAGGAGACTGGGCTACCTGAACCCATTCAGTTTGGGCTGTTCTTTTCTCCATTTTCCCTCTTCTGAGGTAATATTGAGCACCACTGTGGCTCCACTGCTCAGTTACTGTATTCCTATGGCAAATACAAAATGGTCACAACACCTGGCTTTTACAAAAATTGGCTTTTAAATGCAGTTTAGATTCTATTTAATTAAAGATATTAATTGCCCCAAATTAGCAAGTGATAGCAGCAATGCTGTAATTTCCATTCAGTTGCTAGATTCCCCAAGAGGGCCTAGGAAAAAGAGAAAGCTTGGAAAATTCTGTGATTTGGCTTTGGCTAAACTTATATTCAGCATGTTTCCTTACAAAACTGACACTGAGTGTTGCTAGTAGAGAGCCTTTACATAAGCTCTATGCTGGCAGAGACAGCCATTCTTTAAATACGAGGCTTATTCATGAGACCCCATTCCTATCTCCCTTAATAATATCTTAATTTCTTATAAATATAATTCTTTAAATCATTACTAATCAACCACATTAGGGCAATCCCCAAACTGTAGCTGAAATTTAGCACCTTCCTGAAAGCACATTATTTATTTAACTCTGATCATATGATGGACAAATAGAACAGAAACATACCGCCGATTTTCTGTTGGTTTGGTTTTGTTTTTTTCCAAAGTCTGACAATGAAGAATCCCCAGCCCTATTCTAAATTCTGTTTCTCTTTCCTACAGTAACCTCCTGGACCTTTCTTCAGTCTGTAAGTCTCCATCCATGATGCTGCAGATAAAAGACCTCTCTCTCAACAGCAGAAAGAATCTCAGACTGTCTCATTATGTTCCTATTAGGATTTCCATATATTTTGAGATATAAGATCAGACACTTGATAAACCTCTTGCTGCTTCCTGCACAACCTTCTGGCACATCAGCCGCTCCTCCCAGCTCTGCTACCAGCAAACTGCTGAGGGTATGCTCTGTCCCTTCATCCAATCATTAATGAAGATGTTGATCAGTGCCAGATCCCACACTGAGCCCGGGGAAATGCTGCCAGCTGCTGGCCTCCAATTAGCCTTCCTAGGACTAATCACCATGCTCTGGGCCTGGCCGTGCAGCCAGATTTTTACCCACCTCAGTGGCTGCTCATCCAGCCTGTACTTCATCAGCTTTTCTATAAAAGTCTTCCATGAGACAATTTCATAATCCCTTGTACCCATATAATCTTGTATGGATAAGAAATAAAAGTTGGTGTTTTTTTCCTGAAATGCTTGCACTGTTAATTAGGTTGTTGACAAAAAAAACACAACCAACCCCCAAAAAACAGGACAAAAAAGGAAACAACCTGTCTGTTCTTCAGAATGGTAACTCTCTGTTGCCATGGGCACAAACTACCATAGTAACCATTAGATACATCTGTATTTTTAGATTAGAATTGCTTCTATTTTCATAGAATACAGATCCAGTAGAAATAAACTACTCATTCTTACCAGGAAATACTACAAAATCCATAGTATAAATTAGGGCAACACTATTGAACTACATAAACACACAGAAAGTGGTTAATTGCAAAGGCGGGCAGTAATAAATCACAAACACTGCCATTGCTCCTTCCTGCAGCTAGAAAGTGATTTGAATGGAAAACAAAAAGATTTGAGGACAGTTATTCTCTTAACACTATCGTCTCAGCAAGCCTCATTGGAAAGTGGCTCAATTAGAAAGCCCAGCAAGCTTACATAGCCTTTTTAGTCAGGGGTTAACCGCAGTATCACTTAATACTTCTCCATTAGAGCCCCAGTTTGTGTCCCCCCACTTTCTAAGCAGGACTCTCATACATAGCAAATACTGCCATTCAACCAGTCCATAATTCAATGGTTATCAGACAGGTCTCTGCTCATTTTCAGTGACTGTATGTTATGCTTATACCCTCTAGTGGACAAAAAGCAATTCACAACCCTTCCTGCGCCTTACTGCTTTTAGATCAACACATTGCCAACAGGAACTCTGTCACGAAAACACTGAATCAAAACCGAGCATTACTGCATAGTCTCCAATTTCTGCACTTCAAGGAAGGTCCTCCAGTCATCTTCACCTGGCCAGATCTGTCTCAGCTTCTCCATTTTCCTATTGGGCTTTCATTCGACCAACACTGTCTCACACATAGCTCAGAGTTCCTGAATTTAGACATGAATTCACGGTCATATGTCAAAATAAAAATTTCATTTATCTCCATGAGGCATTCAAAATATTTGAGAAATAATCTAAAAGAGGAGTCAAAAGTGAGGAGTCCGTCAACTCAGTGCTCTCCCAAAAAGACAGCAGCATGAGTACAAGAGGTTTATATTTAACACTATGTTTGCCGATCAGGATAATTTATAATTTTTATAAAGTCACCAACAATTTTCAAATTGCTTTCTTTTTGGCAAGTTACTAAGCATTACTTATGATAAAAACTTAGTTCCCTTGTATGTAAAAACTTTCTATGCTTGCCATCCAGCCTGACCCTGCTCCCTGACCCACTGCAAAGAACATGACTGATTTCCCCATCTCTGATAAGTTAATACAGCAAAGCACAGATCTTTTAGATCGTCTCAGACAGTTACAGAAGACTTGAATTCTTGCTCCTTTAGGGTTCACTCACTTTTGCAGCCTTTCCACAAATGTTACTTCTAACATTGTTTGGCTAAATGCAGACAGAATGCTCTTATTCAAAGGGTCAGCAGGAGACATATTTCAGCCAGAACCAACTGCAAGAAAAGGGGAATACATCAAACGATGCTATTGGCCATAAATGCTCACGCTCCCCCTGTGAATCCAGCCTTAGGCTTTGTCATACAAGTCACTGTATGATTCTAGGTCATACGATTAAATAATGGAAAAAGGCTAAATTTCAGCTCTAAAAGACAGTATTTTTCATGTCTCCACAATCAGCAAAGTGGAAGTAGTCTCTTGCTTAATTAGAAAAAACACAAGAAACACAATCAGGTCATGAAAGAATAGGAGCCGAGAAACAGAGCAAGGAAGTAATGGTTTGCTTGCAAGGGGTTTATGGAAAGGTTTTAGACAAAGCAGCAGCAAAGACCTAAACTTATCTGCAAAATTGTGGAAAAAACCTGCCAGTTTGCCACTGTTTCTTTTAACTTCATAGTATTTTGATTCCAGTTCTCATCAGAAACAGAACACTGGCAATTCTGACATTAAATTTTGGGAATTTACAGATGTGTACATGAGGGTAGCAAAGTCCAGCACTTCGTTCATCCAAAACCAGCTTTGTCGGGGTTGGGGCCAAGGTGGGGGACGGGAAGGGATCAGGGTTAATTTCCCAGATTAATGTATCCTCCAGAGCTCCCTGCTGATGCCTCCCAGGATAACACATCTACTACAAAGCAATGTGACGTCCTTCATACTCATCTGGTCCTCCCTGCAGATCAGCTGTCTGCTGAGGTAAAATTTAAACTTTACTGTTCTGAAGTCACGAAAGGTTAAAGAATCAAAATGCACATAGCTCAAGCCCAGCTTAGGAAGGTAAGACACAGAACAAGAAGTGCTGCATGAAAAAATCAGGCTGTAACCTGTAGAGCGCAGAATTTAAGTATTGCTTGAGGATCAGAAAGTCAGTAGAATTTCCTGGGCAACTCTGTCCGGTACGCAGCCCATTTTCAAATCTCATTCTATCTCACCAGATGGGCTCTTAGCTGCTGTGCAGCTTTATTGTCTTCATTTACTGCTCACACCAATTGTTCTCACAAGTTATTCTGTACACCTTTCAAGACCTCTCCCGAAGCCTCTAAGTCTCTTAACAATACCTAGAAATAACTGAAGACTGAGCTATGTTTACAGTGTCTTGTAGTGCCAAAGTCCAGATGAAAGGTGACCAGGAATCCTTTCCCCTTAGTAACACTAAAGCACATCACCATACAGTATATTCATTTCTACATATACCAGCTCTTAAACACTAAATTCAGTAGGCTCCAGAGCACAAATAGCACACAGGAACCCCTGGGCATCCAGCTCTAGGCTGGCCCTGCCTGAGCAGGGAGGCTGAACCAGGTGATCTTCAGAGGCGCCTTCCAGCTCCAACGACTCTATGAGCTCACATAGCTTCAGAATACTTTGCTGGTTTTCCACATATCTGACTTTACGGAACAACTCAGGAAGCAGCACCACAAGATGCTTCAGCCAGGTGGCACATTACAAACTCTTAGTGGGTAAAGGAAGAAAAGCTACAGTACCGAACAGTTACACTGAGAGATGAGATTCAGCATCTTCCCACTAAGTACCAGAGTAATGTGACGATACAGCATCTATAGCAGAAAGAAGAGTATTTTTTTTCCTAGATTTCTCTCTTAGGCACTAAGCCACACTTTCCAGCATTATGTGCATGTTCAGAAGACAGACAGTAAAACAGCTCAATTCAGCAGCTGCTCTTAAGCATACAATGACACTTCACAGCTGACATCAGTGTCTCCTTGATACAATGCTATGTGCAGATCAGAGAACCAGCAGAGTATTCCACAGTTATCCCACTTTCCTCCTAAGGCACTATATTTCCTGCTGATTAAGATGGTAAAGAATAAAAATTTCTGGAAAGTTGGGTTTCTCTAGAAATCTTGCTTTTCAAGGCAGAAATGGCTTGGCCATATATTTGAGTGACTCACAGTTCCGAGAAGGATGTATATAAAAGCACCGCAAAAGGACAATGAATGGAACTCAGTTCACTAAAATAGGGGAAGATGTGGCTTCCCCAGAACAAGCTTTGCAATTTTAAGAACACCAGCATCCCTCTCTCCAATATACCCTCTACATGCCAAGGAAGTTTATCTAGTCTAAAAGAAATCAGTCCCCCAGACTCAGAAACATAAGGCTGGAGAATCAGGAACTTGATAAACAACAGTAAGAAATTAAGATGTTTAGTTGAAGTGTAGGGTTTAAAACCAGACAGTAGTCTCCCCTATATTTTCCAATTTCTTACCCACCATGGAAGATACTGCCAAGCAAGAAAACATTTTTCTCTTTTATGCAGCAAATCATTAAATTTTTCAGAAGGGAAATCACATTTCACTGTTTTCTTTTCCAACAGCAGAATAGTGATTCCCAGTACTATAAAGCATGGAGGTACAATATTTCTTTCCAAAAGGCAGTCATGGCTTCACTTTGTATCTCACGGTACAGGTATTTTAGGATAATTTTAGGCACACAAATGACACACATGCACCACCTCCCCTAGCCCTTCAACTTCAAGTATCATTTCCTCTCACTGTGTTTCTCTCTGTGCTCAAGCATATTAGGAAAGGGGTATAAACATTGAACACAATGGGTTCTACTGCTTGGTGAAGATTTAACCATTTGCTTAATTGCACAATGAAGTTCACAGATGATACTGAAGAGAAACTACATTTCAGCATTTCCTGCTGAAAACACTGAACAACAGCTGATAAAAGCATTTTATCAAAACAGCACATTCAGCGTTCTCATTAACAAGAGAATTTCTATGCAAGACCATGCCATCCAATGCAGAACTACATCTAGAAACTCACTAAGAGGTCACGTGGGTGATTGCAGGTCTGCAGAGGCTTTGATCAAGCAGAGCACAATCTAGCAGTTACATTTGTAATGGAAGAAGAAAATAGTGTCCATGCTAAGACATCGTTCTTGCTCTGGATAAGTTCTTCTGCTTTACATCACCAGCTTCATATCATACACTCAGTAATAGTCCCTGACTCTACTACAGACTCTTACAACCAGTAGTCACTTAATTCCCCGTACAACAAAAGTCAAACTGACCTGTACTTACCCACAGACAAATGACATCAAGTATCAATGCTAAGTAAAAGATACTTGGCACAGGAGCCAGCTCAGGAAGACAAAGGTGAATCCAAATGCCCAAACTGAGTCTTCTTCAAACTGAGTCTGCTTCAAAGCAGGAAGAGTTACTATAAATGAACTGATTCTAGAAAACATTCTGGAAAGTCATTGCATAAAAACTGAGTAATTCAAGACTATCACAATGCATGTACAAGGAAAGGGCATGACAATGAGCATAACGGGAGACTAATCAATCCTTTGCTTCCAAACCAAGTCCCCCACATGGCTTACATAAATAATTTGCTATGGAAATTTTTTGTTACAAAAAAAAAAAAAATCCAGAAATGTGGTCATAGAAATACCTGCCATATAGAGAATAATGGTTCTGTCTTGTTCAGTACAGTAAAATCTAGGACAGCAATTCCTCACAACTGAGCCTTCCACATAACCAGTACAGATTTTTATCCCCCATGGAAAGAATTTCCTTTGGACATAGAAAGAATCCTTGCTTCACGACATGTCTTTGCATGTACTAGTGAGACACCTATACAATATTTGCTGACAAACTAAAAAGAACAAAAGACTGGGGTTTTTTTCTGTGAAACTCAAAGCCAAATCAAGGATTTTCTGCAGGCTCCTGGATAAGGCCTTGTCAATAATTTAGGGTAAGTATTTCTGGCAAGATGTGAGTTTCTGATATGGTCTGTCAAGATTTCAATTTTAAAGCTACAAGCAGAAGTAAAACCAACTTAATTGGTTTCCTAAAATAACTAGTCAATTCATAACAATTTGCCACCAAGACAGCGGGAAATAAGAAAAAGTTCAGTCCTAAACTTCAACTTTGCAAACTTTTGAAGGGCTGTTCTTTAGGACAGAAATACTTGTGAGGTGTCACTTGCAGAAGTGCTTCTATACATTGTCAACAGCAAAATATTTGGCTCTGTGAAGAATCCACTGTAATTTCAGAAATGTGACAGCAAAAGACGTGGTCAAACACAAATGCCTGCATCTAGAGCTAAGAATGGTCTCCAGCAGGGATGGAGGAGCCAGGTTCCTTTGATAACTAGTTGGTGATCTATAAGTGCTCCCCCCATTACAGGGACAGGCACCCTACTCATCTCATAAATTCCCATTGACTCTGTTGTCAAGTGTATAGGGGACCTCCCATTAACAATGTTCAACAGATTAGAATCCAGTATGGCTTGGCATGATGCAAATGTAGTTCTGTCCCAAGTGTTACATATTGCTCAAGTTTCAGGACACTGATAAACATGGCACATGGTCAGACAGAAAATTTGTGCAAGGGCTGCAGCAGGATAAAGCAAGAGGACTCATTAATCACAGTATTGTGCCTCACTCTCTGCTTTTTATTCCCCATAAATGGAATCTTGGAATTAGTGAAATTCCAAATCAGCTATTTATCAGTTCTCATGCCCTGAGGATTGGATCTCCTAAAGCTGAGAGACAAGGGCTTCTGAAATTCTCAAGTATTCCTACAGACTATATTGAGCCAGATTTTCCCCAGTCATCTGCTAAAATGAAAGAATTTGTCTGTAGTAACAAGCATCAGGATGACATGGAGTTCAACCGCTAAATGGCAAAGCAACAGTCTCCCTGCCAGCTATTCCCACTGCATGGGACTCGCATCACTCTGATGCTCTCACAGGAATCAAAGTGAATAGCAGAACCTGAAAAAAAATTCAAGCAGCTTCGAGAAGTGCCGAAAAATCTTATGGATGCCCAACTTTCTTTCTCAATAGTTACCTCTTAAAAATGCCTGCAGCTACTTCATCACCTGTGCATATAACAGCACATTTTCTTCAGTACTCAGTTTTTCAATTACCTCCCTTCACCTTCCTGAAAAAAATAAAATAAAAACCAATCTCTTCATCTTCCAGTACTAGTAACGGGAATTAGTATACTCCTCCCATGAGCTAGTTTTTTACGTTCAAATGCAGTCAGCTTATATCATTTCAATCACCTTCTCAAAAGGGATAGACGTGACAGGTACGGTCCTTCCTTAAGGAGGATGAATCATGGTGGGCACTTCTGAACAACTCACAGCTGCAGAAGAATACCCAGAGCAAGATAAGACATTTTAGGGAGCCACCCACCCCTGTGGAACTCCAGTGTCTAATGTTTTTCCAGCTTCTGTGCAATGGATGTCTCTAACCCTAGTCAGTTCTTCCAGCAAAGATTCTCTTCAACTTGGGTTATAGAGTGGGAATTCCAAAGCAACAGGCTATGTACAGACATATCAGCATTCCCTCCAACAGAGACGAAAAGGAGAAAATTCCTGAGGAGGTGCATCCTCTACTCCACTTTCTGAATCCCAGCCTCCCCCTTGCCTTGGAATGAGCTCTACAAAGCAGTATCTGTTATGTACATGAATCTCAGCTCCCTTCCTTCAGGGAGTTTCCCCTCAAAAGCGACAGGCAAATCCCGGGACAGAGACAGTTGCTGGGGAGGGGGAGGTCTCCTTAGGATGACTCGCCAGAAGCAAGAGAGCCTGCAGCTTTCTTCTTAGGGCGGGCCTTCACACTTCTCACTGGAAGCTGAGGAGAAATAAAAAAAGAGGCATCTTAGGGTGGTTTAACACCTAAATGTCTAACAGAAATAGGTAAGAATGCAGAGTGAAAACAGGACAAAGCAACTACAACAAAAGGACCCTTCACGTCATCCCTTTTTTTAAAAATGGTGTTTAATCATTCAATTTGGTTTTGGCTAGTAAACAAATTACTCTGAGCATATCCACCAAATGGCAACCAGGAGAGGAAGACATTCTAAAACAGGACAACCATGATAATAAAATTGAAGTCAGCTGTCTCAACAAAAGACTGGACATAGCAATATTTCTAAATGGTAACATTTACATAACACTTCACTGAGGTAACTTTTCTGCTTCTTGATTGCCATTCCAAATCCTGTTCTCTGGAAGATGCAGAAACATTTTGAACTAGTTTGCACACTTTACCCAGTGTCTTTCATTCTAGATATTGGCAAGAAGAGTGCATTTATGATCCACAATGTGTTCAGCCCTTCCAGGCAACTTTGGAGATCTCAGTCAAAGCCCTCCTACAATTCTTACACCCGAACCAAAGACCTAAGCAGACTGAGCATAAACACTAATATGCCTGCAAAGGGCTTTATCAGAATTTCTGTATTCACAATCAACATTCATCACTGTCTAGTCACAATTTCACTTTAAAAATTCCCCACTAAGAAGTCTGGGATCAAATTTTGTTCCTCTTGTTTCTTTGCTCCTGTCTAATATGCTAGAGAAGAAAGCAAAGGGGTCAACAGAAGTAAGCCTTGGGAACTTCAAAAAGATCCATGCTGCTTTAAAATGCATCTTCAGACACATGTCCATCCTCAGAGATATTCAAAAGCCATCTGGCCTGGTCTTGGGAACCCAGCTCTAGGCGGCCTTGCTTGATCAGCAGGGTTGGACCAGGTGATCTCCAGAGGTCCCCCCCAACCTCAACTGCTCTGTGATTCTGTTACAAAGAGTACTTACTCACACACAAAGGTGTCCTGTACACTGTAAAATCAAGGTTAACAGTAAGATTTAAAATGATGCTTTAGGCAATTACTTTCCTCCAAAATATTTAATATTTAGCCTGAAAAGCTCAACAATGTAAGCCAGTCATATAGCACTCTTTATCTAAAATAAAAATAAAATTAGGAGTCAGAGTTGAATCAAGCAAATGGAACCCCAGCTTCACAAAAAGGGAGAAGACTTTTATCATGTATAAATCAAACCACAACAAATGTTTGAGTAAGAGTCAAAATCTGGAAAGCAGCACCTCAAAAAGCATATTCTACAAAAGAGCTGAAAAGACAAGACTGTTAAGCTAAAATGGTTCTTGAACACAGTTGCATTTATTTTCGTGTATGGTTTGTTTTAATAATAACAACACAGGCAACTCATGTCCCCTCTGAATGGCTGTAAATATCTTGGATCGTCACATGGTCATATGGAGGGGATAGCTCAACAACGACTAATTGCCCAAAACTCTGAGGTGGGAGGGAGCGGGGGGAATGGGGAATGGTGTGGAGGGGGAAATTGCATTTTCCCCATTTCTAATATGCAGAAGTCCAGGGAGGCCTAAGAGGGTACAGAACCACTGCATTTTAGATGAGGAGAAAGTCACTGTCCCAGGTATAAAGGTCACAGTAGTATTATATATTCAGACTGTAACAGACAGGAGAGAGGATGCAATCAACAAAACATGTCAAAAAATACCTAATGCCCCACCCTTCAACCCAACCCACCCTGAATGAAAGCAAAGCTGGGTCCTGGCTTATGACAGAGGCTTTCAGGCATGATAAAAATATAAAAGCTAGTGACCAGCATAGCAAGTAGACAGCAAGTCCTCTGACATAGGACTCAATCAGCAAAGACTTAGTCCAACAAAGTTTATATAAACACCTTTTAAATGCACTGAGGCTATGAAGCCAGAGCCTTCCAACAAAACTCACAAATCAGTGTGGGTGCTAGAAATAATTTACACACCAGCTCACCTCAGTTTTCATCATCTTTTTAGGAGTTTTGAGACTCTGTGTACGTTTAGGAAGTTTGTCTCCTGCATCTTCATCTGATGGGTCTATTCTAGTTTCCGATGGGGTTCCATTAGACCTCTGTGCCACACTGCTCTCCTCTCCTGAGGAGTAACATGAAGCTAAGGAGTAAGAGAGAAAGTTTTAGCAAATGCTTTTGAAAATCACATAAAGTCTAAAATGGCCCATCCTGAACAACAACATGAAAGAGAGATGTCAACAATCCTTAAGAAGGATAATCCAAAATTTAGTGGAGATGTGTTAATCTGTTTAACAGATTTAACAGAGATGTGTTAATACGTGGGAAGGGACCAGGCAAGGCAATGCAACTTCTCCTAGATAATTTAGAATCATGTAGTCCTGAGACCAAACACATGGAAAGTTTAGGGAACCCCTGCTCCTCCCTCTTGGCTCACCACAGGAGGCCTCATGCAATGGCCCAGCCGCGGTGTTCTTTACCTGAATCCTCAATGGTTTCAAGAAGACTCCCACCAGAGGGGTGCAGTTGCGGCTCATGGCTTCGCATATGCACAGTATCTTCATCCCGAATCAGAGTGAGATCCTGCATGCTGAAACTTCGCAGCTTCTCAGACAAAACTCCCTGGCCCTAAGAGGAC
Organism: Calidris pugnax; assembly: GCF_001431845.1. Classification (NCBI taxonomy): domain Eukaryota; kingdom Metazoa; phylum Chordata; class Aves; order Charadriiformes; family Scolopacidae; genus Calidris; species Calidris pugnax. The sequence goes on along the minus strand of NW_015090893.1, from coordinate 19,978,525 downwards.
ATAATAATTAGGGTCAAGGGCACTTCACCAAGATCATCGCATACGGGATCAGTCAGAAGAAGAGAAAATGGCTCTATTCCCTACTAGGGTTGTTATGGTTTGAGAAAACCCATAACAATCTACTGCTATTTAGACAATTATTCTATCACCCGATGACCCCTCCCCACCCGGAAAGGGGAATCAGAGAACACAAAGAAACACAAGGGTCGAAACATAAATAGACTTCACAGACTAAGACTAAATAATTAACAATAATACTAAAGAACCAGTATTAATCCCTATACTGATACAAGATATACAAGAATTATACTCTGCCAATTATATCAGTAGAAAGCTGTGCACTCCCAGCAGTGGACAGCAAATGTCAGACACTGCGAGCGCAATGGCTTCAGGAGGAAGGGAAGGTCTCAGGGCTCCGGCACCGGGGCAAGGAGTTGTCTGGACCCGCCACCATCAAGGGAGAGAGAGCTATGCAGTAAACTTTTCCAATTTATATTGAATGTGATGTTCATGGTATGAAATAATCCTGTTGGCCAGACTGGGTCAAATGGCCAGGCCTTGCTCCTCGTTGTCCCTGCACCTGGCGAGGCTCGAAAACACTAACCTTAAATCCCACAGAGCCTGGCTGGCTATAAAGTAAATATTTTCACAAATTCAGACACTAGAGTCTTCTAAAAGTGCAATTTTCCCCAGCATTAGAAGAAAAGATAGTCCTGTATCTCTCAACCCAGAACATAGGGTACTCCAGAAAAAAACAGAGAAGAAAAACGAAAAGTATACTCCCAAGACTAACAGGGAAGAGGTTAAAGCAAAATCCATTCCACTCTCCCTCCACTTTTCATAAGTCAAAGGATGGGATAAATTGCAAGGCAAACTGGAGGAAAGGAAAAGTGGATTGGTACCAACAAGCACCAGCATCTCCAACAGACCCATAGTACTAATTGCTGGCACACAAAACTAAAACGCTGGGTAATTTCTGAATGTTACAGAAGGTGTTGCATTACCTTTGCAGCTGCGGTAACTGCTGCATTGGCAGCAAGGTTTAACCCTCTCTTGCCAACTCGCATCATGGTTTCATAGCTCTTGTCACGAGCCTGAGTAATGTATTCATCAATTTCCTAGGAAGGCAATATGGAACATGGCATTTAGTTCCTCGTTACAAACATGACCAAAGTCTCCCCACCATTACCCTTAAAAAGCTAAAGCTCATCTGGATGCCTTTTTCCAGGCTACCAGCATCAGCTGTCACTGACCACGTAACTGCAGCTTCTCTGCTGCTTACAGAAAGCTTGCAAACGCAACTTTTACTTAAAGTATGCTATCTCCAAATTGTGACAACTGAAACAAAGCAGTTGCTTACGCTGACAATGTGAAAATAACAGCACGGCCACAGAACATGCTGCTCCTATCATGACTCAAAGAGATTAACTACTGACAGTGATTGCAAGGGCTCATGACACTAGGTTAGCCAAACATCCTCTTTAAGCACTAGGCAAACTATGGGCTACATTACAATTGTCAGTGAGCTGCAGCATGGCATTGTTGTCAGAGACAGAATCATTCTACATCCACAAATGTCAGCACAAGCATGATTCATGCATTTCAGCTTTTATTGTGGCATAACCATATCAGAAGCCACTCAGCTCCTAGAAAGGTCAGTATCTTCTAACAACAAGTAAGTACCTTCTCCTTATTGGAGAGCGTTGGGTGCACAAACTTCCTGTAGAGAACACTGGAGCCCTTGGTGTAAGGGGAGAGCAGCCAAATCACAAATGCAATTTTCAGCTCGAAATAAAAGGGAAACCTGAGAGAAAGATGGAAGAAAAAAAAAAAAAAGAGGGAGAGAGAGAGAGAAAGATGGAGAACTGGAATCAAGATCTGCACAGAGACAGATGGAGATAACTGGTAGAGAGCAGCATAGGCAGAAAGAGCAAAGGCAAGACAACGGCTCAGAAACAAAAGAATCAATATATCAGGTGAGAATAGCAAAACCCTCTTTGTAATCCTAGGACATACCTTCTTTGAGTCTCATTTAGTCTTTCATCCATAGCCATGAAAACTCCATAAACAGGGCATCTCTCAGCCCTGCAAACACACCAAATTACAATCTGATAGCTACTCTCATCATTCTGATGTTTTTTTCAGACAGTATCCACTGGATGTTAATATTACATTAGTTTCCTTCTCATTATCCAAAGTTTTCAACTACGTATCTCAATAAATCTCAAGTTCCTGCTAAGGCTGATGGCCCAGTTTCTGAAACTTCCAGTAGGTACTCCTCCAGTGAGGCACAAAAGGAGGGTCAGTGTAAATGAAAAAGAGCATGCAGCATGAAAGCCTTTCATCGCTAACCCTTACCCAATAAAATCTCTGGGACGACACAGTAGCCAAGACCAAAACAAGCGAATGCAAACTTTCTACTGTCTCTATTAGTAGTAAGAGATTTCTGTTTTCAGCAGTCCATTTTAGGTACACAAACTTACTTACCAGTACTTTTTAGATCTTTATCTGCTTTTCAAAGTTTACGCAAAGCTGCCAAGCACTTCTGTAAGGCTGTGTAGCCATTTCATATTTCTTTAAAACATGCAACTCTTGACTGGTATTCTTTCAGAGATGTATGCAAACCTCAAACACTATGAAGAAACTGGAGACAGTCTGTCCCAAAGGTTCAGTTGAAGACATGTAATGATGACTTGTCATTTTTGGAGGCCTCCATATTGCCAAGCATGACACACAGCACTGAAAGGATGAAGAAGCTGCTTCCCGGACAGGTCTGTTCCTTCTACCATCTTTTTTTTTTTTTTGAACCATTTCTCAAACTTTTTTAACTTTTATCAGTTCACATTACAGCTTCTCAAAAATATTTCATGTTATGAATGAATGAAGATCCCCTTACAGATACATAACTGTTCGCAAGTATAGGAGATGGAACAGCTAAGACAGCAGCCACTACACACAATATCTAAAAATCTGCAGACTCTTCACAGGGACTGAAAACCCCTAAAGCAGAGACAGTTTATTCCTGGCATCTTAACACTAACTCTCTATTACTCTTATAAAAAAAAAAAAAAACAACCCAAAAAAGCCCCAAAAACATGCCACCAAGGAACTCACCAAGAAAGAACAATGTCTGTGAGTGTTTCTGCAGTGGTGAAAAAGGCAAACACAATCCAGTACATCATCCACTTCACCTGCAAAAGAGCAGTTGCTCAATCAACATCCATCAGAACTCAGAAAAAGTGAAATTTCTTCTCAGTAAAAATGACTCATCATCTCCACCCATGAAGATGAATTCAACAAGAAGGCATATATAATCAGTAATGAAGAGGGTCACATATTATAGTTTGGGAAAACATGTAGGATTAATGTGCTCTGAACAGATAAATGCACAGATACAGTGATGAACGCTTGCCCTGTAGCAGTATCATGATGCAGCAGTGTTAAAGTCCCAAATAAGCTATGTAAAATGAGTAAGCAGTTCACTTTAAGAAGTTATATTCTTTTGTATATTATTATTATTATCATAATAAATATATATACACCCACATGCAAAAAGTTTAGTCTCAACTGTAGCCCTATATTTTCTTGATATAACTTTTTTCTTGGGAAGAAAAAAACCCCAAATCATCAGATGCAGTATTTTCATCCAACTCACTAATAAGCATTCTTTGCCTTAATAATTACTCCTAGAAATTACATGAGCATTTCTCTTCTCTTTTTAAATAAAGGCTCAGTAAGAGGTAATAAAGCAGAGAACATGTCACATTAACCTTATCTTCTTGTTTAAAGTCTCCAGTATAGTTTACAAAGTGTTCTTTGTGCTATTATCATGGAACAGTTTGGGTTGGAAGGGACCTTAAAGCCCATCTAGTCCCACACCCCTGCCCTGGGCAGGGACACCTCCCACCAGACCAGGTTTCTCAAAGCCCCATCCAGCCTGGCCTTGAACCCCTCCAGGGATGGGGCAGCCACAGCTTCTCTGGGCAACCTGGGCCAGGGTCTCACCGCCCTGAGTGAAGATCTACCTCTTCCAGTTTGAAGCCATTACCCCGCATCCTTTCGCTACACGCCCTTGTAAAAAGTCCATCCCCAGCTTTCTTGTAGGCCCCCTTTAAGGACTAGAAGGCTTTCTGTGACCCGGGCAGCATGGCTAGAACACTTGCCAGTGAAGACTGAGGCAAAAAAGTTATCGAGTACCTCAGCCTTCTCCATGCCCTGGGTGACCAGGTCTTCTGTTTCCTTCCTGAGTGTGCTCACATTTTCCATAGTCTTCCTTCTATCACTGACATACCTGTGGAAGCTTTTCTTGTTGCCCTTGACATCCCTGGCCAGACTTAGCTCTATCTGGGCTTTAGCTGTCCTAACCTGATCCCTGGCAGCTTGGACAATTTGTCTATATTCCTACCAGGCTACCTGTCTTTGCTGGCACTCTCTGTAAGCTTTCTTCTCCTCTTTGAGATTGTCTAGGAGCTCCTTGTTCATCCATGGAGGCCTCCTGGCACTTTGGCCCGATGTCCTCTTTGTCAGGATGCATCGCTCCTGAGCTTGCAGGAGGTGACTCTTGAACAATAACCAGCTTTCCTGCTGGCACATCTGTATGCCTATTGTCTGTCTCCCTACTTCCTCACACTTGTCTCCCTACTTCCTCACACTCTTCTCTGCAGCAGTAGGTATTTCTTCCAAAGCAAAAATATTTCTCCTCTAACACACACACACTCTGCTGTTCTAGTTACAAATCTAATGGGCCTCAGCTACAGGGTCATTATTCCTAAAGAGCAATCAGCTGAATTAAAAAAACTGCTACCCAAAAATTTCTAATAGCAGAAGAGTCATAGAATTGTTTAGGTTTGAAAAGGCCTTTAAGAAAGGAAATTGCCAGTTTGCTATGCTGTTAAGAAGTAAAAAAAAATGTATGTTGCAGATAAATAGAAAGAATTCACCTTTGCTAAAAACAACTCAACACTCTTAGTGTCATCTAGAATGGGAAAGGAGAATTAAACTGAATCAAGGAAATTCCACGTATTAAATCCACACATTAATCCATACATTAAAGTTACATGGACAGTTTAAAGACAGTCTTTGCTACAGCAAATGAAGTTATAAAAACAGATGTTTCCCCAAACTTGCATGTGTTGGAAAATTTGGTGATCTGTTCACAGAAGACCCTCCAAAACTTTCTAAAAAAAACCAGCAAAATTATGCTGCCTCCAACTCCTCTAACACAGTGGATGGTTTTGAAGACAGTGGTTAGTAGCCCAAATTATTTTTACTTTATTGTGAATTTTTTTCACAACAGAAAGTAGTAAAACTTGTATTTTATGGTAGTCCTATTTTTTTTTTTTTTTTCCTTGTATCATCAGTTTGGACAGGACTAGGACCCAGTGTCATTCACTTCACTTCTAAAGGAACTCTACAAAATGAGTGGTTAACTCTTCAATGCACCAACATAGATCAGCTCTTGTATGAAAAAGTGTGCAAGTAATGACAAATCAAAGGTGGCAAACAGGGATCCCACTGGGCAAGAGATTTCGGAGAAGCTACATACCAGTAAGTCTTACTTCAGTATTAGGAAAATGAAGGCAATAATAGTAAAAGCAATTAGCAGATACATAGATATTTGTAACATAATGAGGAACATGGGTTTGGTTTTTTTTTTCCAGAAAAATACTCTCTCACAAACATAGCAGGATTCTTAGAAGGTTTCCATAAGCTCTTTCTATAGCGCTTCCCTTAGAGGCTGGGTGCATGGAGTTTCTACAAAGTTTCCAACAGGCCTAAATAAACACTCAAAGAAATTGTCAAGGATAAAAAGGAAGGGACTCTTTAGGACTAACAATTGGCTAAAAGAGAGGAAACAAAGGATAAAAATAAATGGCCATTTGGCACAACAAGGAAAGTTACCAGTGGAATCCCACAGGAATCAGTGTTGAGATCTGTGCTGCTCATCTTCATGAAAGATCTGGAAAAGGTTGCGAATAATAAGATGACAAAACGTGAAGAAGATACTTTTCTATCCAGGTGATGAGGTATGAGTTGATTAGAGAATTCAGAAAGGAATCTATACTGATTGATCTCCAGCTGGTATTTTGTTGCTAAATGTCATTAAGTATAAAGTAATGAAATTACAGCATCTGCTCTTTCGTAGTGAAAACTTGTGATTAGATAAATTAGCTCATTCCACTCAGGAGCCGTAGACAGGCTGATGCAACCATAAAGCTCGGTGCTCATTAGACTTTTTCGTTCTGCTAACAGAATGCTCGGAGTATCAGAAGAGAGGAATAGAAAACGTTGTTTTGTTAACTGTTTAAAGAAACTGCATGTTCACATCTTTGATTCTGGACACAGGTCTCTTGCCCTCTGTCTCCTCCTGCCACACTTTACCCTATGTTCTACAGCCAGAAGACAAAAAGAAAACAGAGCTCTTAAATAAACTAGTTTAGGTCTAGAAGTTCCTGTAGTGCAGACAACCAGAAACTAGACGAACAGAAAGCAGAGGGGAAGAATGACTGGGTTTTTTTCTTATGATGTTTGTAACCCCCAGAGCACAAACACCTTCAAAAACAGAAGGCCAAACCAGGCTATGTATTTTTTAAGTCCATTAAAAAGGACCACCAGCTTCAGCTAGCTGCACACATGTAGTCTCCCCAACCTGCACCGAGAACCTAAATAAATTCAGAAAATGCAAAAGCATAACTGGAATGTAGATACGACCAATGCTGAAGATGACACGTAAAAAGATATTACTTTTAAAACAGTCTGAGCTACTAGAAGCAGTTTGTCAAAACTGCTCAAGGACTTACCATAAATTTATATCATGGTGGAAGAGAAGAGTAAGTTTGCACTGTTGTCTGGTGCCAGCGACAGACTGCTTAATCTGCATCAAGTCAATCTTCAATACACCAGACTCTCTAGCACAGATACACCTGTAAGATCTTTCTCCCCTACCAATGTTGGCTCTTAAGCACTATGAGCAAGTGGTAGCACACAGACACAGCGTGCAGTTTGAAACCGTGCAGCACAGCGTTCAAGTTTCCCACTGACTTTTCACATGAAGAACAGTATGAACAGATATTGGTCCCCTTTCCCACGTTTAACAAAATTGTTTTTTCTCACTTACATGAGAAGGAAGAAGTCCCCCAAAGATAAGTATATTAGACAGATAGCAGTACAACATCTAAATGCTTATTTCTGATGTAGCCTTCTCAAGGAGAAATAATTTATATGTAAGTTTTAGCAATTCAAATACATTTTCTTGAACCAAGTCCAGCATTTCTATTGAAAACAAAAGCAAGAGAAAATTTCCTGCTGCAGCAATCCAGAACTATCTATTTCAAGACAACCGTATCAATGAAGCACTATACAAAACTCCAAAATGAATTCCATACTTTTCTACATCAGCCCTAGTGGGGCTTACAACCAGGTGATTGGTTGATATTATTGTTAAGATGACTTTATGATACTCAAGTATTGTATCTCATTTCTTTTTCACCATCAGATTAAAGAAGTCTTACAGCAATTTAGGCAACTTCTACCAAAAGAAAATCAGATCAATACAGTGTTTACATTCTGCAAGGAAACACAGCATTTATGTACCTCAACCACTAACCTACCCACAGAAAGCAAGCAGGTTTTTACTGTAAAGAATGCCTACAAATTCAAAGGCTCCATATTTACTGAGTCTTTGACCTTCAGAACAAGCATCTTAATAGACTGTTTTAAAAAAAATGAGGTGGTGGGGTTTTTTTTCCCCTCAAGTTCTCAACGAAACAATCACTGAATACCAGGTTGAAAGGGACTTGAAGGATCATCTGGTCCAACCTTTCTTGTCAAAAGCCTGGTCTGGATGAGATGGCCCAGCACCCTGTCCAGCTGGATCTTAAAAGTGTCCAAGGATGGGGAATTCACTGCTTCCCTGGGGAGATTATTCCAACGGTCGATTGTTATCATTGTGAAAAATTTTCCTCTTGTGTCCAATTCAGTCTCCCCAGGAGTAACTTGTACCCATTACCCCTTGGCCTTTCCATGCGACGCCTTGTAAAGAGGGAGTCTCCGTTTTCTTTGCAGCCACCCTTTACGTACTGGAACATGGTGGCAAGGTCTCCCCTGAGCCTTCTTTTCTCAACACCAAACCAACCCATACGGTTAGCCTTTCCTCTCATGGCAGGCTTCCATCTCCTTGGGTCATATTATGGCCCTTCTCTAGACCCTCTCCAGCCTGATCACATCTTTTTTTTGTGCAGCGGAGACCAAAACTGAACACCGTATTCCAGGTGAGGCCTGACAAGCACTAAGTGGGATACTGATTCTTTATCTCTGCTGGTGATGCCCTGGTTGACGCATCCTATTGAGCTGTTTGTCCACCAGGACATCCGGGTCCCTTCCCACAGAGCTTCAAGTTAAAACTCAGAAATCTGAGTCTGTCTTAAAGTTAACACAGATTCTGTAACTGGAACACAATCATTCCATGACAGACAGTTGTGCGTTTCACACAACAAATGAAGGTCATAGGCAACTGGAAAGAAAGAGGACAGGGAGGCCAGAGAAGACAACAGTAACATGATACTACTTTGAACGTAACTTCAAGGATAACTATGAAGCCACAGGATCATAAGATTACTCAGATAGTTCCTTTCATGCTTTCTTTTCAGTTTCTAATGTTATTAGTAATAAAGTTCAAAGTTTAGTAAGGCTCATCGTATTTCTGACTGTAACTCTAATAATCACTCAAAACACTATATTAGTTATGGCTACCTCCTGAACATTCACATTTTGACTTCTCCACTAAGACCGGTATTTACAAAAAAAAAAAAAAAACCACCCCAAAACACCTCCACCAGATGTTGAGGTTTGTAAAGCTGTCCACTATGAGTGAGACTCTCACCTCACCTGGCATCGCCTTCAAAAACCAGCGGGCTGAATTTCAGGCCATCACACAGAAAAGTCTAGGCAATTCTAGAGGACTGAAGCATCATGACACAAAAAAGGACTATACCCTGCAATATTTATTGTTGACGTGTCATTTTGTAAGGAGCAAACAAAGCCAGCTCAACGAAGAGTCTCTGACTGCACCACAAAGCAACAGTGACAAATTATACCCTATATTCACCCATGTTACCTCTCTTCTCCATCAGGTTATTCCTTGTTCTAGATAAATGGAAGTTCATCCCACCCATAAGCCAAATAGCTCGTCTCCACTGATTAACTCAGAACACCCCTTCTGTAAGAAGATGACACATCACTAAGAAACATGTAGTATTTTAAATACGGTAATTGTAACAATGGTGTAGACGGAGAAGGGGAAACGATTCCAAAAAGGAAGAAGGGTGAAATCTTGACCAACAGAAAACACTGATCACAAGTCATGTTGACAGGAAGACACAAACCAAGCAAAATCACTCAGCCTTTTGGAAGAAAACAAAAGTAATACTGAAAAAGCAGTAATAAGACACAGAGTAAGGATAATATTAGAAGAAAGGTCTCGTCCTGGACTTTCAGATGCACTGAAAGATGCATCGAAAGATACATCCAAGACACACTGCAGTGTTTTACCCTGCTGTCCCTTCCTCCCTCAGCGTCTCTGGAGAAGAACCATCCCACGTTCGCGGTTTGAAGCCCCCCCCTCGGGTGAGCGCCCGCCCTCCCGGGCACCCCCCAACCCCCCCGGAGACCCTCGCCCGGCCTCGGACTGGGCTGCCACGGCCAACTCACATATTCCTTCACGTTTTTCGTCTTCACGGCCTTGTAAGAGGAGTACGCGGGATAGAGGGTGCCGAAGATCAGCCTGCGGGAAGGACAGACCCCTCAGCTCCGTCCCCGCG
>NW_015090893.1:19874715-19968375 GCF_001431845.1 Calidris pugnax | reverse complement strand
CCCCCTCCCCGGCGCGGGGTCCCGCTGCGGGCGGCGGCCGCGTCTCCGGGGGCGCCCCGCGCAACCCCCTGCGCTCCCCCCGCACTCACACCACCAGGCGGGAGATGATCCAGGAGACCATGGCGGCGCCGGGCGGCGGCTCCCGGGGCTGGCGGCGGCGACGGTTCGTCCAGGGCGGGTCCCTGCAGCAGGCGCAGCCCCGCCCGGGCGCCGGGAGGGAGGAGCCGCCGCGGCGGAGGCCGGGGCGGGGGAAAGGCGCGCCCCGCCCCGCGCAGCCCCCGCCGGGTCCCGGGGGAGCAGCGGGAGCTGGAGCGGTGCGACCCGGTGGGGGGCGAGGGGGGGGCGGCAGGAGCTGCCGGAAAGATGGCAGAGGAGCACCCTGCGCTGCGGTGGGAGGGAAAGGGCGGCCCGACGGGCGGGCGGCAGAGCGGGCAGGAGCCACCGGCCCCGGAGAGGCCAAGGCAACAGCGGTTGAACGCTGCAAACAATCAGATTCCGTTCAGCAACGTCTCCGAGTCCCTCCGAGCCCCAGTTCCACCCCAAACCGTGTGTAAAACAGACGGGAAGCGCTGACACAACGCGGGGTTTCACACCAAAGGGAGGAGGTTGTGACTGTCGTTTCCAGTATAATCCAGTTGTTGCCCAGTGCTCTTACGCTTAGAAACTTCACCTGAGAGGCCAAGGAACGATCAGCTCCGCGGGCAGGGCCGAGCGGGGGGAAGCGCCCCCGCCGCAGGTGGGACGGCGGACGCTGAGGCACCAGGTGCCGCCGGGCCGGGAGCGCTGCGCGGAGATTGCTCCTCCCCAGCCGGGCCCCTTTGGCCTCCCCCGTCGGTCGGGGAGCGATCACGGCCTGTACACAGATTTCCGAGTCCCAGTAAGATGACCGTTACATAAACCGGTTTTTAATTTGCCACAACTATTGTGGTTCTTCCGCTAACAAAAAAAAACCCCAGCCCTGGAGGAAGGCACTGTGGCAGTCTCATTACTTGCCAAATAGCCTTTATGAAAAGGAAAGAGGCCAAAGAAAGAGTCAGAGCAAAAACAAAGAGCTGCGTAGGAAAGAATTTCCTCATGAATGCATGAACTGTAGTATAATGAGCAATGATGAAAAATACAGAACATTAGCAACTTTCAATTACATGTAAGAGTTGAAAACACAAATGTCTCTACAGACAGCGACAAAGAGTATTTTGTCATAGTCTGCTTTTGGATATGAATGGCTGCAAAATGATTGCATAAGGGACTGCACAATTTACACCACTGATGGCATAACTGACCTACAAATAGGAAAAAAGGAATCTGCTCTCACACATCCAAGTAATGCTAACACACACACCCTTCACCAAAATAATTCTATTTCTAACTGCACCAGTTTCCTATCAGAGACCCACATGGCAACAGCTCTGGTACTTGAACTATGTGTTCATACTCCGGTGAGTGAAAGATGCAAATAGAAGAGAAAAAAATTCAGAGACCTGGTTGAGTACAAAGAGTGTGGGAATGCTAAATGGGTGAGTGCACCTAAATAAAATGTGCTTTAGTGTTTTAAGCTGTTTAATGTGCCAAGGATCAGTATGAAGATTTACAGTGCATTAGAAATAAATGGTATAAGAAAAAACCCAATATGAGTGTCAAAATCAGTTGAGCGGGTGGTTCTTGTGAACAGCTTAAGTGGCAGCTCATTGTTAAGTGACATGTTGAGCTTTAGAGCAACTCCAGGAAGGGTATTTTAAGCTAGCAATTTACAACTAGCAGTAAGTAGCTCAATTTCTTGCCATATCATAAAGCGGAATGAGAAATTAATTCATTAACTTACCTTCCCACAAGGACAAACTACCAGTATTGGAGGGCTATTTTTGGAAGAAAAGCCAGCTACAGGTCAAACTAAAATAGAATGATTTATTAGTAGCATTCTTTATATTAAGTTATTAGTAATTTGTATAGTGCTGTGTAATTAAGATTCTAAGACCTACCCAGGAAAGCAATTCAATTGTTTTCAAATTAAGGCTGTATATTTTTCTAGCAAATATACTACTACTTAAATAACTCATGACAAATTTGTGTTCTACAAATGGTTATAAGTAGGTGACCAAATATCTATCGATCTATTATGTCCTAAAAAATAAGGCATGGAAATCAAACTAACTGTTCCTTGAGTAGAGCAACTTAAGCAAAGCTACATTTAGAACAACACCAGGTCAGATCCAGAGATCACTCTGATCTCCCCCTGAAGCTGAGGTTCAGGCAGAAGCTGCTGTAATGAAAAGGAATGGCAATTAGTGAGGGCTCAGGAACACAGGAGTGCCTCTGGAAAAGGTTAGCAGAATAGATAAGGGTCTTAGGAAGAAAGGTGAAGTGGAAGAATGCAATGGGAACCCTCTCTCTGACGCTTAAAGGTGCAGATTGTCATGGAAGGGTATAAAAAGCAGAAATGGGTAAGGCAAACACAGAAAAAGTGTGAGCCGACAGTATAAACTGACAATGTGGGAGGTAAGGCCCTAGAATTGGAAATTATTCTGAGAATATTTTCCTTCTTTACCTGTTTTGCTTTGTGATTGAAAGCTGTTTAGTTAGAAGAGACCTTCCTAGGGGAAGAAGCTGTATTTTGTTATATCTAGCTCTTGAAACTCACTTTTCCAATTTTCATATCAGCCTATGTAAAGGCAGGGAGAGAAAAAAAAAAGCTCTAGTAAGGTACGGGGATCAAGGAGGTAAGAGAGAAAAGTGAGTTCTGCCTAGTGGGAGCATGCAGCTCTTTTTCAATGGTTGAGAATAGGGATCTTAAAGACACTGAGAATTAAGACAAAAGGAAGCTGTGGGCTGATGTCACATTCTGAGATGCATTGGGAGAGAGTGACCACGAGCATCTGGGATAGAGAGGGGAAAAGTATGGGAAAACACTGAAGCTGACAATCAGAAGATGAGATTACTTACCGGTAGCTGGAGCCTGTGAGATGCACTCTGCACAGGCATGTCACTCACTCGCTGTGTCACGTCGCCCTCCTTTTCCACCAAAGCCACACTTAACAAGTTACGCTCAATGCACCAGTAAGTAACAGGCACATGTCATGGCTCAGCCAAAACCTCAGACCTGCAGAAGCTCAGAGTGCTGTCAAAGGGCTGTCAGAAGTAGGGAAACAGAAGGAGCTCATATGTACATAGGAGCAATAATTTAAAAGAATATCCATGCCTGGTAACTTGTTTCAACTTATTTGTATTGCAGGCAAATTCAAGTTACTGCTTGACATCTAACTCCTCTGCTCCAGTTCACATCCTTGGGTGCTACAAGAGGCTGCCTCAATCTTTCATAGGAACAACAAATGGATCACAATCTTTGACATATTAAGTACTTAATTTTCCCCATATTTATGTTGCCTCAGAGTACAGTTTATAAAGAGAGAAAATATTTAAGTGTTGTAAAATTAACCCTTGCAGACTGTAACATCTTAAAACAATATAAAAAAAAAGGAAGGAGTAGTTGGGTTGAAAAGAAGTTAAACCTTCTGAGTGGGAACATTATTTCTTCCTCTTCATCTGAGACTGAGAGAAAAATATGTATGTGTCCTGTGTAACGTTTGAAGGCTTCTGTGAAACTGCTGAGTCTGCCCTTGCATGGCTGAGTGCTCACCAAACTCTGGTATTGTGAACAAAATCCAAATCCACTCAGGCAGGCCAACAGTCATACAATCCTGAATTCCTGCTTCCGCTCGTCTGTAGTTCCACAGGACGTTGACTAAAACCAGGCAGAGCTTAAAGTCAATATTCGAAAATGGCGCCCACCCACCCACTGTCTTGTGCAGCTCCATCCAGTCCTGGCCAGACAGCATTCAGTAGAACAAACATCACAACTGCAGCCAATTGAATTTTAAGACATGCAATAGAAGTTTTTATTTTCCCTCAAAAATTTTTGATTTATAATGTCTTCTTGGATCTGCTTATGTTCCAGGTAACATATCAGCTGCCCCTTAATGTTTGTCACTAGAAAACACTGTTAAAAGAACCACTGATTGTACATCTTAAAAATATTTTATCAACACTTTGGCTGGCTACTCCTGCTATAAGCTCCACACGAAATATGACAACCAGTGGTATGTACAGAGGGTGAGTGCGGATCCTGCTCACAAACCCCATTAAGAGGATCCCAAGGTGCGCCCCTGTGCGAGCACCTTCACCAGACACCTGTGAACATGCGTGTGATGGGCCCTGAAAGGCTGCCAGTGCTCAGGAAAGACAGTGCAGTCATCCCTACTGGATTACTAAGGGGATTAGCATTAGCAAGAAATGCAGCAACAGAAATGTTTCAGAAATGAGTAATTATCTTACCACAGAAATGCATGAACAAACTTTAAAAACCTGCACGTAGCTTGAATCAAAAATCCCTCAAAAATGGGGTCACCGAACAAAAAGGAAGCACAAGAAAGTCACCAAGAACAATCCGAGGCACTGAGCAGGCTCTGTGCGAAAATTCCACTGTCCAAAACTGTTCATCTTGGATGACAAATGCCTCGGGGAAGTGAAATGGCACATAAAAGAACTACAAAATTATGACAATGGTCAAAGGGGTGAACAGAGGACAAACACTTCTTGGGAAAAAAGGCTCTGGAGCCCAGTTAAATTACTAAGCTAAGGAAGGTACATAGTTTCAAACAAAGCAGAATTAAATCTCGCAACTCTGTCAAAGGATGTAGTAGAAGCTGTAAATACAGTTGCTGCGAGCAGGAACACGATAGACTGTAAAGCTCATTGCAGGCCTAAGTACAAGTACCATAAAATATCCCTGGGCCTGTAAGGCTAGAGCAGAGGGAAGTTCAGCACGTTTGAAAGAAAACAAACCCCTGCAGTAGTCTGGGTTTTAGATATATATACGTATATAAAGTGTACTATATATCTAATGTATGATATATGCATCCATAAATGTTATATATGATCTATAATATGTATTTATATATCTGATTAGTATTAATAAATAAAAACTTATGTGTTTGCAGATACACAATACATGAAAATTCTATTTCAGAAATTCTGAAGTTGCTGTACAGCAACACCTAAATTTTAATTAGCTGAACAGAATCCTAAGAGCTGGAAATTACAGCTTTTAATCAACTGAAGACCTTTTCTTGATGGAAAACAAGCCACAATTGGCAAGTGGATTCTGAATCTACACAAATGCAAATTTGTGCCCTATAGAAAAAAAAACCTACTTGGAAAAACTTGTCAAAAGCAGTGGTAGTCTCCATCTCCTGATGCATACAATCCAGATAAAAGATAAAGTTTTCAAATGTAAGTTACTAGGACTGATTTGCCAGATCAATTTACAAATTCTCCAGTCCTCATCTGGTGTAAAAGCTGGATTGCTATCTATTTCTTAATTTTAAGCTGTAATTTTTTGCAAATCATTCCTCTGATTTTGGCTGAATATTGCTTTATGTTGATTGTCACTCTATGAGTAATAAAAGAGGAAAATTCAAGAGACAGAAACAGTATTTGACAGACTCAAACCAAACAAAGGTTCAGCATGAGGTACAGAACTCTTGTGTAGATCATTGCACTGGAAATGACCGAAGCTATTGCATTACACTCAGACAAGTTTTTGTCTTTTTGATCTTTATCTGCTTCTGAATTGCTCATGCACGCACACGAACATCTCAGCTATAATTAACTATTCAGAACAGGCTGTATGCACAGAGTGCAACACAAGCACACAAGAAATTCTGCACAACAGGAATGTGGTGAAGTTGAATGGTTCATGGGTCTGGGATAATCCCTTCCATCCGTAGCGGGCTGTGAATAAGGCTGAATCCATATTCACAGGGCAATGTGGCACATGTCAGTGAACAGAACCGTGGCCACCACCACCGCGGGGTCAGAAACCAGGGAGCCTTCACCAGCCCATTGTACCTCCTGCGAAGAGGGCAGCTCCAAACCCAGCCTGACGGGAGGACGGTGAGGTTCTGGGGTACAGCAGAAGAGATGTTATGACAAGACAGATCCTCTACCCAGACTACTGCTGAGAACCAAGACTCTGCAGGGTACTCCCAGCACATACTGGGGACGCCAGGCATAAACCACCCAAACCTTCTGGTTTGGGCAGACACAGGGCAAGAAATTCACAGACAGCCCACACTACTCAGAAAGAGAGACAAACTAAAAGCCAGGAGATCAGTGTGCAAGTCCGAAAGAAACGTCCCAGGCTGTTACAGTAAATGACTTTTATTTTTAAAAAAATGAAATAACCGTGAACATATTAACAGGCCTGCAGGTGGCACTACAGTACAGCTGGATATAAGGTAGATACATTTCCCCATGTACCCAGACAATGAAATCCATTGCATCAATGCTGACATTAGTAAATTCTGAATACAGTTCTATCAAGCAGGAACATTTTACTTAAAATAGTTCTGGACAAAGTTGACACTGAAAGTTAACTTTTCCTTCACTTTGGAAAGGATAGATGTTTTCAGCGAGCACTGGTATCGGGTGAACTATTGCCTGCAGTCACCAGTGCAGGGAGAGATGTACAACATCTCCACGCGAGAACAGAGTTTATACTCCTTTTTACTTCTCATTCTGAGGAAGCAGCGTGGCATAGGGTGAGGGGGGAAGATGGGTGAGAAATAAGGGCAAGGGAGGTGGGGTGTCAATTTCTATTCACTTCTCCTTTGGCTGTTTTTGTGCTATTTTGGACTGCTTTCTAAAAATCTCTTCTTGATTTTATTGAAAGGAAGACTAAATGTAATGCGCCTTTCCTTGAAAATCCAGGAACAGTTGTGGTACTTCAAAAATACTAAAAATATCTACTTTCATGAAATATTAACTGTTTCACTACAAACCTAGTTTTTCACTAAATACACAATTCTCCTATTTCTGGAGTCTCCTGGGGAAAAAAAAAAAGTGGGTTCTCCCTTTATTTCTGCAACTCTACAGTGTATAGAGAAACGGCTACAAGAAGGGGAGTGCAGAGAATAGCTTTATTCTTTTCCTTGGCCTGTATCTCACATGGGAAGTTTGCTTGAATTTCTGCAGTTGGGCTACTGTTGGTCACACTCCTCCAGCAGCTATCAACTAAGTCTGCAGCAGGACAACCCACCTCCAGCACATTCCTTCTAACTTTGTGGAGACTAACTAGGCATGAGGAAAAAAACCATCCACACTCTTTATACCATTTCTAATCATAATATGCAGGAACACCAAGTGGTTTCCATGTTCTCCCAATTTGCAAAAGGCCACAGGAAAGGGACATGGCACCTTTCGTTAGAATCTGGAATTCTGCATGTAACAGTGCGACCTTCCATTAGACCCTCAGTGTTGAGGCAGCGTAGAAAACAGTAGCTGAAGAGTGTGTGTAATACTGACCACACCAGCTCTGGGCGAAGCCTCCGCTCCGGCAGAGACAGTCGTGCGCAGTCCCTGGATAGACTGTGAGCAGAAGGCTGACTTCACAGGGCCTTGGGAATTAGCAATTCCTACGATCTAGCTAGTTTGGATTCATGAGCTTTCAGTGTGCCAACAGCATCTTTCACTGCATGGTAGATAATGTTCTTCACCTGTAACAGGAAAAAAATAAATAAATCAGCCTCTACAGACTAACAGGAGAGTCTTACACACCTACACTATCAGTTTTGACAACCGAATTCCTGATAGCTGGCAAGCATACACAAAGTATATACTATCACTGCTTTGGGATATCAACAGCATAAATTTTAAATGTCATGGTTACACGACAGTATTTTAAGACACCTGCACTGATTTATTAACCCATTTTCTAGTCACCCAACAACAGATATTTACTCATATTATTTTAAGATAGAGTCTCTTTTGTGAGAGCTAGGAAGAATGAGACTATGGAGTCCTTGTGATCCGAGCCACTTACAGATTCACATGAATCGAACCCAAAAAGAAGCAAAAAAATCATATGGTTTAACCCTACGTAAATTAAGATGATGCAACAAATCACCATCCTGTTGTCTTTGTATGGAGGCTAGAAATTCTTTAATTTGTGTATCTTCCAGAAAGCAAGCAAGATCAGAGATGAAAAATCCACTAGTACTCAGTAATCTGTTGCACACTCAGCTATTTAACAATCAAAGCTCTATCTTGTTGCTGATTTTTCTGATCTAAATAATTTTAGTTCAGTTCCTAGGAACTGAATAGAACAGTTTCACCTCTAAGTGAGTAGCCTAATTGCACTTGCTCAACTAACTGGCAAGTACCATCATTTTTTCCTGATGTACATATGATCTGTCTTTTGTATAATTTGTCAGTTTGTCTCTGTAATTTTTAATATATATATAAAAATATAAACGTTTCTATAAATACTATAAAAATATACATGAAAAATTACAAAGAAAAATAGTAAAGTTTGGCTGCAAGGCACAAATACAACCAGTATTCCTTTCCACGGGAATAATGAGTTCCACTTTGCTAGCAGTTACTTTTTTTTTTAATAATAAGCATTATTCATTTACAACCTATTTATTTACAGAAACACTTCCATATCTGTATCACTACAGCCAAAGAGGTACAGTGTTAGAAGCTGGATCCCCATAACGAGAGCTAATCCTTCTGCTTTTTTTTCAAATCCTGTGCAAATCCATATAGAAATTTATAGCCATTTTTCACCGAATTGTTTGGAAGAACTAACGTAAGTTCTGACATTCTTGGGTGACATACTGAAGATTGGCTATATATCATGTACTCACTTGTGCAAGAATAGCCATTCTGCGGGTCTCCACCCTCCTTCATTTTACATGCAAGAGATTACTAATACACAAAAAATGCTGACAACAAAATTTGCAAACTAACTAGATACTAACTCTTCAGAAGCACACATAGGTGAAATCAAAAAAGGTCTCCCCCGGTCTTCTCTGTAGAACTTACTGTCTTACACACCATGTACTACTTCAGTGCGTAATTACTAGTTTTAGCAGGTACGCTTCTTCAAACCAAAACACATTTAATTTTCCCATTTAAGAATGCACACTTCACTGCCATTCAGGATTCAGCCATTTAAGACCTTATTAATACCATGCACTAGTCCAATAGTAGGAATGTTCTCTGGAAATCCAAAAGTTTATTACTAATTTTTGTTTACATAATACTGCAGACATAGGTGCATTAATTATTTTTTAGGTACTTATCAAATAAGACCCTCTGAAGTTGTGGAAAGTTGTTACTACTTCTTAAATCCTTAACCACATGTTTCTAGTTCTGGGCAAAACACAGGATCTATTTAGTGACTACTGTCATGAAACGCTTACCTGCAGTTTATCCTCATGGTTTGTGTGAGTGTTAGAGAGGTGCCTGAACTCCTGGGTCAGACGGAAGCAGTGCTTCACGTGTTCTGGAGATACAAAATCTTCTGCCACTTTAATGCAGCTGTACAAATTATGGACCTAAAAAAAACCCCGTATCAAGTGACAGATACATCAAGATTGAATGAACCATACAAAACCTAAAAAAAAACCCCAACCCCTTCTCCCCCCCATATTAGGCTCTTTCACATTTACTTTACAGAAATAGGAACTAAAGCCTATTTGATGTCACACAGAATTGTGTTTAACAGTAAAACCAGAAGAAAATACATGATATCTCACATTTCCTATTCTACACTAGCGTTCCCTAAAGAAAGTTCTCTACTGTTCTCCACACTTTTTTTGAATTCTGTTCCTTTGGATGAAGTTTTACTACAAAGAAGTGTTTCTCCACCATTCCCCCTATTTTTTATTTTCTTAATTCCATCACAGTATTGTACATGTCATTTAGGTATTTATAAAATTTTTACTACTATAACAACTAAGATCCAATTCAAATAGTTTCTGTAAGAATTGCATACATAGAAAAAAGAATACACCTGCAATACTAACTAAAAGTTATTTTGAAGTTGCAGTTCTGTTTTGCCTCAAATTCTACTCTTTCTGTTAGTATGGCCTAGAGTTGCCAGACTTTACCTGATGGGGAGCACCTGCAGGAATGAACACAGCATCTCCAAGGAACTGCACTATCGCCCAGCCTTGTACACCATGCTCATCGTAGAGTCGCTTTCGTAAGGTCTGGTCCAAATACCAGCTTTGGTCATGAATGGGGTCGTGATCTGGGGGATTTTCTTGGCCTTGCTCTTCTCCAACCTAGGACCAAGAGATGGGGTGGGGGTGAAACCATGACCCAGCACCTTGATATTGCTGGCTCACAAATAGCTCTGTACCAAAAAATGTAACAAACAAACAAACTATTTCAAGGTTGACATTAGTTTCACTAAGCTCCTTTAGGTCTTAACTAGTGACATGTGCATTACTATGAGGATTCTAGACCAGGCTGAAAACCTGGGAACATAATAACTATTAATGTCCTCAAAGACAGCATCAGAATACCGATGCACTTGATGCTGGTAGCAATTTGTACCATTCAGCTGCTCTAAGCAAGCTTGCCAAGGAATCCTGTAGAATCAAGCCTCCTTTGTAACCAACGTACCTTCCGGAGAAGTTCCCGTATCTTTTCAGCATCCTTGGCAGCATAGATGTGCCACAATGCTCCAGGTTTCTCTCTTCCTTCATGGATTCGCTGCTTTGTTACATCGTCAGCATCTCCCTCATCAATTGTTTTCAAAACCTCTGAAAGCGGAATGCACGTAAAAGCGATATGATTACAAAGATTCTGATTTTTGACAAAGGAAAGAGCATGTTAAGCCACTAAATCCAGTCACATTGCTACTGCAACTGCTGCATCATACAGTGCCCTTTCTAAGCACATTGAGCTTCATCTTAACAAAATTCAGGGAATGTGTCAACTGAGAGCTAATCACAAAGCTCAGTCGTGAATTCAAACTGAACTAACTGTAATTATTCAAATACAAGGAGAACAAAGAGTAACTTATCACCCTTTCTTCTCCTTTCTTCAGGGAGGTATCTAATTTCTAGCAGAACTCTGCTGCTTCCACAGTTGGGAACCAATGAAGCATTACTGCATTTTTAAATACATGCAGCAGATGTTGCAAACTGCCTTGTATTTCAGTGGTTGCCAGCGAGAGGACAAGGGGCTCCGGGCACAAGTTGGAACGCAGGAGTTTCCACTCAAATATGAGAAAAAACTTCTTGGTGAAGGTGACAGAGCCCTGGAACAGGCTGCCCAGGGAGGTTGTGGAGTCCCCTTCTCTGGAGATTTTCAAGACTCGCCTGGATGCAGTCCTGAGTAACATGCTCTAACCTGCTCTAGGCAATCCTGCTTCAGCAGGGGAGCTGGACTAGATGATCTCTATGGTCCCTTCCAACTCTAAAAATTCAGTGAAATTCAGTATATTCAGGTTATATCTCATAGATATGACAAGCTTAAACAATAAAAGGTATAGTCTTCTTTCTCTCACACACACAATTGATTTTTAATGGACAGAAAACAGCTTTCCTCAAACATTACCATCATCGTGGGTTCCTTCGCCAATGGGAATCCCAACATACACCATGACATTAACAGCATCAGACACATCCAAGTGCAGGTTTGTGGTACCAACTCGTCTGTCTTCTGCAGTAATTAAGCCTATAATAGAGCGTAAAATAAAATCAAATTCTATGTTAGCTGTTACAGAAATAACATGCCTGCAAGATCTTTCTAGAAAGCTAACTTTACACAGTGACGAGAGCAGAAACCAATGTCAAAGGGCAGCTGAATTAGCTATTTTTATGTCATGTGTGGCGTAAGTAAAAAATTTACTGATAACTCACACTTTTATTTTACAAGAAATAGAAGTAGCAAATATAGTTCACTCAAGTCATGAGAAAACAAGCATTTATAAACAAAGTCTGAATGTGTAGTTTACAATTTTGTCTCTCTGAGGGTCATTTATACAGTCATAGTAGGGAACTTAGCTTTCATAATACAGTTAGTAGTCATTCTTTGGTGCTGTTTTCCTTTGCTTGGAGGTACAAGAGAAACCCTGACTGCTGTAAGTAGCACCAACATCACACTGTGCAGCAAGTCATGGGACTGTTACAAGCATAAGCCTCTAGCAGTTCATTATTTTCTCATACTCAGCTGTAAAATCCGTATGATCAGTTGCATTCACAGCAGTTATTGTCCAACTCATCTTTAACAATTGAGATTACAATTTAGTAAGGTCAAACACCTGCCAACTCTCAATTGCTTATATCTTTATGCACTGGATGATCTTACTCCTTTCTCAAGGTCTGGTCTCTGGTCTCTTACTCCTTTCTCAAGTGGCTATGAGTAATGGAGAAAGATTTCAAATGTTTGCTGCTTAATTCTTTCACTTTCTCATATAACACATTCTTCTCTCTTCCTCTGACCCTTCTATAGCATTCTTTCTCTCTACTTTTGCTTTACCATCTCCTCTAGAAAGTAACACAGGGAAAAATATTAAAAAATCTTTGTATCACCAAACACGCAAGACTGCAAGACTACTGGTTATATTTTAGGACCACATCATATTTAGTCTTTTCTATTTAAAATATAAGCTTCTGGGCACAGGAACTGAACTCACTGCACAGTACCTCTCGTAATGGACCAGAAACTAATAGATAAACCAGTAACTAATTTAGACATGAACTTTAAGAAAGCACAACTGAAATACGAATATGGATAAACATAACATATAGGTTAAAAAAGCAGGCCAAATTCACAGAAGATAGGTTAATTACTGCCCTCAAGCAAGGGCCCTTACACCTTCCACCTTAAAATTGTGCTTTGCCAGATGCAGCAGAATATAATTTAAGAAGTGTCATTCTTTTCTTAATTATTTGCTAGTGGTCTAAGTCACACAGTCACACACATGCTGGGAAATACAAATACAAATCAATTGCAAATCTTACGTTAAACAATTCAGGTATTTATATATAAAAATTGGTCAATATTTAAGGGTCCTTTACACACAAAATCTGTTGAATGGGTTAAGATTCCATCATAGTTAACTTCTGTAAATAGTCTTTTCATTTAGGTAACTGAGCATCACTTTAAGAATCAAGCTTCAGTCACAGTTTTTCTACCTTAATGCTTTAAAATGCTAAGTACAGGAAAGACTTTACCGCACTACTGAAAACTCTTTTCCACCACATACTCGGAAAACAAAGCCATATACTTACAACCAAAATACATTTAACACACTAGAAAAGTTACTCTCATTCACAATAGACAGAATTACTGTTTTTATATCCAGGGCCACCATTCAATTTGTCTGCAAAGCAGCTAAGAGCAAACTGGTTTTGATGACAGACCAAGCTAATTTTTTTTCTTGAAACTTTTAGCTTGATATTAAACAAAGTGTAATACTTTCTCTCTTCAGACCAAGACCTACACCTCTAAGAAGGATTAAACAGCAGAGGGTTACATTCTATGCTAAAAAAAGTACCGTCAATGCTCCCTCCACAAACTCTGATACAAAGGAAAAGAAAACTTTGACATTTAAGATAAATTCAACAAAATGAATCTATTCCTTCCCTTGCTAGCAGCTAGCAATACACAATTTAGCCATCACGAATTACTTTTGCTTCTTGCTGCACCCACGTATATATTGCTTGATTACAGCATAAACTCTTTGGTGTACAGCTGCCTCCAGTCAACTCATATGTCAAGTAATACATAAACCAACCCCGCTGAACACCATTAAATACTGAATAAGCTGAATTTGCCTAAATTCACAACTCCCTATTTTTTTAAACTCTTATTTGTGATGTCATACTGCTAAAAAACCCCAAAATGATACCACAAACACTTTCTCAGAACTGCAGTATGTTCGTTTACAATGTAAGTCTAATCCACTGAGCGAAAACATTTTTTTAAAAAGACAAAACAATGAAAAATCTTTCACGTCCTCAGGCGAGTTGCTACTGTAGGTGTACCTATAATTGCAAAGTCAAACCTTAAAAACCCTGCAACACTGTCTCATCACTATTCACAGAGAACTACAGAAGTTACATTAGGCTAAGTTTGCTTGCATGTACTTTCTTTGTAAGACAGCTGCAACTTTTTCCTCATCAGTATCACTTGACATTCTTCAGTATATACAAAGAGCAACTACGCTAAATGTAATTTATCTTACTCCTAAGTAAGATAAGTATATGATTCCAAATCATTCAGTTACTTAGATGTACCCTGGACATTATTTAGCAATAATTTGTTTTAAATTACAAGTCTCCAAACCTGCTTTTGGCCATGACCTCAAAGTCAGTACATTCAGGAACTGATATAATTGAAATGGATACAACATGCATTATTTGTTCATCTGTCCCCCACACTCTGCTATATTGACAGATATAGCAGATATTTGAAAGTTTAATGCTTCACAGCCCCATGCAGGCTGTGTGTTCAGATAAAGGCTTCCTCTAATTGTATGCTCTTTACCTACTATATAACTACAGTCTTAAGAGAACAAAACCAAACACAGTGAGGGTTTTGTTTACATGTTTGTGTTGTTAGACATGAATGAAAAAATTACAGCCCTGGTCAGAAACAAGAACACACAGATCAAAGTACCCAGAAGTTGGCTAATTTTCCTCTCAAATGTATCAACTGGTCTCAAAAAGATATTAACTTCTCCTTGAAACCTGTATGAGTATGACACTTATTATATGTATTAAATAATAACTGTTTGCAAGCTTAACTTACCATATGTATATCTCTTGGAAACCACAAAGCAAAAAGGGTACATCTGACAGAGTGGACTACCACGGGAATAGATGGCAGGGCCAATTTAAAGAAAAATGACAGCATGTTCTAGGATAAACACTGAGTTTTGATTAATGCTGCAGCCTAAGTATAATAAAATATAATAGAGAGTCACAAAAATCATCATCTGCGGAACTATTATCACATACCATAGGCATTGTACATTTTGGGACCCAAGTCAGGACGGACAAAGTAGCTTGGCAGCCTGGAAGCCAAATTCAGTCTACCATCCCTCTTGGTATATTCAGGAAGAGGAAGATTTTCCATTAAGTCCTCAAACCTAGACAGCAAAAAGAACAGAGGCATGTTTTCCTCCTGTAGTGCTACAGCAGTCCTGTAGGCGTTGATACTGTGGTTTACTGACCTTGTAGGCATCATATCTCTGAAGTCCTCCCCTGGAGGCCAGTCCTTTAACTTTAGTACCATTGGTTGACCATCCTCAGACCTGAGCCGTTCTGCAAGAAACAAATTAAGATTTCTTCATGTAGTACCTTTTTACCACAGCCCATTACCTTGTTTAAGCTGGAAGTCTTTTGTAGCAAGACTTCTTCATTGCACAGCAAAATGGATCCTAATTTTCATTTGGGCTTCCAAGCATTATCATAGTGTGACCAAACAACAGTTTAACAATTAGGTATAGGTATCATTACCTACAGTAAAAGTGTGACATCTTGCACAGCTGCCAAGTTTTAGATTAGCTTGTATTCAACTTCGAAAGCAAGCCTTTCCAAAGCATTCTGCCTCACTACTTTTACCAAAGTCTAGAGGAGTTTTATTTTTCAAGAGGAGTGGTGCTTCTATGAAGTTAAAGTTACTGGTTTGTGCTCTGAAATCAACCCTAACCTCAGTATCAAGCAAGAAACCATGGTATACCACACTCAAAAAAGCTGCAGGGTTACTGAAGATGACAGCCTTTAGGTTTTTTAATTCTTCTTTGCTGGAGGCACTCAAATTAGCAGGGTGCTGAATTCAAACATTTGTTCTTCACTTCAAGAGTTGTACGTGAGTCCTGACTGGTAACAGAAAGCCGGTAGCACAGAAAGGTGACATTACATACACAACAGTGGATGTACAATATGACAGCACTGACCACATCAAACGCTGTTTTGCCACAGGTGTTACAATGGCTGAGAGTGTATCTGGAGGGGTACGCGCAGCAGCTGAGACAACTTAGCGTAACACTTAGAGAGAAAGAAAGTTCACTTTTCTACCAGATTCTTCACAACTCTACAAGAAGCCATCAGCTGGAAAACAAGGTGTGCTGTCATCTGACACCCTCACATCCCCTTTTCCCCAGAAAGTAACATCCTTCACCACTTCCTACCTTACCATGGATTGTCAGCCAAACAAGTGACCGATCTCACCCAGACCCAGCAGAGCCACTGACAGTGCCAGAAGAGAAGGCACATCTAAGAAACTACCACTTGGAGCCCTATGAATCACATCTGCATTATCTATCAACAGGCTACAGAAGACAGCCTTAATTTGCAATATAAAAAATTACTTTATTGAAATTAAAAGGAATTAAGAACTGCAGCTATGTAAACCAAAGTGACTGATTTAAAGAAAACATATTTTGATGAGCTATGGATTTTAGAGAGGCAAGTGAACTGAAAAGCTCAAGGACTTGAATTTAGTTTCAGAACTTCCTGTATTCAAGATTTTGAATACATCAAAGATCTTTGTTCCCAACAAGAAGAAACTTGTAGAGAGGCTATTCACAAAGGACAGAGCGAAGAGCTATCTGGAGGAAAACACACAGATCTGACAAGTTACACAGAACTGGACAAAACCCAGAAAACATCCGACCAGCAAAGAAAAGCAGGTCTAAGAAGGATCAAACCAAAAAGTTAGATCTGCCAAAAGACCACTTAGAACTCAAAGATACTAGAAGTAAACAGCACAAGTTAAAATTAACTACAGTATCATATGGCATAATTAAGGGATTATCTCAATAGCACCTCCAAATTCAGTGGCTGTTCTACATCTCTTCAATAACTTAATGCGGGGGTGGTGTGCGTGTGTGAACCAGCCACTTATTTGACGAATCTAAAATTCATCTAGTGCAGAGAAGTCAGCAGCATTAATATAATTTGCAAACAGTTTTCTTATAAGTTAGTGTGTGAAATCTCTGCAATAGTAGCAAACAATACCCTCCTAAACTGAAGGTTGCACATGGCTGAAAAACACTAAATAAAATGTATTTAAAACAAACTAGCAAAAGCCATCAGGTTTCCCAACCCAGACCACTAACTTTTCTCAGACAAGGTGGGGTAAAGGCACTGTCTGAAAGAAAGGCAGCAGCTGACATAGCTGAAAGGAGCACATCTGCCTGAAGACAAACTACACATAACATTTCTGAAAGATAACTTGACCCACAGACATTAACTGTTCTCATAAATGTCCCAAGCACAAACAGTTTGAAGTTTCCCAGTTACCATTAATACACAGAAAGACCACACTGTTATAGTCTTCTAGGCCACCTATTTCTGAAGTAACAACAGAAATAGTATGAAATTTAACATACAAAATACAAGACTCTGTACTTGGAATCATATAAAAACAAGTCAAAAGTTGGGAGCTATTTGACTGGGAAATGACTAGGGAAGAGAATATTCTTGGCCTACAAATCTATCATTTTGTTTGCTGTTGAATAAACATTCCATTATGCCATCCAATAGTTCACCATTTCTGCTACGTGCACAAAGCAATAAATACAGAAAACACTTTGATTCACAATGCTGAAGTCAGCAACATTGCAATGAACCATTACAACTCTAACATCTGTAAATGTAAGACCACTCTGATCTAGGTATGTACAATCTGAAAAAGAGCACTCTGCTTTTCAGAAACTCTTTAATCTGACCAGTTTTAGCACCAGGAATCTTAGCTGGTTAGCTTCCATTTCCACATCCACACTTGACAGAAGGTGTTCTCAAAGAAGAACTCAAGCATGAAGTAATTATAACATGAGGTACACATACAGCATTGCTCTTCATAATACAGATGGACTTGTATTTGTAATTGCAGATGATCTACTATAAAAATAATTTGCAATGTCAAGTTCACTTAGTTGATGAATTCCACGAAGTCAGTTTTAGCATCAAAAGCCTCAGTCCATTTTAGCTTTGCAGGTTCCCTTAGTTTTTCAATAAATGTTGAGGTTGGAAGGAGAGTAAGGGTAGTCAATTTACTTACTGTCTTAATAATGGTAACTGATGATTAATTTCACTGAGGAATGTTCAAAAAAAAGTAGTTTCCCATGAAATGGATCATCTTTTGAGACATGAAAGTAACACACACCAACCACGCTGTAGTACAGATGAAGTTTTCTTGGGCAGCCCTGCCTTAATCTTCACCAATAAAGTATTTTCTAGGGTGCGCTACAACTAAGGAGCAATGGCTTCTTAGCATGAGATGGATAGCTATTCGGATTTTTAAAAAATTATTATTTTTTTGATAATATAGGTGGAAAAGGAGGAATTGAAGGTAGCAAGACAAACTGCTCAGTTAAACTAGTCAGCCATAGATATTACTTACTAGATATTATCTCAAAGCCATCCCAGAAGTCACGCACTTTCACGTCTGAAATTATGGCACAGTTCCTGCAGTTCACCAAATCTACATCTTGATCTCCAAATTCCAGGCTGAAAGCTTCTGGTTTCCAAAGCTCTGACTTCAACTTCTTATGGACACCAGATACCAGCACGGGCTGAGAATACAAAGATGAATGCTTACTCCACCATAACCAAATTTCTTACACATGCAGCCAAACTTTAAGAGCTGAGACTCCTGGCTACCATCATACAAAAGACACCACAAATCTATTTTCATCCATGTCTGATTTTTGTGCATCAAACAAATAACCAGAGTCAGAGCAAACTTCAGCTCCAGTCCACGTGCAGTTGCCTTAGAAGCAGTATTGTATCAGACCTCCCAAGGGAAGTGTACTACACGGCGAGGTGCTGGCGCTGGGGTGGGCTCTGAGAGATGGGGCTGGGAGCTGCCCCGTGACAGACACAGATGGCTCCACCTGGCTCCAAAAGACTCATTGCTGGCCAAAGCTGAGCCCATAATTGATGCTGGTGGCACCTCTGTGATAATAAGAAAGTGTAAAACATGCTCCGCAGCTGCTTAGGGGGCAGGAGGGGGGAGAGAGAAATGGGAGAAACAACTCTGCAGACACCAAGGTCAGTGAAGGGTCAGGGGGAGGAGGTGCTCTAGATACCCACACTGCCTCCTGTGGAGGACCACAGTGGAGCAGATATCCACGCTGC
Organism: Calidris pugnax; assembly: GCF_001431845.1. Taxonomy (NCBI): domain Eukaryota; kingdom Metazoa; phylum Chordata; class Aves; order Charadriiformes; family Scolopacidae; genus Calidris; species Calidris pugnax. Next base: position 19,949,428 of record NW_015090893.1, on the reverse strand, counting down.
AGCCTGTGGAGGACCACACACTGAAGCAGAGGTAGATTCCCTGAGGGAAGCTGCAGTCCATGTGGAGCCCACACTGGAGCTGCTGCCCTTGGAAGGAAGCTCATGCAAGAGCAACATTTTTGGCCGAGACTGTGGCCCGTTGGGGACCCACAGCGGAGCAGTCTATTCCTGAAGGACTGCAGCCCACAGAGAGGGCCCATGCTGGAGCAGTTCATGAAGAATAGTGTTCTGTGGGAGGGATTCCACTCTGGAGCAGGGGAAAAGCGCTAGGAGGAAGGAGCAGCAGAGATGAAGTGTTACGAACTGACCGCAACCCCCACTATTCTCCACCCCCCAGTGCCGCACTGGGGGGAGAGGAGATAGAAAAGTCAGTGATGAAGTAGTAAAGTTGAGCCTTTAGGACGAAGGAAGTGTGGGTGGGGGTAAGGTGTTTTTAGCTTTGTCTTTGTTCCCCACCATCCTACGCTATTTTTAATTGGCAATAAATTAAATTACTTACAGTTGAATCTGTTTTGCCCGTGACAACGGTCCTTAAGTTATCTCCCTGTCTTTATCTTGACCCACAAACTTTCCCACCTCATTTCCTCCCCCTGCCCTGTTGAGAAGGGGGAGTGAGAGAGCGGCTGGGCAAGGGCCTGGCAGCCAAAGTCAGTCTGCCTGGTAAGTACAGAGGGTGTCGAGTCCCACCACCTCTCCTTTTTTTAAGGACAAATGCAACTACCACTAGAAACAGCCTTTGTAGTAAAGCCTTCTCATATGAAATATTCATATTCTGATAAAGAATTTTTAACTAATTCACTCATCCTTTATGCATAATCATGGATCATCATTAATTCCCTAGTACAAAACCAGGTAGCAGAAAAGTGGCTGTTCACTTGCAAAAGGGGTTTTACGATGTTTAGGTTAACCATGTATATACATTTCACTCTGAGATTTGAGTGGCCTCTCCCTGTAAATGCTCAAGGCATTTGCTAAACTGACAATACCATGAAAAGGTCTACCAGACAATCCTCCCAATACTGGCCAAGACCTCATCAGTTCCTCTCACCACACAATGTCTAGAAAGAGTTACAAGACTCAAGGAAAAGAAGGTATGAAGTGAACTTGCACATGGACTATCCCACCTGAAGAACTCTAGTTTTAGTAACTGCTACCTACATTCAAATGACAGTTCACATGTCTGTGCAAGTTGGAATCAATTCCAAGCTGTGCCCCATACATTAACAATGACCTGAAGGTGTTAGGTTTACTCACATGAAGAGGCCAGTACAATCCTGAGGAGCACAGATGCCCCTAGATGTTCCCATCAGACAAATACCTACAGAGCTCCAGGAACTCCAAAGTTATGTTGTTTAAAAGCACTTTAGTAACTAATCACTGCTTCACCTAGATTGCCCAATGGTCTCTAACAGGACTAGTATCCATTTTAGTCCCTAAGCAAGGACAACTATTAATTCAGAAATGAATGAAAGAAAAAAAAACAACACAACAACTTTGGGGATAATGCAATGGCCTTGGTTTTCAAATATAACACAACATAGCTCTTAAATTCTACAAAACAGTAATGAAACCTCTACTCCAGAAGAGTGAGGTTTAAGAAAACAATAAAGGCATTGTTAACTTTACTCCTGTCAACTTCGGGGGAAAAAAGGCAAAAAACCCCCACAGAACCACAGAAACATTTGGGTTGGAAGGGACCACCCTCATACTAAAAAAAAAATAAAAAATAAGTGTTTTCTTGCATTCAGGTTGAACTTCCTTGATTTTAATTTGTGCCCATTGCCTCTTGCCCTGTCAGTGGGCACTGCTGAGCAGAGCCTGGCTCCCTCTTCCTCACTCCCTCTCATCAGGTATTTATGCACATTGGTAAGATTTCCCCCCCACAAGCTCCCAAGCCTTCTCTTCTCCAGGCTGAACAGCCCCAGATCTCAGCCTCTCTTCATATAAAAGATGCTCTAGCCCATTAATCATCTTTGTGGCCCTTCGCTGGACTTGCTCCACCAGTCCATGTCCTTCTCATACTGGGGAGCCCAGCACTGGACACAGCACTCCAGGTGAAGCCTCCACCAGTGAAGAGTAGAGGGCAAGGATCACTTCCCTTGACCTGCTTCCTAATGCAGCCCAGCATGCTGCTGCCCTTCTTTGTTCCAAGGACGCATTCTTGGCTCATGGTCACCTCCTTGTCCACCGTGACCCCAGGGTCCTTCCAGGGAAAGGACCTTCCAGGTCCTTTCCATCTGGCTGCCCCCCAGCACATAGTGCTGCAGGCTGTTATTCCTCCTGAGGTGCAGGATTTCACATTTTCCCTTGCTGAACATCATGAGATTCCTCTTGGTCCAGTTCTCCAGGCTGTCCAGGTCCCCCTGAATAGCAGCACCATCATCTGGCATATCAGCCATTCCTCCCAGTTTGGTATCGTCTGTAAGCTTGCTGATGGTATATGAACTCTGCCATCTAGGTCATTAATGAGGATGTTAAATAGTACTCAACCGCATACAGGCCTGGGGTACACCACTAGTGACTGCAATCACAACCCTCTAAGCATGGCACTTCAGTCAGTTTTAAATTCACCACACTGTCCACTTAGCCAGTCTGTACTTCATCAGTTTGCTTGATGACATTATGACAGTATCAAAAGACTTACTAAAGTTAAGATAAAAACCATCCAGTGCTCTGCCCTCATCCACCAAGCCAGTCATCTCATCACAGAAGACAAGGCAGTTTAAGCATGATTCAACCAGCATTTCTCAGTCCCTGTTCCCTTCAGGACCATATCTCAAGGGATTCTTCCAAGCAGATACCTGAAAAGGCGAAAGTCTGCTCTCCTGAAGCCTGAGCTTGTGCTGTTGCTTTTTTGCTTTGCTCCCTCCTCTCAGGATCTTGAGCCAAATCCTGCCACCTGATAGTCACTGCAGCCAAAGCTGTCCCTTACCTTTAAATCAACAAGCAGTTCTTCCTTGTGTTTAAGCATGAGGTCCAAAAGAGTACCTGTCCCTAAGCGGCTCCTTGTCAGGATATTGTCATCAATGCACTCCACAAAATTTCAGGAGTGCCTGTGACCTGTTGTGTTATTCCTCCAGCAGATATCATGGTGGCCCCATGAGGCCCGGGAAGTGTGAACAAAGGACTTCCTCCAGTTGTCTGAAGAAGGCCTTTTTATTTTTTCTTTATCAGGTGGTCTGCAGCAGATACTTGCCACAACATTGCCCATATTAGTGGGCTCACTAATCCTGGCCCACAAGCTCTCAAATAGCTCGTCATCCATTCCTGTGTATTTTCTTGCATTCCAGCTATTCCCTCACATAAAGAGAAATGCTCCTTCCTTGTCTTCATGATCTGTCATTCCTGAATTGTCCTTCCTGAACAGCCTGTACCTATCCCCTTGCCATGCTACAGCTGCATGAGCTATCCCGCCACTTCTCCATCATACCAATGAGATTGTGCCCGTGCAACTGCACACTAATTCCTCATGTTTGTCCCTTTGGCATCTGCATTAGTGCACAGGCACTTCAGAAAGGCACCTAGTCATGCTGATTTCCCAGAAATGGTAGAAGAACTTTCCTCACAATGCCATGATGTAGACATTTCCTTGCTTATGTGCGTTAAGTTTGAGGTGAACATCTTTCATCCCTGTTTTCCTGAGTCTGAGATTTCTCCTGCTCAAATCACGCCACACTGCTTGCCTGCCAACCCAATCAACGAATCCCTGTTTTGATCACTAGTTATACTCTCCCTCCCTTATCATTCCTGGCTTATAGCTCTCCTAATCAGGCGGGCAAGCCTGTTGGCAAAGATGCTTTTGCCCCACTTAGATGGATCCCATCTCTTCCAAGCAGTCCTCAATCCTCAAAGAGGTTCCTATTACCATAAGTCTCCAAGCTCTGCTGTCAAAACCAACTGCGCAAACAGTGGTTGACATGCAGGATCAGTGCACCCTCTACCCTTCACCAGCAGGATTAAGAAAGCCACTGGGGCTCTTTGGCCTTGAACAATACTCCTAGAGACATATAGTCACTCCTGACACGCCCCAGGTCTCCCTAGTAGTATTGTTTGTGCCGATATGGAAGAGTAGCAGAGGGTAAACCTCCGAGGGACAGACAGGCTTTGGCAGCCTTTCCACTATGTCCCAAATGTGAGGCCCTGACAAGCAGCAAACCTCCCTATGATGATAGAGCAGATACACTCATCCCAAGTTTAAATATATTTCATGGTCCCAGCAGGAATTGTAAGAATAACGCAACAGAAAGGTTTTAATCATATTCTACAAAAGCCTAGGAATCATGGATGAGGAATAGAATAACAGTAGCTTTAACAGGATGGGCAGAAACTGTTGCCAGGTAGACTTAGACCTGGAAAATAATGACAAATTTTGATCCCTGCTGTATTCATTGGACCACTTGAATATAACAATTTAAAAAAATAACATAAAATTCTACTCATCGTAACAGAACCCTTCCAGCTATTAAGCAGAGAACTTCTCATGGAAAAAAGAAAATGTTTTCTCTAGTAAAGAACATAGCTATTTGCAAAATAAAAGGATAGTGGACTTGGCTCATAAACATTTCCTGCCAGATCTGCTCTCAGATTACAAGAAGAAAACAAATAAAAATCTCTAACACCACCACAAATCTTTAGCATCTCAAAAAAGAGGAAAGCCTAGCATTAAAATTCAGAAAAGAACAGGTTGCTACAGGATGATAATCCTGATAGTATCCCCACGTTCAGGAGATCAAAATGCTCTTGAAGAATGACTTCATAAAGAATTAATGCTATGGTCTCCTGGTGAATTCTGGGCTAAGACAGAGTTTAAGTTATTTCTGACAATTTCCAAGACACGGGAGTTGGAAAATGTTGCTCTTCTGCATAATGCTGGAGGAGTGCCATTCGTTAGCCAAACATCAAGGGAAAAGAATTTTCTCTTTTAACAATTTGGGATGCTACTATGGCTAAGATCTTCGTATGGCTCAGACCTACTGTCCAGGTTGCATTTATTGTGCTGGGAGGGTAGCTAAGAGGTTTTCTTCCACATAACCTTTTCCAGCTCACGAAATGGGAAGGGGAACGTGATTTGGGGATGACAGTGGAATTAATGTTCTTAACTTTTAAAGGTACAGCTAGGATCTACAGGAGGATGTCAGCTGAAGGAGAACTGTGACAGAGCAGAGTTTGTTGAGAGAATCTCTGCTTGAATAAATTCTGTTTAGAATAGCCTTATCAAGCCAGCGATGCCTGCCTGGGTCACCTGCTCTCTCCTGTGCTGGAATGAGAGGTTCAGTTTGGTTGCTTTCAACATTTCAGTAGGAAACTCAAGTGAGCACAACACCACTGGAGAATCCTTGAATGACCAAGGGATTCGCCTATTCTGTTGCTATACAACGGGTCCTTTCAATGATGAAGTCATCCAAAAGTGTCAATAAGCACATCTTGGGGCAAAGCCTAAAACAGAGGGCCATGAATAGTACATGAGCACGACAGCTGTGGCCAGAGCCTCAGAGTGTGCACCAGCTTAGAAGGCGATGCACACTGCAAGCTACACATCTGAAAGAAGGTCGGAATCACATGTCTGGATTCCATACGGAGTCTCTCAGGATTCATTAACAGCCAAGAACCCTACAGCCAAATGCAGCACCTTGCAACTGGTAATCAGCCAGTCTCATTTGCAGAGAAACTGACAAGCAACATCTTTGTAAGTAGCTTCCAAAATACTTAGGATCCTCCTCAGAGAGACAGCATTATTTGCTGACAGAGAGGGTTGAGAAAATTATCAGAGTATACTGACCAGAAACTAAGGAGCTCTTTGCCAAGTCAGGCACAATCTGACACCACAGCACTGCAAAAGAATTATCTGAAATCCTCCAGAAATCAGAAAGATGCAACAGGTTCAAAAAAAAGAGATGAGACCCTTGTGTACTACTAAAAAAATCAGGACAAAAAGGTAACTGTAATTAGGGGGCAAGCTGGCAATACCAGCAGCAAGCTAAGTTTCTAGTCAGAGAAGCGAGGGTGTGCTGCACAGTAGGCGCTTTTCCACCTGTTAGGAGCTGGCTAGAGGAGTCAGAAACAAGAACTGGTAACTCTGTGCTTGGTGCTGCCACAATCCTCTCTGCAGTTCTCATGGCTGCGTGCTAGTTATCCTTGTGTCCAGACAACCCAGAGAATGTGCAGTCCGATGGGACAGGCTAAACAACTGAAAAGTACTCTACTTCTGGCAGGAATGGACCCTGAATGCCAGAAGAGGAACACGCAGCCTGATCTGTTCCTCCACTACAGCTCAGCACATCTTGTGAGCAACCACAAGTAAGTATGGAATGTGAGTGCCAAGAGCATTAGCACAATAACAACAGCTGGCAAAAAGGACCTCTCCAGAAAAGATGATGATGGATATAACTGTCTAGGACCAACGATCTCAATTCAGAGTAGTAAGCTGTCATGGTTTCTGCCAAATTTACCAAAGCCAGACTGACAGATGGCCCTCCCCCCATCACAGGTAGCTGCAGAACCGAGTGCCAAGAACTCAATTTGAACACTGATGGACACCATATTCTGTTACAGCTATGGGTTCGCTTCCCCTGCAACAGCAGCTACTTGCCCCTTTTTTTAAGACTCAGCTTGTCTGACCAGGCCAAACTTTATGAATCTCTGAAGAAGTCTAAGCTGTAGCACTATGGATTGAGATCTGAAAAAGTGGCTACAATGGCAACAGGTCTAAGATCCAGTCTCTTGACTGAAGGCCTAACTAGTTGATGACCCTTCAGATGATCCAGGAGAGTGCTCAATACACGAGATGCCAAGTTCAAAACAATACTTGGGTACACACAGGCTGTAGGTTCAGGATGAGACACTGCATCAAGTACACCAAAAAATTTCAGCAGAAATTACTGCCGGCGGCATTTTTATTCTTGTACATGCTGCAGCTGGAATGGGGTAGATGCTAGGATGCATGGAGGAAATCAGAGTAGATTCACTACTGGGCTGTAGCAGAGCAGGTTCTGCATAAATCATACCACAACTGAAAAGGTTGTCACAGCAAACACTCTCACACTGGTAAGCTGAGAAAAGGTCAACGTGCAAGGGCACATGGGCTCGAGTCAGTACAGATGGAGCAGACAGGGTTGCTGTGCCCCCTGCCTCTTGCGCTACAGCTGAAATGTTCATTCATCATATTCACTCAGGAGCAACTGGTAAAGTTTGAATGGACTCGTCAATAACCAAGGTACAGGTTAAAATTTCAAGATACTTATAAGCAGAAGGGTTGGCTATTTGTCATCACCCACCTGGCCTTGTTTCCAGCACTCCCGGAAGATCTTCCAGTTGTTTTTGTTGCTAGGATCATGAAGGCAAAGGAGTCTACCATCACACAGCCAAGAGTGCGAAGTGTGTGGATCCAGTACATTTAAGCCCATTACCATTTCCTTCACCTCTCTCTGTGTGTCAGCTACATTACTAGCTCGTTTTGCAGCATCAGATGTCTTCTTATTTTCCACCACAGAAGCAATGATATGATCTAAGAAGTTAGGCAGGCTGGCTTTACCTTTGGGCCCCTAGAAGATGTAAATCCAGAGGTAAGTTTAGTCTTGCAACAGCATACATATTAACGCATATCTGCTCTCTTCAGATTTTAGTCACAGACATCTTGCTATTAAAAAAGCATGCAACAGTAAACAAATCAGCTCAGAGACAGGTGTGTATCCAGAAAGAACAGAAAATTTACCATATGCAAAACTATCAGTCTAAAACATAACACTATTCATAACTGAAGATTCAGTAGACAATATTCCTGGAATTATAGAAGAGTTTAGGTCAGAAAGAAGACCTAGAGATCATTTGGTGTAACTTTCTGCTGAAATCAGGTTAAGTCACCCTGGGCTGGATCAAGCCAAACTGTAACTTCTCAAGGAAGGAGATTACATCGCTTCTCAGAAGCGGCCTATTCCACTGCTTGAACGTTAAAAGGGAATTTTTTCTTATATCTATAGAACTTCCCCTGAAGCAACCTGTGTCCGTTGCCTCTTGCCCTTTTACCATGCATCCTTGTAAAAGGAATATCTCCATATTGTCTACAGCAAAATAAGATCAATCAGATCCCCAAAGCATTCTCTTTTCCAGGATGAAGAGAAACAAAGTATCCTTATTCTAGAAAAGGCATCCAGAAACAGCAACTACACCTTAATTTCTTAAATTCATATTCTATGTTAAATGCCTTTCAAGTATACATAAGTTTTTTTAAGGAACTGATTTGCTCATAGGTTTTTGTCTTTTTCTGTGGTATGCTCTTGCAACATTTTTGAAGATGTGGAATTTAAAATGAGCTTTTATAGGGATGCTGATTATAATTTAAACAATTAAAGGCTGCATTTAACTAACTTTCTTGGTATCTTGCAAGGAATAGCTTCTCCAGAGTAGTAATAAATCAAACCACAAAGTAACAATTAGCACCACAATTCTCTAGAACAGGTATCATTGAAGGAATACAAAATTATTTACCGTAGAAGCTGCAGAAAAAACGGGAGGAAAGGGGACTCCTGTGTCGAGCGGGACCTGAGGAAGCTTTCCTGGCCCCGTGTGCAGCAGGTCTCTGAGGCTGGAGCCTTCAGTTTTGCTGCTGGATGTCACAGGGCCCAACAAGAGGCTATTGAACAGCTTTGGGGTTAGTGGGGAAACCTTTGTACTGGAGTTGAAGGAATCCAATCCAAAGGGCGAGTGGGATTCTTTATTAAGCACTGACCTCAGTGATCCTGATTCTGCAAGATAAATACAACATTAAAAAAAAAAGGAACAAAAAGGAAAGTTTAAATGATCACAAAGTTCTCTGAAATTATTTGCTCTTGCATTAAATAGGGTATTGACGGAATCTTGTGATAAAGGTAAATTATCACTGCAACAGTGAGTGAGGCACGTCAAAGAGAAATCAAATACACTGCATACTTCAGATAGATTTTACCTTTAGCATGCTGGTAAGGTTTTGAGTAACACAGCAGATTTGATCTGAACAAGAAAACACAACTCTGCAACAGCCTCAGTTAAAAAACATTTCCTTGACTTTCTGAATTAACGTTTCAATATGAAATATTTCAGATTTTAACTGTAGTCAAAATACTACAGTGACTAACCCCTGCAAAACTAGTGAAACTGTCATGAACATTTAACAGTGACATATCAAGTAGTTCATGCTAGATGTATGGACAAGAAGAAATCCTGTGTTAGTCATGCTACCTCTGACAGCTGGGAGGCGTATTCCGTAAACAGTTATTTCATATTGAGAATCACACTCAAACTATTGAATATTAAAGAAGTTCTAAGCTTTCATCTGACCCTCCGAGTGGACTCTACTCTCTCAATTCTTCAGAAATGCACTCTTCCCATACCACACAAAACAGCTTTATTTACTTAAATAGTTATAAAGTGACAAAGCTGCATCTGAAATCAATTACCATCATTTTACATCAGGATACCAGCTGCTTATTACTTAGAAAATAAATACAAGAACTGGCACTGAAATAAACTCAGAGTGAAAAGACAGTATTTTTATCTTCATTTATATCATCATCTTTCCAGCTTTGCGTATTTCTAGGCATGTAAAAGAAAACTTGTTCTAAGAGGCAAAGGAAGAAAAATGACCATGTTCTTTTCTATTTAGGGGTAGGCACTCTCACAAAGAACAGCAACCAAGCAGTAAGTTATCATTTATCTTTTAATTCCAACCCCAGAGGGCAGGTCTTCTGCTCACCTTTTGTTTCTTCTTTTGCTTTTTGCGTTGCTAAATCTGCAAGCCAGTGTAAGGCTGATGATGGAGCTGTTTCCGGACAGAGTGGTCTGTTAGTCTTTATTTCACCAGTGTTATTGGTTGGTAACGTCTCTGTTTTTGCAGATTCTTCTATCCTACTATCAGCTGCTTCAGATTTTGAAGCAGTGTCCGTTTCTGGTTGCCCCACTCCTGCTGTCCCTGCTCCAGAGGAAAAAGTGCTCTCGTTCCCAGAGGCTGATGCACTAGTATTTACAGTTGGAAGCTAAAACAAAAATATAAACAACTGCTAAATGTTGAATAAAGGGAAGAATTTGACTTGGGAGACATTTTAGTTATCCAATGCATTTATTTTTTGTTTTTGTTTGTTCATTTGCTTCAAGAGCACAGTAGAGTTTCGCTATGCTTATGTAGCAGTAGAGTACAGGAGCTGCTTCTCTGTGTGCACCAGAGCTTGTATTGGGGTGTGAATTCTTACCACGTCATCTTTTGGTCATCTTTTAACACAAGCCCAGGCTTTTTGATTTATTTTTTTATAGGAGGACTTTTGTGTGAAGAGTAACAAAACTGCTCTAGTTTCCGCATAACATTCTAGAGGCCGAACAAAATAAATGCACGTGTTGCAAACTAGTCATAGTGGTTTGTTTCAAGATACAGCATCAACATGAATGGCTTCCTACTCAACTTCCACATAAAAGTATTAGCCCAAATATCCACTTAGTAAATAACAGTTGAAGCACACATCCCTGCAAACTGTCCCAGAAGATTTTTGCTAAGCTAAAACACTCAGAATACACATGGAGAAAATTAAGTTTATGCTTCACGATAGATTAGTCTGCAGGACCTAATGTTTTAATAGATTTTAGAAATACAATGTCAAACAAGGCAATTTCAGCCTCAAATTATATACCTGTGATATTCCATTAGTGACAGCTGGTCTCAAGACTGATTTGTTCTGCCGGTTAATACACGGACAATTGGCTTTAATACCCCATTTGCCTCGTGCCGCATGAACCATGTCTCCAATATTGTAAAGCGCTGGAAATAAAATTAAAATCTTTAATATCACAAATAAAGAAATCTAAAACAAGGCTTTACCTATAATACATATTCAGAGGGGTGGGGTGTTTTTTTAGTACTACTGCTAAGTGTCTTTAAGACCACATACTATAACAAGACATTTGCTTCTGAATAGTGAGGAGAACTAACTAACACTAATTTCACAACGTCACTGAGAAGCTGTCAAGACTGGCAAATCCTACAGATTACCATCTGCTCCTACTATTCCATGTAGAGTCCAATGATACTGCAATGAGGCAACTTCATACCATCAGGAGACTATATATCCCTTGGAGCAACGTTAAAAGGGATCAGGAATGCAGGTGGTGTTCTCCTCTGTCCTCCCAGAGAGAGGAAGGAGGTAGTGAAGAGGTGAATGCCTAGCTGTGTGGCCAGTGCCATACTCAAGGTTTTGGCTTCTATGACTACTAATCTACCTTTGAGAAGTCTGGTCTCTTGGGAGCTGTTGAGATTCACCTGCCCAAGCAGGGCAAGAAAGTCTTTGCCAACAAGTCGGCCAGACTTACATGGAGAGCTTTAAACTGGATTTACTAGCGGAAGGAGATGGAGATTTGAGCAACAGAGAAGAGCCAGAGGCTGCTGATGTATTAGAAACTAACAGGGAGACACCTGTGAAATGCCTCAAAGAAATTTAGGCATGTTCCTCTCAAGAGCTGACAAGGTTGGTAGCCCCGCTGAATTGCCTCTATACGCCAATGCATGCAGCGTGTGGAACAAGCAGGAGGAGCTGCATCTTGTTGTGCAACTAGAATGCTACAATCTAATCGCTATTGCTGAAACACAAGGGGACAAATCACACAAGTAGAGCACTGGGGGGGGGTTGCTCTCTATGGAGGAGGGCAGATTGATTGCACAGAGCTGTCTGAAAACAGTGACGAACAGGTTGAGAGCATATGGGTAAAACTTAGGGGCCAAGCCAACAAAGGAAACCCCACTGTTGGTGTTTACTACAGGCTGCCTGACCAAGGGTGCCTGCTGGCATGGTGTTCTCTCTTCAACTACAGGAAGCATCATGCTCACAGGCTCCGGTCCTGATAGGAAAATTCAATCACCTTGACACCTGCTGGAAAAGCAGCACAGCAAGCCGTAAGCAGTCAAGGAGACTTCTGGAGCAGGTCTTCTGATGGAGCAGGTCCAGAGGAGGGCCACGAGGATGATTGGGGGTTGGAGCACCTCTGCTACGAGGACAGGCTGAGGGAGCTGGGGTTGTTCAGCCTGGAGAAGAGGAGGCTCCGGGGAGACCTAATAGTAGCCTTCGAGTACCTGAAGAGGGCCTACAGGAAGGCCGGGGAGAGCCTATTTACAAAGGCCTGTAGTGACAGGACAAGGGGAAATGGCTTTAAGCTGGAGAAGAGCAGATTTAGATTGGAGATTAGTAGAACGGTCTTCACTGTGAGGGTAGTGGAGCACTGGAACAGGTTGCCCAAGGAGGTGGTTGAGGCCCCATCCCTGGAGATATTCAAGGTGAGGTTCGATGAGGCCCTGGGCAACCTGGTCTAGTTGGGAGTGTCCCTGCTGACTGCGGGGAGGTCGGACTAGATGCCCTTTGGAGATCCCTTCCGGCCTGGACGATTCTATGGAGTGTGTTAAAGACAAGCTCTTAATCCAGAAGATAGTCTGACTATTACTGTATTACAGCATTACTGTACCTGTTGTTCCCAGGGACATGCATCCTGGGAAGAATATAGGGACATTGTCTGGAAGTGAAGGGATGGGATCAGGAAAACTAAGGCACAGGTGAAGCTGAATTTGGCATGGGAAAGTCCCAGTGACTGGAAAAAGTGAACTATCACACCCTTTTTTTAAAATAGTACAAATGAGGACCCTGGGAACTACTGACCAGTCAGCCTCATGGCAGCGCACAGTAAGATCATGGAGCAGATTCTGCTGGAAGACACGTCAAAACACATGGAAGACAGGGAGGTAATTAGAGATAGCCACACAGCTTGATAAAGGGCAAATCATGCCTGACTAGTCTAGTGGCTTCCTTCAATGGAATGCCTGCATCATTGGACAAGGGAAGCGCAACAGATGTCATCTATCTAGGCTTCTGTAAGGCCTTCAGTACGGTCCCCCACAACACTCTTGCCGCTAAATTAGAGAGATACAAGTTTAACAGATGGACTATTCAATGGGTAAGAAATTGGCTGGATGGCCTCGTCTAAAGAGTTACAGTCAATGGCTCTATGTCCAACTGGAAATCAGTAACAGGTGCTGTCCCTCAAGGATCCTTAGTGGGACCAGTACTATTTAAGATCTTCATCAATGACAGACAGTGGGACTGAGTGCACCCTCAAAAAGTTTGTGGATGACAGCAAGCTGAGTGCTGCAGCTGATTCACTAGAGGTAAGGGATGCCACCCAGAGGGACCTTCACAAGCTTGAAGAGTGGACCCACGTGAACCTCATGAAGTTCAACAAGGCCAAGTGCAAGGTCCTGCATCTGGGTTGGGACAACCCCCAAAATCAATACAGACTGGGGGATGAAGGGACGGAGAGCAGCCCCGCACTTGCAGGTACGGGTAGATGAAAAGTTGGATGTGGGCCAATAATGTGCGCCTGCAGCCCAGAAAGCCATACTGTATCCTGGGCTACATGAAAAGCAGCGTGCCCAGCAGGGCGAGGGAGGGGATTCTCCCCCTTTACGCTACTTGGGAGTCCTGCGTCCGGCTCTGGGGTGCCCAGCACAAGACAGACATGGACCTGTTGAAGCGGGTCCACAAGAGAGCCACAAAACCAATGAGAGGGCTGGAACACCTCTCCTATGAAGAAAGGCTGAGACAGTTGGTGTGGTTCAGCCTGGAGAAGAGAAGGCTCTGGGGAGACCTTATTGTGACCTTTCAATGCATAAAAGGGGATTATAAGGAAGATGGAGAGAGACTTTACCAGGGCCTGTAGTGACATAACAAGGGGAAATGGTTTTACATTGAAAGAGGGTAGGTGTAGATTAGACATAAAGAAGAAATTTTTCACTCTGAGGGTGGTGAGACCCTGGCCCAGGTTGCCCAGAGAAGCTGTGGCTGCCCCATCCCTGGAAGGGTTCAAGGCCAGGTTGGACAGGGCTTGGAGCAACCTGGTCTGATGGGAGGTGTCCCTGCCCAGGGCAGGGGGTGGGACTAGATAATCCTTAAGGTCCCTTGCAGCTCTAACCAGTCTATGATTCTATGATCTTTACGACCACTTATGTAAACAGTCAAGTTAATGGTCAGCACTGACCGTTTACTTTCCCTCCCACAACAGAAAAGATATTTCTTGCAAGTTAACCAAATTTGCTGATACAACTCAAAACAGCTGAGCACAACAAGTCACAGCTAGTATGTGAAGGGCGTTAACTTGAAACCCACAGCTTGATCCGACTTGGATTACCTTCCCTTCAACCCTTCCGCTGTAGCAAGTGGAACTCTCCTTTAAATCCATGCTAGAAGAGGTATCTCACAGAATGCCAACCATCTTAGTATTTTTTCTACTTGCTTGCTCAGAACTGAGATAAAATTTGGAAATTTTCCTTTCAGGTTTTAAGCATTACCTGTACCAGGAATGATCTGTGTCGGCATAAGATTCTCTGGTTCATGAGACTGACCCTTTGCACACTTCAGCCATGAGAAGACTTCCTCATCACCAATTTCCTCTGTCTCTGGAATAAAGACACAAAAAAAGTAAAATTTTGCACAAAAGTCACTAAAATTTTACAATACAGAATGTTTCTGCATCAATCTAACTCCTTGTTACAGAAAGGAGATCTCTGCAATGTGTATTTACTAGCTCCTCTTGTCATGGTTCCAAACTGTTAAGATACTACTTAATTTTTCTTTTATACTCCCTGAGGAAAAGATGGAACTATAAAGTGGTCTCTCTGAGTACACAGCCTATGCCTGCTAATGTTGTAATTTTAATAATCAATGTCTAACCAAATACCTAAAACACAGGTATCTAAGGAAACAAAGAATGGAACAGCAGCATATAAGACAGTATTGCCAAAGTTCCAAACCTCCAGCCTCCCAAGCTGATACTCACTAACTCTCCCACAAAATCTTCAACAGCTTCCCAGAAACTAACCCTGCTGAAAGGCAGCCAGGTTAAAGATTACAGTGGGGGAAAAAAAATCCAGTACTCACCACTACGCGGACGACTCTTCCTGAGCCGGTAACAGTCCAGACAGACACCAAAACCACACTTGCGGCAAACCCAATGAATATTGAAGAGTGTTGTCTCACATACATCACACATTTCCCTCACGCCACGTACTGCTCGCTTCCATGCCACTTTCTCTATAAAGAGAGGGAACATGAAAAATTATTGACATTTTGCATTTCTCCCACCTGAGAGTATCACAGTAACATTGATAAATAAATAATTCACAGAAACATGACCTGAGCTCAGAGTACAGAAACACATACTTTCTACATCCAGAGACATGTTCTTTGAGTTGCTAGTCCTGTGAAAATTAAAATCCCCATTTGCAAGGGCAAGCAAGGTCAAGTCCCAAAATGCATAGAGTTCTCCCGTAACTGAATTTCAAGGAGCACTTACGGAACTTACAGCAAAATTATAAAACTTCTGCTAGCTTTATGAACAAATAACATGAACTTATAAAATGATAAAAGAAGCATATTTAGTTTTACTAACTGGATGCCTATCAACTCTTTGGATTCTAAACCAACACATTTGCTAAGGAAGGGGAAGTCCTCTCCAAATGGCTGCCCTTGTACATCCCAGAAGCTAAAGGGAAAAATCATATTCAGAGCTATCCGTGTGACTGGGTACCTTTAGGAAATTTTATCCAAACCCACTCCCCTTGCAGCAGCAATGCTGGCAACTGGTTCCTCAGCTGAGTCCTTGCAGGCTGAATGCAGGTCCTGCTCCCTCCCTAGAACCCCCTGAGCTTTTATGGGATGTTCCTGGAATGTAATCGGGTTAGGAATATGTAAGTAAAGGTGCTCATTGAAGCATAGGAGGTCACTGTAGTAAGTGTTCTGGACTTATTTCTATTTTCTTAGGAGTATGGGTCAGCTGATTTCTGCATTTATTTATTGAAAAATAATTTAGTGATGTCTGGGGAAGTTACTGTTAGTTTCCTTGGTAGCAATGTTCCACTGATCCGAAAGAAAAATCCCAAATGCTGGTCCCACAATTACACACACCCCAAAGAAGTGAATGTAGCCTTCTCTTTGGAAGAAAAGGAGAAGCATTTTAACAAGAAATTGCATTAGACTTTCAACTCTATTCCACTGCATTGTACACACATTACACAGAGAAGATGGACAAAAAACATGTCAAAAGCCCAGCTTACGATGTGGCTCCACCATCATCATTGCCTCCTTCTCTGACATAACGAGCTGGCAGAACTGGTCCCCAACGTTGGCCAGGATATATTTGGAAGTTTCCAGATCGATCCCCTCTGCAGGGGAGGAGGAAGGAATCCATAGGCTCATGGCATCAGGGTCACTCTGTTGTGGGTTCAAGAAACCCTCTACTCGTAGAATACCTTTCCGGGTAAATATCAGCCTGCAGAAAACAGGATCGAGTAATTGAGAAGCTGCTCAACCACCTTTAGCTAGCCTATAATGCTGCCTATGTCAGCATATAAATCCAGGAAGGGAAGAAAAAAGGGTCAAGCTAGAGTGCTATACTATACAGGCAGTATGACTATTATGCAAATCTAAATAGCACAGAAAATAAAGTACACAAAGACAACAGCTGCAAAACCCACTAGAATGAATTCCCAGGTCCCAGTAAGCATTGGTGGGAAATTCCACATACCAAGCTGTAGCAATTTCCTGTAAGTCTTCTTTCTACTAATAGTATAGAGAAATATATGACAAAATTCAATTTATTTGCTGCTTGTAAAATTGTGCAAGATTCTCATTCTCTAGTTTAACTCAGGAGAAAGTTATTTCCCAACTGTCGGGAAACCAATATTTCAGTTCTAGTTAGGGCCACTAGCACTTGGCAACTGTTCTAACAGTTCACATTACAAGACATACAAAAATCCTTATCATATTTTATTCTTGCTACTGCTCTCCATAGAGACAAGTTACAACTGCTCCATCAATAGCTGTTGACCCTCCTAGTTCTCGTGTCATAAAAGGTGTAACATAAGTTACAGAACCCTGAACATCTCCTGCCAATATTAAAGGTAACTTCATTTTCGAGCAAAAACAATCTTGTCTTTAACCTCAAAGCTAGATAAATTTTTAACAGGCTCAGGAAGAGAAGCAGCTATAATCCTTACTGGATGGGTGGCACATACTAAAAATTCACTTCATCCTTTATATGCCAGAAAGTGCAAAAACATCTTTTTGGAAAAAGATGCATAGCATTTGCTAGAATAGTCAGTTAAAGACGACGAAGAGAAGCAGGACAAGCCAAAGAACTGGAAGACGCAGAGAACACAGAGAGAAAACATTTTTAGTGTTTTACTAAAAATCAGTTCTGTACTCAATAAAACCTAGTCAAAACTAGCCTCATGCTGGCAATGTTCAGTTACTTGTTGACTGAATTAAAATTTTATCTCTGTTCTGAACTCCTTATGAAAGAGGGAGAGAACAGGTATTGCACACAAATTGCTACCCAGCAGTTAAATTCCATCCAATAAAGCAAATTCCATCTCCCGAGCTGGGCCTGGAAGCTCACTTCACAGCATATGGCTGTAGCTTCCAACAGCAGCTCTACCTGCCCAGGGAGGGAATTCCACTCAGGTGATGCAAGGAAATGCAAGACACTCAAAGTCTTCATTATTGTACCCAAGCACATTAAGTAAATAAAAGATAATTACTTTGTGCTTGGACATGGCCCAAGCTCTGCCCACAGACTACATATGAAGGAAGTAAGAATTTGAGCACCTGCGGAAATGGAAGAAGCGACACGCCACAGTTGAGTCGTCCTGCTCTTGTTCCTTAAATTTGCGGTACCGCTCCAGACGGCACTCCCGGCACTTGTGCAGATGTGGAGCTACATTGATACAAGAGCCATCCTGGAGAAAAGGCTCACCTGACTGCTTCAGCTTCCTCACCTTACTCATATCTTTCAGTACAGACTGGCCAACTGGTTGAGGCAAAGTAGAAGTAAAAATCCATTAGTTAACTGCAAAAGCAAAAGGATACTGCCCCAAATAAACATATTTTCAGGGATCTGTATGCTCAAACCTATGTAAAACCAACAAGACTGTTCAAACCTGCAGCATACCACACTTTTGTCCTGATAAACGTATGTATAATCATTTCTCAAAGTGAACATGTTAACTCACATACAAGAATCATTAAACTCAAGCCTTGTAAATATCCTATTTGCTGCCTACTGAGGTTTACACCTGTGGTTAGTTCATCACACGGGAGATATCCCAGTATCCCACCTCCTTGTGCCTCCAAGACAGCCTGCATTCAAGTCATCACCTTTTAGGGGAGCTGTGCGGGGCCGGCCCTTTGGGGTTTGCTTCCCTTTCCCTTTGCCCAGCAGCAGCTCAGCATTGCGCTCGGCGTTGGGGCCCAGCTTTGCCATCAGGTGGTCTGGAATTCCCTTCATACAAGCCTTGGCATGCAACTGGTCTTCAGAGTCACTCAAATCTGACAGGTCACTATTGGTACTGGAGTCCGAGTCCTGTTTGGATGTCAAGCTCCGCTCGTCTAGAGAGAACCTTTTCACAGCTTCAAAAGGAGCTTTGTTCTCCTGGGGAAACTCTGCCTGTGAAGAGAAAAAGCCAGGTGGATGTCTGCCAAACACATTAGAAAAAGTTTTCAGAAGAGGATTGTCCTGCTGCCCAGGTCCAACAGCTGGTTTTTCTTCTGTTGGGCTGGAGGAAAGTGTGGGCATCTCAATAGGCTGTGTCAGGCTGGTGGTTGGTGAGCTGGAACGGCCATTCCCTACAGTGGAAGGGCCCTGAACACCAGCAGGAACTGTTGAACCAGAAGTACTGGAGATCATCTTTGAGGAATCAGTTGTTATAAACAAGGTTTTCTTCTTAGCTAGAGAAGAGTCTGCAGAGGTGAGTGATTCCGGCCAGCCAGAAGTAGCCTTATGACCCACAGGTACAGACGTAGTAGAAACTCCTGTCTGAGATGAAGATGCAAAGCCACTGAAAGGACTAAGTTCTGCTTTCTCAGCAAACACCAGGAAAGGGTTTGAGGGTTCCTCCCTTGATAACTTTGGGGGCTGTAAAAATAGGTTTTCATGACTATCTGAGGGGCGAGTATTTAATAGACTTCGTGAAAAGGCTGGAGTAAGGGTAGGCATAGATTCCACAGGCAGCTTCCGCTCCACAGAACTGCCAGACTGGCCTCCTGGCTTAGTGTCCGCTGAAAGAATTTTACTTTTACAGATCCCAGCACCCACACCCTCTGTACACTGCTTGAATGAGTCCCGACTAGAAGCATCTTCAGTCAAGCTCTCTGAAATGACCGTGAAGTAGTTACTGGAAGGTAGATTTTGGGACATGCATTGAAAAAACAAGTTCTTGGACAGATCAGAATCTTTCTGAGCCTCTTGTCCAGTACTACAGCCAAAAGGAAATCCAGAAGGCTTGCTTTCTGGAGTCACCACTCCATTTGATTGGCTCCTTCCACCCCCAAATACCAAGGACTGGGGAGCACTTGGGAGAGACACTCCAAATCCAGAAGAGGCCAAAAGTGAATTTCGGGAATTCTGAAAAAAAATTAAAAAGCATTAGTCTATTGAAGGATTCTTGTTTGATTCAGCAATACTGTGGTTCATCTAATTGTACAATTAGCATTCTCCTTATTCACCTGTAACAGAAACTTCCAGCAGAATTACTTGCAATGAAGGAACTTCTTTAAAGATTCTGCTAGACTAATTTTTCCTGCCTACAAGCTGTTGAAATTAATGAGCTAACAATGTCCATTACATGCTAAATACACATGGAAAAAATGAACACTGAATTTCTTATCATGATTGAGAACAAAAGCGAGACTCAAGGTGAAATAATTCACAAAAACCCAAGTTATTTAAACTGCTGATTGTTTTAATTCAAATCAGCAAGAAGGGAACATTAATTGATACTGCTTGTCAATAATTTTCTGTCTTTTACCCTCCCCCAAGATCACACTGATAAGCTTCTCCCACTTAATCAGCACCCTCGAAATAATTAACTTAGTTTGCAAAGTTAATTAAACAAAGAAAGCCCTCTAGCAGTTAGTGAACAAACCGTTCCATGCTTCCGACAGGTAGATAGATGCTTATGACATGGTGCCTTCCAGGGAATTACTCAGTAGAGGTTAAGCACAAAGGGCTTAATTTTTTTATGATCTTTAAATACTGGGGAAGTTTTCTGAATTGCAGATTTCTACTAGAAACTACTATTGCAGATTTCTAATAGACCTGTAACTGTTATATGGAATATTCACTTGCTCTCCTCTCAATCTATACTTACTCAGATTTTCCAATTCTTACAGTCCTACTGTAACTGATTATATTCTGCAACTCACTCAGCAGTTCTATTCCTTGAGTTTCTTCTCATGAGGAATACTCATGATTAATACACTTATATTCCAAGGCCATGTTAAATACAACCACAGCCTCTGTACAACATATCTTACTGGTTATTAGTGTCACTGCACACCTATTGTACTACAAACTAATGTTTAGCTTGTTCCTTGCTATCAGCCTCCAGCTGTAATAACTTTAATAACATATCAATGTCCCCCATGACATGTCCCAGATATTAGGATTTCAGATATTTCTTTTTAGAGCCAAAGTAATTTTCACAAACTGAGTTTTAACAATTTTAAAAAGCATATAAATATGAATGCAAACCAATCTTATTAAGTAATCTCAGGGATCAAATCACACTATGATAAAGTGGACAGTCTGAAGCAGTAACACATGTAACTACATCTACAACACTCTTACTGATTTATGTCAGGTTCCCTCCCTCAAGGAAAATAGTTTGAAATGGATTAGTGGTCTGCCTGCATATCCTGAAGGCAGATTATTAATAATTATTTAAAATAATGATTTGTGGGTAGAGAAAAGGAAGGAAGATGACATGGTACCGAAATTTCTCAGTACAACTAAAGTTATTACTTAATACCATTGACTGTATACAATTTTGACTGTTCACCTACACAATTTTTAGATGGTTCCACTCTGAACATTTTTCTTTTTTTTTTTTTTTCTTTTTTTTTTAATTTGGGGGGTAGGGGTGGTGGAAGAGAGAGCAGGTTATATTGCCATATAACGACTTCATGATGCAACACTTCTGTCTTCTACAATTCTACTTCTCCTTTACACCTCACCATCTAGGAATCATTATCCCAAGGTAAACACCCCACCTTTTCCCCATTCTATTAGCTAATACAAAAGACAGAGATGAAAGTAACCCATTTAACTTCCTGGAAATCATCTTCGGTTCTCGAATGTATCTCACATTTTCTTCACTTTTTTTATAGAGTAGGCCATGAGTTTCTTAATTTTTGCTATACCTACTGAGGTGGGGGTTTGTTTTGTTTTTATAAGCCTTCATTTGATTACTTAAAAAGTCCTCCATTTTGATTTTAGGAAATTCCTTTCTATTTTTCCACTTTTCCCCTCGAAAACAAAGGCAAAAATAAAAGGTCTTCAAGCTGCTTCTGGACTGAGCTCTTTATTAAAATTTATTCTAAAGCTACCTATCTCAAATGTTTTACTTACTTCCCTGTTTTCAGCCCTAGGCAGTATATGATGCAACTGCTCATTTTTCTACTACAGACATATCATAGCTGTAAGAGAGAAGCTGGGCACCTAGAAAAGGTCCTTTAAATGTAGACTCATTGCCCTTCTAGTTTGGAGGGGGTTTTTTAAGTAACGTAAATGTTCAACTCAGTGCATATTTATTTATATAAAGGCAAGAGATATTGAGTAGATTATCTTCCACATGACACAAAATTAATTACATTAAGTGCAGTGCTTAAAGTGATTTTAAGGCTCCATTTCTCAGATTAAAGGCTGAATAAAGATAAGAGCGATAAAAAAAATTGTCTCTTACAACTCCTTCACCAAGTTACCTTTGTTTTCTTTTGAGTTCTTTCTTAGATCAGATAACAGAAAGGCTTCCTTTGGGAGGGGAGGGATCCATCAGAGAAAAGTAATTTTCTCTATATCAAGGACACACTTTCTAACAGGAATATGTTGCAGAACATCTGTTGCAAATACATATGTCTTTCTTGAACATGCTGGATTCGTGACCTACTCACCTCTCCCTGGGCCTGCGATCGGCCTGTTTTCAGTTTCTCCTGCCCAGTAACTGCTGGCAAACTGGTATCGGAGATTCTCACAGTTGTCGGCGTCAAAACAGTTGTAGTAACTGCAGCTGCAGAAGTCACTGTGCCTTGGCCACCCTGCTCCAGTGATTTTCCTGTCTCTTTACATCCAGATCCAACTAGTAAAGCTTGCCCAGCCACAGAGGAAAACGGAGTGAAGGGCAATGGCATGTCACCGCCAACTGGCTCATCCTGAACTACTAGTGTTCGGCCATTCTCTTTGGTGTAAGTGGCAAAGCGAATATTGCGATTAATCTGAGGAATGAATGAAGGCAACTGTTTGGCCCTTGGATCCAGTCCTGGTTCGCTATTGGAGCCTCCCTTCCAAGGACCTCTGCTTGCCTCGCCTCCATCACTACCATTACTGTCCACCTCACCCCTCTCCTTCAGCTTCTTTGTTGCAGGATCACACCCAGAATCTGAAGCATTTTTCCTCCTCCGACCATCCTTTCCCTCCAGACTTTCTTTCTTCTTTTTCCCTTTAGATGACTTAGGTGCTTTTAGGCTCCCTCCCTATAACAGACAAAACCACACAATCACTAAACAGAACAATCAGGATACCTGCTCAAAGAACATTTTGCTGTTAGAACAGAATCACTTACACTGCTCTTAAGCTTAGGAACATTTAATCATAAATTGAGACACCCAAGGAAACATCAGTATGTGAACACAGAACACAAGCATAAGTGCAGTCTTGTCTTTTTTTGTACTAGGATAGGATCTTCACAGCAAGGTTTTTAGCCGAGTAGCTACAGCAACACAGCACATACCACATTCATGCCAGATTTTGGGAAACATGCAACATGGTAATACTCCACCATAGTTCTTGCTAATGTATAAAAACTATTTGCACACTAATTTTTGCTACAAGTATAATCTCCACAGTCCTTCTGAAGGGCATGCTTTCTGTCCACTATCCAAAGCCTACAATATTTAAGTACAGGAGACGGCTTGCCCTTTAGCCTAGGGTAAAAACACAGGTTCAAATGCTATTATGGAACCTCTCAACTGAAGAATGAAATGCCACAAGCACACGAGCCTGCTTCAGAGAAGCCAGAGGGTGTTTTTTAGAAGTGCCTAAAAGGTCTGTGAAGAAGCACATAGTGATCCCATTAGAAAAAGGCAGTGAGCACAGAGACACTCTTTATCAGAGCACTACGCTTTAAAATGGAGCACAACATCCATGTTTCTTGAACCTCTCACGCAAGATCCATGCTGAACTTAGTAAAACAGGCCTGAACAAAAAGAGAAGATTGTTTAAACAAAGCCACGACCATCTCTCAAAGCGCTAAAGAAAATTTTCCTCTTCCAATTACCAATTTCCTCCCCAAAAGCCCATGGTGAATATAGCATAAGTTTTCAGTTGTTTCCATATTTTAGATGTTTTATATCTTAATCTTTATGGAGTTTCACACTCTATATACAAGACCAGAACTGTTGTAGTACCTCGCTCGGAGAAGAGTTATCCATCACCACGTGAATCAGTCGAGGATCCACCGACTTTATTTCACCACTCTAATTTTTATGCAGATAGATATTGAAGAGGTAGGAGGAAGAAAAGAGGTTAGTTTTTAATTCAGAGTATATAGTATCAACGTAAGAGACACTTAAACACAGCGTTACTCTGCAGCCCCTCTCCCATTTTCTTTCTGTCCCACTACCTTCATAATACTACACCTTTCCAGTTTACCTTCTATTCTTTTGCTCCTTCTCTATTTCTAAAACTTTCCAATTTGCTTCCTACCGCTGTTTCCTTGCATATTTTTCCACTGAGCATCTCTAGAGGTATTCATCGCATTAAATACAGCTCTTCTTATATTTGCTTTAGTGTTGTTCTAGCCTTCTGCATGTTCACTCTGCTAGGTGTAGAAAAGCCTTCGGGAACGAAGCACACAGCTTGCACTAACTATCCTCATTAGCGTCTCCCCAGAAGTAACCTGGTCTTAGTGGGAGGTGTCCCTACCCACAGAAGGGTGTGGAACTAGATGATCTTTAAGGTCCCCTCCAACCCAAACCATTCTATGACTCTACGAAAGGGAGAGATGAATACCCTATCTCTGCAACTGCGCCTGGAGGTTACCTTTTGAGATACACAGTTAAGTTGCGTGCTTCCTGGCATGTATCTGCTAAAACCATATGCTCCACAATTTCAGTGCCTCTCCAAAGTACTGCATTTATTTACCACAGTAGCACACTTTTCCTGTGCACCAGCAATTAATCCAATAGTCAGAGTGCAGGATTACTGCATGTGTACACAAGATTTACTGGCATGTTCAGTGCGCTCGTTCTGTACATGAATTTTACTGCATATGGAAAAGGCTACGGAGGCAGGGGCATGGGACACAGGACAGGACCCAAAAACCCGAGAAGAGTGCTGCTGCTACAGAAATTTACACACAGCACCACAGATGTGTTCCTATCTGGAAGCCATTGAGTGGGCTGCTGTAGACTGAACTGTCAGACCGCACTTAAATACAAACCAGACAACTCCAGCACTGCACAGATGCTCTGTGCTGTTGACAACACTCACCAGGTTTACTGATAGGAGCAGGGCAAAAGTAAAGAGCCGAATCCAAAATACATCAACCAATTTTGTTTAGACTAAGACTTTGTTGTCTATTCTACACTTGTTTCAAACCTCTTGTACCGCTGTCAGGTAGCAGCCGAGAGAAGGCACAGGGAGACCACACCATAACAGACCCAGAAGGTGCTGCACATTAGCACCCTCTCCCATCCAGAAAGCCAATTCCAGTATTTTTTGATACAGCACTCATTTTCAAAGAAGTTCTGATAGCTTTTATAGAAGTGGGCTATGTATCATCATTTATTGTGAAAAGTCATCATAACAAAAAAAAAATTTTAAAAAAATCTGTGAATCACAGCATTGATAATGACACATCTTTTAAATCAAATCACAAAGAACCAAAAGTACAAGTTTTGGTGAAGCCGTCATTCTTCATGAGATATTGAGGAATGGTATTTTAGGAACACCAAAGCAGTGCTTCGTATTTTTACCTCAGTCACAGACACCTCCATAAGACGAGTCATTGGGTCTTGATGACTCACAACACCACAGAGCCAGCTATTTTCATTCTCTGGTTGGTACACCTTAACTCTTTGGCCGTGGACATTATAAGGACCTGGAAAAGAAGGACTTTCAGTACATTCTTCAGCCAAGCTTTCTGTCATACTATTTAAGAGTCACACAATAAAAGAGTTCTGTGCACATAGTTAGGGCTTGAAGTGTCACCTTTCAGGTGGAAAGAAACTAAAACGCGAGGGCTTCTGCTGCAACTCCTGCATAAACCAAGCATTCTATTGTAAAAATTCAGTAAGCCGTCACTGCTGTAACTCAAAGCTATTGCGAGTTTACAAGTACAAAAAAATGCAAAAGATCAAAATAAACTCACTCCTTTCGCAAAATCAAGCTAGACAGGGGCTCCTTGCTAACTAAAGCCTTTTGCTTTCTAATCTACAAGTCAGTAATTATGAAGCATCAACCCAGGTGACATTCATAGCATTCTGACTCAGTCCAGATGTATCAAATCCCAGAATAAACCACATGCAATTCAGAATAGAAGCATGTATTTGTAACCACAGAAAATTTAAAATAACTGCACAAATATCCAATGTCTCTAAATCAATCAGTCTTAGTTCTTTGACATGGGTAAGGGGTCATCTACAGAAAGGTTTCCTCAACCCTGCCATCACTCTCCACGTCAGCATGCAGAACTTTACTCCTGCCCTAATTCTAGGCAAAAAACCTCTTAATATTAGGTCACCAAAATGCACATGATCCAACAGCCTGTATTGGACACAACCACAACTAGACGCTTCAGAAGGTGGCTCTCAACACAACAATTCTGAAGCTACTTGGTCATGTAAGAAATATTGTCCTCATAGCATTTTTTCAACAAATACTTTATTTAACCGAAAGGCACCAAATCCCCATTAAGAATTACATTGTCCTTCAAATGTAATACAGCAGCCTACATCAAGGGTGGCCACCTGGCCCATGACCCCAAACTCTGAGTAGAAAATCTTTTTAGCACTTGAACTAGAAGACTCTACTCTGACAACAAAAGCTGAAATCAGGCTTAACCCTAAAACACAATCCACACAACAGTTAAGGTATTAACTCTATGCTGAGCAGCCACTGCCATGCTACATTTTCGACTTAAACAATTCATGTATTAATTATCAAAATGCCAAAATTTGAATTTGACATAACAAGAGATGGTTTGTTGTTGGGTTATTTTTCTTCCTAATGATCAACAACTACAGAGAAATTTCACTTCTAAATTTTCAGAATTACAGAACAGAACCATACAACAGGAGTACAATTTTAAAAATTCAAAACTATAACTTAAAATAAGAGAAGCTGTAAACACGTGGACATTATCAATAATATGTTGTCCTACTTTAACTACATCCTCAGTGATCATATTTCTGGTTTTATTTCAGCAACTGCTCACCTGTATCTATGACAAAACAACACTTCTTTGTAAAGAACTTGCAAAACCATACGAGAAATTCACCTTCCAAATCAACCTGTAACAGATACTATTACACTTCTCCTTTATAAATCCCAGCATAGTCTAACTCTTCCACAACAAAGCAGTTCTGAGAGAGAAATGGTCTCACCTCTGCTAAATATCTCCTGAAGCTTCTGGTCACTGATCAGTGCATTGACAGATTCTCTTAGTGAAGGCTGTTCCTGCAGAATCTGATTTTGACTCTCTGTTCCCATCTGCCAAAAATAAACAGTTTTAACATAGTCTTTTAAAGTAATAGAATCATTAGTTTCTAAAGGGACGGCTCTTCTTGGACTGCTCTCAGAGACTGACAATCCAAAAAAAAAGTAAAATCAAGAAAACACTGCTGAACATGCAAGGAGGAAAAAATGGACTAGCTATGCAAAAGCTGTTGCAAAACTTCCATTGCAATTATCAGCTACACAATGCTTAACAGCTTGCTCTTCAACTGGCCAATATTAAGAGGAACTAGGACTTTTCCAATACAGATGCAGTTTAGTGTAAACACCTGGAAAAGCAGGGAAACAAACAAACACATGACAGGGTAGCGAAAGGAGGTAAGTCTTGTCAACAGCAAAAAAAAAAAAAGTAATCTGACAAACAGAGCACAAAGTTAAATTTGCACTTTAACTGAACACAGTTCAAATACCTGAAACAAGCGCAATCCACTGGCATCAGACAGGAAACGTAAATGTCTGTCCAGAAGAAATTCCACTGGCACCACAGAGCCTAAACCCAGCTTATCTACTAGAGGAGTGAAGGTCTGTGATGAAAAACAAAAAACAGGTTATAAAAGTGACTGTGCACACATCCAGGCCAACAACAGTTGTTTTCACACACTATTTAAGTATCACAACAAATAAAAGGTTTCCTTTCTCAAGCTGCACCACCCAGTGTCTGAATTTTAATACAAATCATTACACATTATGTCTAAGCCAGTAACTCTTGCAAGTGTGGCACAGGAATTACAGAAAATTGTCTCCACTTCTTCATTGGAACTTAAAGCAGAGCTGAAAACACCTTTTGTGGTATTTGTTTTTTCTTCTGATGCTCAGATAAAAAAAATGCTTTGGTTAATGGTTCAAACTATCCTACATATTTCAGTTAAAGCCTCCTGAAAGGAGCATTTTCATTCCCATACAGAAGTCAGGTTTAATTTATAGGCATATTATTAAAGGGGAGCTTTTTTTGCTAGTGTTTTATGCAAAACTGAAGTTCATAACAGGTGTACTATTGATATTCAAGCTACTAAAAATACCTAGTAGAATCAGATGATAACCTTATAATGTAACCTGCTCATGGAAGAGGAAGTTGCCAACCTTTGGAGTCTTTGGAAAGTGTTATCTGTCTCACACTTACATGATTTTAACATACAAGTATTCATGACATTTTTCCCTTCATGACATTTATCGTTTGTTCACATTCTATTTCCCTGTACACAAGAGTATTAATATAAAATTTATTTTCTCAGTTTATGTAAAACTATCTCCTAAAAGTGAACATGACTACGAGAGAGAGACAAGGAAGGACGAATACACATGCATAAGTGATATATCTCAAAAAAAACCCAAACCCAAAATCACTCCCTCAAAAAACCCAACCATTCACTTCGTAATGCTAAATATCTGGCTTCCCAGAATTTTCTACATTGTACTATGTACACTGGTGCTTTGGCTAATTCCCATCCAGTTATTTGGGTAGGTCTCCAGTCCTCAGCAAAAGCTTGACTAGTCATGTGGCTGTCCAGAGTACAGGGGATGGAAACATTTTTTCAGCAAGATATAGCTTGAGTTACAGTCAAAATACTCTGGGATGTTAGTGGAGCCATATTTGCTTCTAACAGGTTCTGACACAACTTATTACACACTCAGCATGCTGACTATGGTAACACCCCCAAACCACTCAGATACCAAGATACTTGGGAATCACCTGAAAGAAATTGATCCTGCATAAACATAGTTTCTGAGATGAAATTAAACTGCAGGGGGGGGGAATCTTAAGCGTGTTCAATAGGGTGTCTCTATTACAGACCTACGTTATCTAAGCACAGATATTCTACTTGAAGCATGCAACTAAACAACAATTAGTGTGATGTATGTTTTTTCCTACACCTCAGCTGCAGGTCAATTGAGCATGTTTATAACCCTCCTTGTCTGCCCTTATTTTCCCCACAGTGCCCTGTGTGATATACAAGCCTCATGTTTCACAGAAGAGTTGATGTAAACCTCTGAGGATATGAGAAGATTTTGGCCAAATGCTCACCAGAGCAGGCCACTGTGCCGGGGAGACTCGAGTCCCCTGATGTGTAACGGGATCGCTTCGAGGTGCCCAAACCAACGATCCTTCCAGCAACAAAACTATAACTTCTTCAGCATGGACTTTCACCCAGGCATGTTGCTTCCAGTTACAACCATCGAATTCCACAAAGATCTGGAAAAAAAAAAAAAAATTAGAAGGCATTTCAGCTCTTTTCAGCCACTGATTAAAAAACCCAGATTCCTACAATCCCTATGGATAAGGAGACAGTTTTAGTAGAAAAATCAGGGTAAATGTGGTAATGATAACACTGAGAACATCACATCTACACAGCTATCAAACATTACTAAAGAAACAGGAATCAAATTCACAGCAATTACTAACCTATGAAAAATTATTTATTCCCAAACACACACCACTGGCTCCAAATGCTGCATTTCCCCATACAAAATTGAAGATGTGAAAATTGTTTATCTCAAAATACAGCTGATGACCAAATGCAAGACTTTTACATCAGAATTTTTTAGAGAATTTAGACACTATTCTTTGGCACTTCAACAGATGGCCTGTATCAGTATGGTTAACTGACATTCACAAAATTAAATCCTTCAGCCAGGAAATTTTGTGTTTGTGAAATCCAGTTTAAATCACAAGTTTTGTGTTGCCTTGTACATTAGTAAACTCCCTGAACCAAAAGTAAGTATTTTGGATGGCATGAAATTATACAGAAATACCCACTCACTAGATTTTTCATTGCCCTACTTCCAAGCACGACAATATAAACCACATTACAATTCTATATCAGTGTTCTGAGATACCATCCTCTTTTTTCCTATTCCAAAGGACAAATGAAATTACATGGCAAGAATGCTAAGAACAGGGACACAGGTTACAAGTCTTATTCCACATCCTAACAACTAGGGCTATTAAATGGTAAAATACAGTCACATTCCAATCTTCCATCTACAGAACTTATATCCTACTCAAATATAATCAAACGTGTCAGACGACCAGCAAGAAATTCCTCATCGGTTAAGAAACACCTTAAGTTGGACAGTCAAAACCCAGTTTTGTAATGATTACAAGATCCCTGGGGGTAACAGGGCACTAACCAGAGACAGACAGCCCTCTGCTTTAGCAGTGACCCTCGTTAAAGGGGTATTAGAGACCACTCACGCACTCCTTCTCCAGACTGAAAAGCTCAGACCCCAGGGGAGAGGGAGAGAACATGAATAACTCTCCTGATGAATTCTCTAACTCCATTACTGCTTAAGCTCAAGTGGCCCTGCAGAGAAAGACTGGATCTTTCAAGATATCCCTCCTTCAATTCAACACATTTCAGCAAAATAGCAGAAATTGTACTGAACACCTTTTCAGAATGTAACATAAAAAGAGGTCTGTCACATAAGAATAACAAAATGGAATTACAGTATTAGCACGGTAATCATCTTGTTATGATTCTTTTATCATAAAGCTTATATGAAAAAATGCTGTCAAAAAGAACTATCAGAACAATACTGACTTTGGAATATATGCATTTTAGCAAGATGACAAGGAGGGGAGATTTTATAAGTAACTACAAAGACAGGACCTCTCACTAGCATATCCCCTTAAACTAGTTGGCAAGGATCACTAAAGGCAGACAAAATTCAAATGAGCCATAAAGTGCAGTTTACCACTCTGTCCCAAATAAATGAGAATACCTATTAGGTTTATGTTTAACTTATTACTTCACACAAGATGTAAACAACTGAATTTACCTCCTGAAACACATGAAGTAAGACTATAAGGACATTTCTTCCAGTCTTAACCTATAAGACACCTCACATTTCTATGAATCATCATAAATTGTTGAGGCGCTCCAAAATTTAGCTCCAAATTTAATACAATACTACCTGGTTAAAAAAAAAAAAAAAAAAAAAAAAAAAAAAAAAAGAAAGAAAGAAAAAGCAAAAGAAAAAAACTGAAATAAATACCCTGTGATGAACTTCAAGATGACTATTCCACATTTAAGAGGCTACCTAAATATTCTGACAAATACTGTGTACTCATCACATACAAAGCAGCAGCAATGGTGTCTGTAACGTCCCAGCAGAGGTTACAGCCAGAGCCCTTTCAATCACCTACCAAAGGTCCTGGGAGGTCCCTGCTGACTGGCAGCTGGCCAGTGTAATTCCAATTTACTAGAAGGGCACAAGGGGAGACATGGGGAACTACAGACCTGTTAGTCTAACCTCAGCACCTGGAAAAATTATTAAAATCACACAGGGTGCTATTAAAAGACATCTCTATCATTAGACAACATGGGTTCATAAAGGTAAAGTCCTGTTTAGTTTAATCTCCTTCCTGTGGGCAAGTTGTCCAACTGCAAGATAAGCGGGTTCACAGTGCGCTGGACGAGGAACTGGCAGGGCTCTGAGAGGTGCAGTGAATACGGGTACAGCTGGCTGGCGATCAACATTGTTCCTCAGGGCTCAGTCCTAGGGCCAGAGCTGTCTGATATCCATGATCTGGGTGCAGGAGTGGAATGTGCCATTAGCAAGTTTGTTGATGATACCAAACAGGCAGGTTCTGCTGACTCTCTCAAGGGACAAGAGGCCTCGCAGAGGAATGTAGATGGATCAGAGCATTGAGCAATCTGCAGTGCCATGAAATGTAACCAGAACAAATGCAGCATTCCACCCCTTGGAAGGACTAACATTGGACCCAAGTATAAGTTGGGAGAGGAGCAGCTGGAGAGCAGCCCTGCAGAGAGGGACCTGGGGGTGATGGTGGGCAGAGCTCAGCAGGAGTCAGCAGTGTCCCCTGGAACCAAGAGGGCAAACTCCATCCTGGGGGGACATCAAACAGCATGACCAGACGGTCCAGAGAGAGGATGGTCCTGTTGTGCTCAGTGCTGTGGCAGCCTTGCCTGGAGCTCTGTGTGCAGCTCTGGGACCCACCACTGAAGAAGGATGAGAAGGTCCTCGAATGGGAACAGAGGAGAGCAACCAAGTTGGTAAAGGGCTGGAAGGCTTGTCCTCTGAGGAGCGGCTGAGGACTCTGGATTGGTCTTGTTTGGAGAGAACAAGGCTGAGGGTCCACCTCGTTGCTCTGCAGCTTCCTAAGGAGGGACATGGAGAGGCAGGTGCTGAGCTCTTCTGAGATCCAGGGACAGGACGCCTGGGAATGGTTCAAAGCTGCATCAGGGGAGGTTCAGATTGGACATGAGGAAGCATTTCTTTACTGAGAAGATGGTCAAATAGAACAGGCTTCCTGGAGAGGTGGCTGATGCTCAGAGCCTGTCAGCATTTACAAGGCATTTGGACAATGCCCTTAATAATATGCTTTAACTTTTGGTCAGCCCTGAAGTGGTCAGGCAGTGGTGTAGATGGTTGTTGTAGGTCCCTTCCAACTGAATTACTCTACCATCACTTAACTCAGAAAACAGACCTTGTAGTTTTCCTTTCTAAAACCCCAAGCCCATGAACTGGGTCAAAAGGAGACAAAAGCCTCACAACATTATCATATTAAGATCATCTCTCTCCCCTGCAAAACAGAGTAGTCATAGCAAGTTCGTTTTACACACTTTATGTTCAATGTCCAATACTCAGTTCTCTTCCATTTTCGTATAATCAACACAAGCAATAGAATCCTGCCAAGCTTTGACTTACAACTATTAAAAAAAGGTGTTACTAATTTTAAGTCAATACCCAAGAGAGTATTTTCTTATACACAGA
Source organism: Calidris pugnax (assembly GCF_001431845.1). Classification (NCBI taxonomy): domain Eukaryota; kingdom Metazoa; phylum Chordata; class Aves; order Charadriiformes; family Scolopacidae; genus Calidris; species Calidris pugnax. Next base: position 19,916,848 of record NW_015090893.1, on the reverse strand, counting down.
TATGCAGGGCAGTGTTCCAGATCCATGCAACGCCACACATGATATTGTCAGTAGTTTCCAACAGATCACACAGCAACAAAAAGGATGAAAGCCTCAATATACAGCAACATTCTCAGTTTCTGTTTCCAGAGTCTGCGATAGAAATCACTTTGTGTACTGGAAGCACAAGAAACAGAAGCTGAGTTGCACAGCACATCGAGTGCTTGTATAGAAACCACTTTGTATTACTACAGAAAATAACTACAGTACATTCATGAACTGACACCCAATACACTTAGACTCTATGAGAAAAACACTATGGGAATCCTGAAACAGATGCCTAAAGCAAGGAAAGTAAGGACAGATGAGACAGACTTGAGAGTGAAAACAAAACTACCCGGTTAAAAAAAAAAAAAAAAGAAAGAAAGAAAAAGCAAAAGAAAAAAACTGAAATAAATACCCTGTGATGAACTTCAAGATGACTATTCCACATTTAAGAGGCTACCTAAATATTCTGACAAATACTGTGTACTCATCACATACAAAGCAGCAGCAATGGTGTCTGTAACGTCCCAGCAGAGGTTACAGCCAGAGCCCTTTCAATCACCTACCAAAGGTCCTGGGAGGTCCCTGCTGACTGGCAGCTGGCCAGTGTAATTCCAATTTACTAGAAGGGCACAAGGGGAGACATGGGGAACTACAGACCTGTTAGTCTAACCTCAGCACCTGGAAAAATTATTAAAATCACACAGGGTGCTATTAAAAGACATCTCTATCATTAGACAACATGGGTTCATAAAGGTAAAGTCCTGTTTAGTTTAATCTCCTTCCTGTGGGCAAGTTGTCCAACTGCAAGATAAGCAGGTTCACAGTGCGCTGGACGAGGAACTGGCAGGGCTCTGAGAGGTGCAGTGAATACGGGTACAGCTGGCTGGCGATCAACATTGTTCCTCAGGGCTCAGTCCTAGGGCCAGAGCTGTCTGATATCCATGATCTGGGTGCAGGAGTGGAATGTGCCATTAGCAAGTTTGTTGATGATACCAAACAGGCAGGTTCTGCTGACTCTCTCAAGGGACAAGAGGCCTCGCAGAGGAATGTAGATGGATCAGAGCATTGAGCAATCTGCAGTGCCATGAAATGTAACCAGAACAAATGCAGCATTCCACCCCTTGGAAGGACTAACATTGGACCCAAGTATAAGTTGGGAGAGGAGCAGCTGGAGAGCAGCCCTGCAGAGAGGGACCTGGGGGTGATGGTGGGCAGAGCTCAGCAGGAGTCAGCAGTGTCCCCTGGAACCAAGAGGGCAAACTCCATCCTGGGGGGACATCAAACAGCATGACCAGACGGTCCAGAGAGAGGATGGTCCTGTTGTGCTCAGTGCTGTGGCAGCCTTGCCTGGAGCTCTGTGTGCAGCTCTGGGACCCACCACTGAAGAAGGATGAGAAGGTCCTCGAATGGGAACAGAGGAGAGCAACCAAGTTGGTAAAGGGCTGGAAGGCTTGTCCTCTGAGGAGCGGCTGAGGACTCTGGATTGGTCTTGTTTGGAGAGAACAAGGCTGAGGGTCCACCTCGTTGCTCTGCAGCTTCCTAAGGAGGGACATGGAGAGGCAGGTGCTGAGCTCTTCTGAGATCCAGGGACAGGACGCCTGGGAATGGTTCAAAGCTGCATCAGGGGAGGTTCAGATTGGACATGAGGAAGCATTTCTTTACTGAGAAGATGGTCAAATAGAACAGGCTTCCTGGAGAGGTGGCTGATGCTCAGAGCCTGTCAGCATTTACAAGGCATTTGGACAATGCCCTTAATAATATGCTTTAACTTTTGGTCAGCCCTGAAGTGGTCAGGCAGTGGTGTAGATGGTTGTTGTAGGTCCCTTCCAACTGAATTACTCTACCATCACTTAACTCAGAAAACAGACCTTGTAGTTTTCCTTTCTAAAACCCCAAGCCCATGAACTGGGTCAAAAGGAGACAAAAGCCTCACAACATTATCATATTAAGATCATCTCTCTCCCCTGCAAAACAGAGTAGTCATAGCAAGTTCGTTTTACACACTTTATGTTCAATGTCCAATACTCAGTTCTCTTCCATTTTCGTATAATCAACACAAGCAATAGAATCCTGCCAAGCTTTGACTTACAACTATTAAAAAAAGGTGTTACTAATTTTAAGTCAATACCCAAGAGAGTATTTTCTTATACACAGATATGCAGGGCAGTGTTCCAGATCCATGCAACGCCACACATGATATTGTCAGTAGTTTCCAACAGATCACACAGCAACAAAAAGGATGAAAGCCTCAATATACAGCAACATTCTCAGTTTCTGTTTCCAGAGTCTGCGATAGAAATCACTTTGTGTACTGGAAGCACAAGAAACAGAAGCTGAGTTGCACAGCACATCGAGTGCTTGTATAGAAACCACTTTGTATTACTACAGAAAATAACTACAGTACATTCATGAACTGACACCCAATACACTTAGACTCTATGAGAAAAACACTATGGGAATCCTGAAACAGATGCCTAAAGCAAGGAAAGTAAGGACAGATGAGACAGACTTGAGAGTGAACTTCCCTTTGAGATTTGAAGTGGTAAACAAAAATAATATTCTTCTGTTGAAAAACCCAGAAGCCTTAAGCAAGGCAGCTGCATTATAACTGAATTCTCTGGGTATTTTTTCCTTATCTTAACTTGAAAACTGCGTAGTTCTGAGTCAAGAGGGAAACATCCATATGCTAAAGCTCTGCCTACATCAGAATAAATTACCCTTCAAATCTATCAGCGGCCCTACAATCCATAGGATCACATCTACCAACAATATATTCTGCTGACCCTTAGAACTCTGCTCACAATCAACTCAAGCCATTGATAAGAACAGCAATAGTGCTTTGTTAATACCAATGCTTTTGAACAGCAATACTGATGACAGCAACTAGATATGCAATTAATGCAGATATGTTTGTATCACATTAAAAAAATACAACGATGCTGCTTAGACAAAAATACACCTGCAGGACTTGCCGAGTTCTCCTACAGGGAAAAACGCCTTCCCTAAGCAATATCCAATTGCAAACAGTAGATTTTTATGCTTTGGTGGTTTAGGTTTTTTAAAACTACAAAATCAGGTGGGTTTTTTTCCCCAATGCAGACACCAGAGGGTGCAATACACACCTTTAATTCTCCCCTTCTCCCCTTTTATTTTTTTGCTCTGCTTTGATATACAAAGACAGCCTGAAGCGTTTTTCCAGAAGACACGTTCTTCTTTAGCTACTACCCCAACATTCAGGTCTTAAAACATGACAGAGTATATTCTGGTTCAAATGAAATTTCCCCTAAAGTTTTCCAACATCAGTTCCACTACAAAAGCAGCAACAATAGGAAGACCTTAGTGTAGATAAGATAGATGTATCCATCTTTTTCATCATGTGACACGCAGGCTCTAAATATGGTTTATAATAGAGAAAATACTGCAGCTTATTGCATTAGAATTTGCACAAAGGTCTAACGTAGATGCCATCTATGAAAAACATTTACCTTTTTTGGGTTTTATATATTAGAAAAAACAGAAGATGGCAAAAAAATCCAAGTTCAAAAATATCCCTTAAAATAAATTTTACCTAGTTTTGAATGGAAGGATGGTCCATCAGTTGCTAGAGAGTAGCCAGAGACCCAGGTTCAATTCCCTGCTTCCTCAGAGGCTTCCTGCATGACCTTGACCTTTAGTCTCACTGGCTGAGTTTCCTCATCTGTAAATTGGAATAATAGTACTTATGCCCAGAAAGGAGGCACTGGTAGGAATCTGTTGCAGACTACCAAGTAAAACTGGGTAACAAGTTCATCCATGACCTCTTACTCATGAGTCAGAAAGAACTATGATGTCATGTGGGAGAGGGAAGAAGAGAAGGTAGATACTGAGATTTCAACTTGGGAGACATAGCCAAGATCTCATGCAGCTAGTACCACCATTAAATGAGATTAAAAAAAAATAAACTACAGTTTTCCAATGCAATCCAAGTATTATTTTAGAATCTATTATGTGAGACAAAGATGATGTATACACTGATGCTTACAAAACTTTTAGCTTCCAATCTAGTTATTGTGCTTCAAACTTTCCTACAAGCAAAGGCAAAAAATGCAATCTGAAATATACATATACATACATTAGGTGTTTTACAGCAGCTGTTGTACCAGAAAAAAAGTAGATTTCATCACATAACCAAGAAAACACAGTCATTAAACAAAATAATTATGCTTACAGGCTGATACTGATTAAGACACTATATATTTAGTGAAGACACTAAATATATTACTAAGATTAGAAAATACACATAGTTTTTATATTTCCTTAGCACTTTGCTATGCTTATAAAGCATAAAGATAATTAAGCAAAACAATCAAAAACACTTTTGATGGAATCTAGGGCAGAAACAGAATTAAACCAGCAGGAACTAGCAATATCATAACTCTACTAAAGCCATTCACTCATGGGGTAGAGAGCTGCTAATAAATGGCCACAAATATTTATCGTAAGTGCGACTGAAGATCAGCTTTGGTACCACGTGAGTCAACACTCAACGTGTACAGTAATCTACAACCGCACTTAACGATTTCTAATAAAGATGAACATATTTATGAATAAATTCTTTCCAGGGAACAGTAACCTTTTTTTGCAAGAGCTTAATCACAGAATCTTCATGGTTGGAAGGGGCCTTTGAGATCATCAAGTCCAATAAAAAAAAAAAAACCCAAGCCAAAAACCAAACCTACAGACAGACACAAACCAACAATCTCACAGGTATAATAAAATACCTGCCTTCATGTACTTTAGAATTTTTAAAAAACCTTTCAACAATTTCAACAGTTAAGGAGCCAGTTATAAAAAAAGACAAGGAATTAATCTGATTACTAGTCTCAGTGCAGTTCTGGACAAAATAGAGAGGACAGCATGAAAATGAAAAAAATAAAATAGACCTGTCACTTTCGTATCTCAAATCTGACTTGATAAAATTATTATTTTGCTGAATAATCAAGCTTTTCTTATTTTTTCTTTACTTCTGTAAAATATTACTGTCATACTGTACTAAATACACACAAAAGTAGGAGTTAAACACAAAACCCGTGAGTCCCTCTGCAGCCCATGTAGAACCCCACGCCAGAGCAGGATATTACTGTCATACTGTACTAAATACACACAAAAGTAGGAGTTAAACACAAAACCCGTGAGTCCCTCTGCAGCCCATGTAGACCCCACGCCAGAGCAGGGGGATGCCTAAAGGAGGCTGTGACCCTGTAGAGAGCCCACGCTGGAGTAGGGAAGAGCGTGAAGAGTCCTCCCTGGGGAGGAAGGAGCGCAGGGACAGTGTGCGATGGACTGACCACAACCCCCATTCCCATCCCTTTGTGCTGCTTAGGGCAGGAGGGAGAGAAATGGGGGGTGAAGTTGAGCCCAGGAAGAAGGAAGGGGTGTGGGGTGGGGAAATGTGTTTTAAGACTTAGTTTTTATTTCTCATCACCCTACTCTGATTGGACAGGTAATAAATTAATTTTCCCCAAGCTAAGTGTGCGCTGCCCGTGACAGTAATTGCTGAGTGATCCTGTTCTTATCTCAAGCCATGGGCCTTTCGTTGTATTTTTTCTCTCCATCCACCTGAAGAGGGGAGTGACAGAGCAGCTTTGGTGAGCATCCAGCATCCAGGTGCGGTCACCCTGCCACAGTGGCTCAAAAAGGTATGTATTTAGATGAGCTGGGGTAAGCAGGTAGGAAAGGAAGAATGACAAAGTGCATAGCAAACAGAATCTACCACAGCGCTCTGTCCACAACCTTCATTACCACAGGTATGAACGTGCAAGCCACCCGGTTTGGTCTCAGTTCACACTACCTCACCCTTGTAACAAGGTACTACTCAAAAACAATGTACAATTTTGTTCACAACACAAGGTGAAGCACAAGCAGATGTGCACTGAGCTTGCAACTCCAGAGACTCCACTTAATACAATCCAAACATAAAAGGGTTGGCCTCCCCACTTCTGCCCCGTCCCTGTGAGATCCAGTCACCATGCAAACCAGAGCATGCATTGAAGGAAAACAGTTCTCCAAAACTGAAAATTTAGAAAGTCTTCAAGTAGCTTTATTCTCCTGATACACTGCAAGTAACAAATATATGCATTTTTAATTCTGTGTGCAAAGTATCTTTAAGGCGTTACTTTCCAAACAACACTTTGAGAAAATGCTGGAGATTCTTTCTAATCAGTTTATGTAGTTAAAGTTTTTGAAATTTAGATAGGTAAAAGACCTTAGACCAGCTTAGCTGAAAGATCAGATCCCATTCCAACAGCTGGCTGTTACCAAGAGTGGCAGGACATGGCCTCACCGCTGTCACCGCAGTCCCACCACCCATGCCATGGCCTGTACCTTTAGCAAACACAGAGAAACTAAGCACACACAAGGAATGGCCCATTTCCTGCCATCGTCCTTCATGCTGCTTGTTTAAAGGTCCAATGAAGCAACATGCACAAGAGATAGGAAGGGCAATTAATTATCTTCTTTTTTTTCATAGTAGCTAGCCACTATATTGATATAGTGGCTATATAATAACATCAGACCAAACTCTTCCACTGAAGTCCTCATCAACAAGTTTTTTCTTACACATTAGGAGCAGGAACGTAAACTACTGGATTATTCTCTCTCCCATATGCTGCTCTGCTTTTTTCCACTTTATCCAGCAAGACTCATGACAACTGTTAAGCTGCTGAACACTTCCAGATAGGAGCTGATTTGGACAGTTATGATTTACTCCAAACAACAAAGTGGTGATGCCAGGAATCCCTCTCGGATAACAAGTGCTATCCAAGTCACATTTAGAATCTAGCAGGAACCTCGCTGCCCTGTGGCTCATGGTCAACGCAAGTCTATCAAGCCAGCTAAATCTGAAACCTCAGCCCGTGCTTGTTAGACACAGTACCCCTTCATGCACGCTGTATCTCAAGCCATGTATGTAAAATCCCTCCCACTCTGAAATGAATCCAGTAATTGTGGTGTATTTTACACTAGGCAGAGCCAAATATGCTAATCACTCTGCTTTGCTTTTTAAGAGGAATTTATTTCAGAAAATGTTTGCATTCCTACAGAAACTTCCTGCCATTGGACAGGCTGTCTTTTGAAGCAGCACCAGCCCATTTTGTACACTAAGAACTCTTTCACCACTGCCCAGACCTATCCTTAAAAGGTGACACCTTTTCCCCTTAACTTATACTAAAATTAACCGTTCTGAATTTTCTCTGCTATTAGTAACTCGACATACTTGAGCTATTGGAAAGTGTGAGTTTCACAGAATAAATTTGTTTTGGAAACATGTACATGTTTTTGTCAAATAGTGTGGTTTTTGTTGCTATTTCTTCTAAAATGCATCCTTATCCGATGTCTGTCTGCATCCCAAAGTACCCTAAAAAACAACTTCAGTGAAGCAATAACAAGACAATCTTTTTTGACTGTTTCTTTCTGCAGCTATTTGGACTACAGAGATGATGAGTACCTTGTTTCACAAAACAAATCACCTAGAAATGCAAGGAGGCTGTTCCTAATCCCAAGTATTCCACAGCCCGGCAAGAAAAGGATGAGGGCCTCCAGGTCAGAACTCTGAAGGAAAAGCAACACCTTAAACTGCAGGTTTGATACCCTGACTTTTTAAACAATTTAAAATTGGTAGCTGTACCATTGGCAAGTGGCAAATACAACACCTGTATAAGACAGAAAGAACAAATGAACCTCATAACAGTCTATTGAGACAATACTAGTGGTTTGCCAAATACTAGAGTAAGTTTCAGATGAGGGCTGGGGGAAGGGGCTGCAAAAAAAATGAATGGCAACAAACAGAAGGAGTTAAAAGTGAAAGAAAGCTTTAACCACACATCTTGCATATGAGATGAAGGACTTTCTCTTACTGTATCCAACCCGAACTTGAGTATCCAAAGCATTAAATGGCACTGTATTAAAAATGAGGAAGAGTGGGATTAACAAAAGTCTAAGAGAAGTGGTAAAATCAGGATTTAAATTATTTGTTTTAAAATGGGAAGTATTGAAACAGAAGAATTATTATTGCAACATAACTAATAATGTCACTGATAAAGCTGGCATAAAGTTTCTTTAGACACATTTCTGGCCTCAAGTCTAATGGTACCTTATGCAGACCAGAGAAGAATCTGAGAACTTTGGGAAGTTCTTACAATCACAGCCTCTGAAAATTTACTATTCCAATTGCTAATTCAGCTTTGCTTTAGTCTTTTTCCTTTGCTTTCCAAGTTTGGCATCTTCCTTGAAAAAACATCAGTGATAAACTAGTAGTACATCTCTTTTTTGCTGAGTTTTATAGATTAAATTGGATAAAGTAAAAAATTTATTTTAAGTTATTAGATGATAGAGCACCACATGACTACAGTAAAACTCAATCTCAAAGAACAGCTTTAACCTGGAGGTTATTGCCACATTCTCAACAATCTGAAAATAAGAAAGCAAAGGTGTTCTTCTCAAGTAGAAAATTATGCTATTTTTTAGAAGAATGTAAAAGAAACTGTCAGCCTCTCTCCAAAATCACCCACTTCAATATCATTTAGCATACTGAGCAACTCTAACAAATGAACCTCATCTCTGAATACAGTTATTAATGTCAAAATGAACTAGGTGGACATCAACAAAACCATTGCTTTTTGGAGGAAATTCAGAAAGATGGCAGAAGGTCTGCTAAGCATGCAAATCTGCAAATCTGACTATAAAAGAAAACCTCCCCATCTTTCTTTGTGTTTTGCCAGTGGCATGTCACCATCTAGAGTAGGTGGGACACTGAAAAGGGACCCCTTTTCAGCACCACCTCAGAAGAGCACCATCACTTTTCAATGAGAACAAGACAGAAGTAGTAAGATTTTTTTCCAACTACAGATAAGCTTGCAATACAAACAGTTTCAAATTAAAACATACTTAGAAACTACAGAAGAAAATAAATCTGCCACTGATTGAGAAGTTGCATTCCTTGGTTAGTGCATTTAATCACAAGGAGGTAGCACCAGCGGCTTCACAAGGAAAGCGTGAAGCATTGCGCAAGAAACCGTAGTCACAAACACAGGGACCTCAGGACAGTAACTACGCCCAGGTAGAACTCAGTTTTACTTTGGTTCTGTAATCAGCAGTTGAAATGGGAAGCATTAAGACTACTTAAAGAGCACTCTACCACCACCAAGAGAAGTTACTGTATGAGCAAATGTATTTTACAACCACATTAAAAATCTATTCAACTACGAAACGCAAACATGATACACAAGCTTTCATTACATGGGCTACATCTTCTTGAAATGTTCTCCAAATGTTTCTGTAAGAATAGGATGTGGCTATACAGAAATATTTTTGAAGCCACCAACAGCTTAGAATTTGGGTTAAAAAGTGTGCTCTGTAAAGACCTCAAGTACATGGTGGCAACACAGAGAAGTCAAAATACATGCATGGGAAAGCCCTAGAAATGTGGACAATCACAACATAGACCTTGAAGTAGAATGGTCATCTAATTAACAATCAAGGAATTCACTGAAGCACAGAACAAGATCAGCCAAAGGAAAATGGCCACTCAGCACACAGAACTTGCCCAAGGAATATGTATATACAAACTACACGCAGAAGACTCTTTTCCTACAGGAAAAATAAAAAAAAATAAAAAAAAAAAAAAAAGAATGTCTTGTACCTTTAGAAGTTAAAACTACAAAACCGGTTTCTTGAAGCAGTTACTTAGTTAAAACAGTGGCTTATCTTTTTCATCCAAAACGTTTAGGAAATGGACTGCCACCAAAGCAGAGAGATGTAAGACAATAATAACTCAAGACAAAAACCCCAAGTAACTGTCATAATCACTTGCATTTCAAATAGAAGTTGCTCCATATCCACAAGTCCCTGTGTTTTCACTTCCTACAAAATAATCAGTCTTCCACTTGAAACTTGACAGAATAAAGTATGCAGCTGCTAGTATTCCACAGGAATTCCTGCATCAGGCACTGCCCTGCAGTCACACCGAGAAACATAAACAAACGAAAGAAACCTTTCAAATTTCTAGTATATGCACTGATACCTCCACTGAAACCTGAGAAAACGTCTTAGGATGGATATTTACAGAAACCTGAATTTCTACAACCATTTGAATGACACCCAGCTGCCAACCTGTAGCCCAGAACCCTTACGAGTTACAGCACTGGACTACTGTCATTACAAAGATTTAGTCTTTTGGATTTATTTGAAGTGTGACACATGCAACCACCTTAGAGAAAAACATACCAACAAATGTGTCAGGGACCTAAATTATGATTATATATACTAGTATATTCGCTAAATTTTACTCTATTTGCACAGCTCTTAGTGAGTCTACTGCTTTCTGTAGCCATAAACTAAAAATTCAGCTAAATGAAGTGACGATATATTCACCAACAGACTGTAAAACATAAGGTTTCTACTTTTCCAGCTTATGGCATTTTATTTGGTAAAAAGCAAGCCATGTACATACCATGTCAACACTGTCCACCCAAGAAAATAAACTGCCAAAGGAAAAATATGCTATGTTTTGACAATGATAGGAAAAAAAAATAATCGAAGGTCTTGCCAAAGTACATGTTATTTTCCTAGCTTTTTTCTTGTTTCTCTTGTTAGACTTCAATACTACAAAACAATAATCAAAAAGGTCAAAACAAATAATTTTGATGAAATCTCTAAAACTCTTGTGCCTGTAACTGGAACATTCAACTTCTTCAAAGGCAAACAGTTTGATCTGTAAATGCAAACACTTCCAAGGAGCTTCCTGCAGACAGATTTTGCCAGCACACAGTAACCTTCCAGCTGTCACTTGCGAAAGCTGGATCTGAATACTCCTATGAATTTAACATGCAAGAACACTAAAAATTTTTATATTGCTTATATCAGTATAAATAAAACTTGTAAATGCAATTACCACTAAATATAAAGAAGATGAGTTAACTCTAATAAGAGATTCGTTGAATATACCTTTTAAGCAGTAAGTCTATTTGAGCAGCAATTTTCCGAAGTCAAATAACCATGGTTCACTAAGTCTGAACTAGGGAATATGAAATCCTTGATTCTGCTGCAACAAACATCATGCAGAAGGAGGAAGAGACCGACCTTCCAGAGTCAGTCCAATATTTACAAGTCAGTGATCTCTACAGAGCATTCACAATCAGAGGAGCAAAAACTTACTTACAGCCCTTCACTGATGTAAACATACAGCAGTCATGTTGTGTGTGGTTTTGCCGCTAAGCATAATTTAAAACTCCCACCTCGCAGCCTGTTGCTGGAAGGTTAACAACTTCAATTGCTTCCGCAACTGTGTCAGGACATCCACATCTGACCAGCATAAGAGAGGACAGGGCAGAGATGGGACTAGGAGGGCCTTCCACCTCATCCCATACAGCTCTTTCAGTGACACAAATGTAAAATACTCAGACAGGTGTATTAAAGGCAGCATTTCTCTGTCTTAGAAGCACATATTCTCAATCTAGAGCTTTCATATTTCTACCTAGACTCCTCCAAACATAATTATTTTGTGCAAGTCTGATAGATTTCAAATGTATTGAAATTACTCCACACGTGCAGATCAGCATAGCATGTGTTTGACAGCTTGATGCTTTCTAAAACAGCAGAAACACTGCATGAACGCCACGTATGCCCAGTGAGCATTCAAAGTAGGCACTTCCATAATCCCCAGAAATAAAGCAGTTCAACTGAAACTCCTGCATCTGGTAGTAATTACTACCAGCTCAAGAAATTATAACAAGTGTCCTCAAATAAGGAAAAGGGGAGGAAAAAAACCAAAAAAAGACAGGAACTTGGAGTACCTTGTTTAACAGAAACATGGAAGACAGGAGGGTGAGACAGTACCCTGTTGACATGGAATCAGGGAGTGCTGTGTAAGGACAAGTCTGCAAAGGGCTTCACCAAATGCACGCAGGCAAATAAGCCTCTCTTGCACATTGCCACACAAATTTTGCTACTGTTATTTCTCTATAACCTGTATTTTGGAGGAACAGTCCTTCACCTCCCCAGGCCCATTGCCAGCTCCAGTAATACCACTGCCGAGATCAGTCCTCCCAGTTCCTTCCACAGCCACCATCCGCCCTGCCCCTCGCTGCCCTCTGAGCAGGGATGACTCCTGAGCTGGGGTCTCCACCTCACCCCTCACCTATAACAGGATAACCAGGACCCCACCTCAGATCTGCCAGGAGGCCTTTGAGAGTCCTCTGCTGCAGTTACACTGCCAAAGAAGCCAAGACCCTTTTTTAAATAAAACCTGTAAACTTATACTTACTAAAGCTTCAAATGCAGATGTATTCCACTCCCCTTGTATCATCCCCGGTGCTTGCATTTCAGTAGCACAAATGGTTATAGAATCCCTCATGATCCCATTAAGCACCAAGAAAAGTAATCAATGGAGCCACAGAAGACATTGCTCACTGTATGAATGCAAATTTCATAGTGAGGATGCCTGTCTGTCACACATGGGAAGACAGAAAGGCTATCAGGATGAACAGCTGTGGCATAACAAGGGTTCATAATACTTTGTACCTAGGCCACCAATAAAGTATCACAGAGTAAGTGGAGAAAATGTACATCCACTACTTTTGCAGTCAGCTCTCCTTTGAAGAACTGCCTTTTACTTGCAACGCAAGTAAAAATTTGTTTGAAAAAATGTTCATCATCCTGATTGTTCTTACTCATCTCTTTTACAACAAGAAGCATGAAAGAGAAGCCTCCTGGTCTACCAACATCCATCCAGCCCAGTGTTCTGCCCTCAACAGCAGCAACAAGAGATGCAGCTTAGGGAGCCAGTCAAAGCCTAGACCCCTTTCTGTGGCCCATCCCCCCTCATATTCTCTTTCACTATGCAAATGCACACAAGCATCTTGCTGACAGGAATATGGTCACCTCTGCAGGACAGGAGGAAATGAAGACGAGCGCAGTGGCGCAGACATCCTGGATTCATACAACCCCAGCTTGTTGTGAACCTTCCTACCGCTTCCACAGAGTTCCAGTTTCAGCTCCCTATCTGAAAATTCCTCCTTCTGTATCTGTTCCAGTTTGAAAGCCTCTACAAACTCCCCACTCAGCTTCAATCAGAGAATTGAAATTCTGCAGCAGACACGAATGCACAGCTGGCAGGAACCTCTGCGCATCCTATCCCAAACAGACAGTAGACGCATATTTTCCCACATTCTTCTCAACTGTCAAGATGACTTTGAAGTAGCAGCTGAAAACTGAGAGCACGTAAATCTAAATCCAGGCTTGCAGGGTTCCAGCGTCCCCCATCTACTACACACAGTCTCCAGACAGGAAGATATTCTTTTCCAGTGTGACCCAGTTAGAAAACTAATTCAAACATCCTGATAGTTATGATTAACTCAAACAGTTCTGATACTTGCAAAGTAAATTAAGCTCATTCCACAACTCAGACAATTTCTAAATATCAACTTTATTACATGAAATCCTTTATGAATAAGGATTTCTTAAGATCACTAGATGTTTTCATTAAGATGTATAATGTACATATCATCTACAAGTGAAAAATGTCTTCAGAATACATTCAATTATATATGCAGATTACTGTAAGAAAGATAGAAACTCGGACGTAAAAGAACTTGTGTGGGAGATAATTTACTATCCATAAAGGGAAAACAAAGCAAAACAAAACCAATCCAACCCAATTCTTTCTCTACCATCTACCAGAAGAAGCATATGTGGATTATTGCAAAACACTCCTACTCAAAACACTTTACTATTTTAATGCATAGATGAGCTATACAAATACAATCTCGCACACTCTTGTTTTCCACTTAAGCAAAAGGAGTTCTGTCCTGCATATGACACATTGAGCTGTTTTGCCATTAACATGTAACATGTCCTTTTATGATATTAGGACAAAACTGAGCTGAAGTTTGACAGGTCTTTTATGATTCTGTCCTAACAAATGTTTTGAGAAAAAGGGTAAGATCTGTTTCTAGTTAGAAGAGACAAAGCTGTTTTCTAATAGCAGCACAGTTTTTCCTCAGATTTCTTCTGGTGCTCTGGAGAGGGCACAACTAGAACTGACCATAACCATCATTAGATTATTCCACATTTTATCAAAGTAAGAATATTTAAGAGTTACTCTCTATAACCAAATCTACACAGGGGAAAAAAAAAAACCAAAACCAACAAACCTTTTCAGAGGCTTTACCCCACCAGATAAAGCAACAGTTTCCTAAAATTCCAATACTGGATCTTGTAGGTAGGGCCCAAAGCCATTAATGTGTGAAATTAGTATAATTAACTTCTAGATGATTGCTAGGAGATGCCACTGTATTTCTTGATGGCAGCTCCTGCTTATTTGCATCTAAGGTTTAGTGTTGAGCCTTATACATAATTACTTTTTATTTTAAGCTAACTTTTCCAAAACCAAATGAAACAGGGGATAAAATAAATAAATAAATAAAATAATAAAAGCAAGCTATTTCAGCTGCTTTCTGAAGTCCTTTAAGTTCTACACTTCTTGTCCATTCCTGAGTTTTCTGCCTTAGAAAGGCAGACTGCAGTTTTGTATTTCTAAAAGTCCAACATGAAACTATGGGCTAGTAAGTGAATCCATCCTTACAGGAAACCATGAGAAAGCACAGACTTCAGTAACCCAAACAGTAGAACAGGTTTTTTCCTAGTCTTTTTCAGACCTAGTCCACATTATTACTTTACCTCAGATGAGTATTTCCTAAACTGTGGTTGACTGCTTGGTGCCAACTCATCACTTCTTCCGGCAGAATGAGTTTAGAAAGATGACTTATTTTTCTGATAGTACATCGTTATCATTGTCAAAGCAGTGCTCATTATGCATGGAAGGTTCCACGGCATAACTAAATTCCACATTACAGAACTCTGAAAGATCTTGAGCATTTCACACAGTTCATATTTAAAAGTTCTTGTGCAGATTTGGAGAACATGCTGTTTAGAGAGAGCTGCATCACTTGTACTGTGCTAAGGGGAAGGTTACTGATGAAAGGAACTGGGGTGAGAACTGCAGTGCTGAACGAATGTAATGAATTCATACACCAAAAAGACCCTATTCTTCCCACACTATCAAGCATGGAAGTAGATTTTTATTTTGTTAGGGTAATCTAACAGGTGTCACATGGTTAGACAACAATGACTAACCAGGAAACAAGTGACTAGCTTTTATTGGACAGAGATCCACCAAAAAAAAAAAGCGCACAACACCCCACCAGTCCTTCCACCAAAACAGTAATAACACCAGGCACACCAAAAGTTTGCTATATCATAGGCATATTTGGGATGGATGATTTGGTAATGCAAGAGCCCTGATGGCACGCATGTCAAATGCCAGACCAGGTCTTAGTAAGCCCTTATATATTTTCACAGTTCAGAGTCTCAAACACTTGTCCCATTTTCCTTTTGAAGATCCCCCTTCTGCATGCTCTTTTTTTTCCTCCACCTGAAACAAACGTGGGAGTAGCTAGAGTTCATCACCACAGCTCTCAACTGCAGACATAGGGTTTGGAAAACTAAAATCAGCATACTACTTCCTACCAACAGCACTAGTTGTGGTTCTAAAAAAGGCCAAAGAAAGTGACATGACTGTAGAAAGTCAAAGAAACTTCCCAAAGTTGGAATTCTGCAAAGAAGCCCAAAGAACTTATCATAACAACAACAATTTTTTTAAAAGGTAATCATAAAGAGAACTAAAAAAATTATTCACACAGAACCTTACTCCCCCCATGGCTAACAGGTGTCATGTTAACAGCTGCTGCTCTCAGAGCACACCATCAGCTCTCCAAAGCATGCCATT
Source organism: Calidris pugnax (assembly GCF_001431845.1). Lineage (NCBI taxonomy): Eukaryota > Metazoa > Chordata > Aves > Charadriiformes > Scolopacidae > Calidris > Calidris pugnax. The sequence goes on along the minus strand of NW_015090893.1, from coordinate 19,901,001 downwards.
ACTTACAGCAAACATTCACAGAACTGACCCATGCAAAGAGAAGCAGTACAGATATCTTTTAAAAGCTCTTTTTAAGATCCCAAGCCCCTCACTGAGCTATACTAGAAACAACTGCTAAAGAGTCTTTAAACACATTACAGGAATCACAAATTCCTACAGCAAGGAATAAAATCGATAAACCCCACTCCAAACTGTGCCTTCAAACGAGGGGTATCATTTGGGCTGCCCAACGCCGTCCCGCAACCCCCCACCGGCAAGGTCCACACCGGCACCAGGGAGCACAAACCTCCCAGGCGCCTTCGTTCCCCAGCCGGGTCGCTCCCAAGCCCCGCACAGCGGCCGCGGGCGCTCCCCGCCCTGGGGCGGCCCCTGCCCCACCGTCCGCCAGGGCCGCTCCGCCGCCGCAGGCCGGGGTGGAAGGAAGCCTTCGAAAGAATCAGTGAGTAATATTAGCCCTCAGACTTCCCAGAACACTTGAGGTTTTGTCATAGAGAAGAGATTACAGAAATATGTTGCAAGATGCAGAACACCCATAGACAGATATGAAATTGTTTAAAGAGAATTTGAAAAACCTGGAAGAAAGCAAATAGGCTAAATTTTGACTTTTCTGCCTGCAAGCTCAGAGGATTCGGCACCCCATTTCCCCTTACACACAATGGGAGAAAAAGGCCAGCTTCAGTCCACCAGGGGGTAAACCTCCCTTAGTGTCTCTTTTTTTAACTTTAAAGGAGTATTATGAGACTGGCCTTGCTGTGTTTTGTGAATTTCCTCCTCCTGTTCCCTAAAAGCTCTTCAACAATTTCTCTTTGAGGAGCTTTGCATACTATTAGTGGCTACAAGTGCCTATGTCATGTTGTTTAATACTAGAAATTATTCAAAACTATAAATGTTGCAGCGTTATCCTGTCTCCTTGACTATACCAATTTATATTGAACGCCATATTCTTACAAACGCGCAAGTGTTTTTATGAGAAAACTGAGTAAAACAGGTTTCCCACGAATATAAAAAACCTCTTCCACTTAACACAAAGTAATTATCTTATGGCACATCTATGTAAAAGTCAGAATAAAGTCTGCTAAAGTTATTCTTAGGTAGTATCAAGAAGTCTGAAAAGTACTTCTTGCTTCTGGGAAAAATGGATAAGCATCTGTACCACAATCAGTGCCTTCTGATTCTGTGAAGTGCTCTTCACCAAATAGAGCACGGCCGCCGGGAGCAGGCGGCTTTCCCCCTGCAGGGCCTCTCGTTAACGCCAAGCTCAAAATGTGAAATTATCACAGAAATTAGGGAGGTTTTAACCGAAATTTCGAGGTAAACACTCACAAAACTAGTACAGTAACAGGCTGATACATGGGATCTGAGTTGGGGTTTTAAGTATTTCAGATTGGCAGGAGTAAATGCCGCTGGCCCCAGAGTAACAGCAGTGCATCACAGGTCTCCACAAAGGTCTCCATGTTTTGCTTTTCGGTGAGGTGGGTCTTAAAAAAGTATTTATTTAAAGGGTGAGAAAGATGGGAAATCATTATGTTAATGGTATGCAGGTGTCACAATTAGCTGGTACATTTGAACAGTTCTCACATAGAGTAGTGCAATGCCATAACCTGCTCCCTTTCAGCATACTTGAACACTACAAAATACTTGAGAATCCTACAGTTGCAGAAACGACCAGCCGCTTCCATCTCTTTCAGCTGGTGCAGTAATGACACAGCAGCCCTGACAGAAACAGGAATGAGGAGCAGGTGCCATATTCCACACCAGAACAAGGATATTCTCATGGAAATTAGTTGTCTTGTGCGTGCACTGTTTCTTCACTCAAAGGGAAGTCACGTTTGACACTGAATTTGCAGCAGCAGGGGCTTGTGTTCACTTTCATTTATCCCAAATGATTGCACCAGGTTGTTTTTAAGTAGGTGATAATATTTCATCTTTGTTACTGTCTGGTTAGAGGAATGCAATTTACTGTACTGGGAAATGGGTTAGGCAATGCCTAACACCAGTTTGTACTGATGTACCTGTCCTCACAAGCATACTTCATCCCATTATCTGTACTCATTATGGTGTGATTTTAGTTCTGATGTGGCACACAGATAAAATTCTGAGCAATTTCCAAGACATTTCCACATCAAGAGAAGGTTCAAAAGATCTGACTTCGGTATTTTGAACACCAACACAGAACTTAACAACTAACATCAGAACGCTGCTGTCTCCTGCTCTGCTGCACAGCATCTGCCGGTTTTGATTCGCTACACGCCACTAGCTTTACTAACAGCCCCCTCCTTTTAAAAAAAAATAAGTACAGGAGGTAATACATGAAACATTACTGAAGAGCAGCAGCCTTTATGCCTTGCGTCTAAGTGATTGCCATGGTAAATCCACCATCAGTATTACATTCTTTGAAGACTGGGCTTTGCCCTCATGCTCTAAGTTTCTTTACAGAAACAAGATCATCAGCTCTGTATTAGAAATAATGCCACATTGTGGAAGATTCCAGGTGGTCCAACATCCCCTTCCCATTCCACAAGCTCCAAGACGGAAATTGCTGCGATAAAAGAGTCCATCTCCTGATCACAGTGCTGGATATTGCAAGGGGGTGCAGCACCAGCTAGACAAATAACCCACCAAGAATAGGAAGGGGCTTCGGAACTTCCATTAATGATCAACACAGGGAACATAGGCCATAAAACATGAATTAACTTCAATTTATGAAATACCTAACTGCTTTTCTATGCTAATTCTGTTGCACTGACTTTTAGTAGATGTTAGAAAAATTAGTTTCATGGGCTAATTTTGTGTATTAATTTCAAATACTATCTTACTGTAAAAGGGTGAAGACAGCTACTGCTGTTTACACGAGCATATTTAAACTACATACATAAAAGGCTGCAAAACCAGTTACCGCAATTTCAGCTTGTGAGAACTCGTGTAAGCAACCCCCAGGCTACAACCAAAGCTGTCTCTTGACTACTGAAGATGGCTTCTTCTCCAGTCCACCACCATCCCAGCCTCAATTGATGGTCCTTGCCCCAGAATCCAAAGAAAGGCACTTGCTAGAGCAGCTGATGTGTTGAAGATACAACTTACCTAAGCAGGATTGACACAAACTCTCCTGTACGGGTTTTCAACCCTCTCCTTAAATATTTTATCTAAGGCCACCCCTTCCATAGACAGCAGCCATGTTCTTTGAAGAACTTTATTAAAATATATCCAAGAAGTAATCAAACATTTTTTAATGAGTCAGGAGAGAACTGAAGTGAGAAAAACATCTGTACAGAGGACAGTGCTGTAAGTTTTTGTTTACATGCTTTATTTCAATGTTTCACAGTTTAGTCATTGTCTACAAAAATATATTTCTGAAACTCTGAGTCCTCTATAAAAAAGCTGGTCAGCAGCAGTGACCCTGACAAACAGAATGTACCTTGGGACAGTGTGAGCACCTCCTGTAAGCAGATTAGTGCAGCTAGAGCACTCCTGCCTCACCCTGGGAGACTTCTGTTCTTTGGGATTAAAGCTCTGCGCTAGTTCTGAATGAAGGCATTTTAAAAAATAAAAATCCTTCTACTCCTGTACACTGCGCTAAGCCTGGAAAGGGAGCTGCGAGTCAGACAGGAGAGTGCTAACAAAGGATGTGGCACCCGGGGTGTGGAGCAACCACAGGGTACTTTAGTTCTGGTCAATTTTCCTTTGAGCAATCTGTTCAGAACAGCCTTCATCTGGTGAGAACAGGTTCAGTCTGTAAGCAGAGGTACCAATGGCATAAAGGCAGAGGAATTCTATAAGCACAAAGAGAGTCCTTCTTTCAGGTCTTGATAAGGGTTCTGTTCATTTTTACCTCAACCTTTTCTGCTGTAGCTTTAATCAAGGAGAAAATTGCCTTCATACCCAATCACAAGCCAACATAGTGTTGGACAGAACAGAGCCACTACCAATGCTGTCAGCTTCAACTCCTTAGTACCCATAACTGGAAATGTTTCTTATGACAAATTATTTCATTCCTATGCTTCCTAGTCACCAGTATATCTAGGCACCAAAAATAAGAATTGAGAAACTTGTGTCCCCAAAATGAGATCTTTCCAGTCTTCCTCTGCTCAGTTATTTGACTGGTCTATAGAGATACTTGCAGCTAAGAAGAAAAAAAAATTGCTGCCTCTTTTAAAAAAATTAATTTATCTTGCATTGTGCTCTAGAAGAGACAAAGTCAATGTACTCTGATCCTCTGTATTCACAAAGCTCATAACGAGAAGCCCCATACCACAAAATAATCAGAGGCCTGAACTTTTAAGCAGGGCGGGAATTTTCAGCAGCAAATAAGGATAAAGTAGTTATTGACAGGCTGCTCAACTAAAGCAGTGACAGACAGAAGACAAGCTCTCAGTCCCTGAAAACTTTTTCCATCTGCCTGTCAGACCAGCTTTCTGAGCTAGTAGCTTGTAAAATTTAGATTTCCTAGAGATTAGAGAACTCGGGAAAGTGCTGCTGGTTATTTTAGGTACAGCTGCGATCAAAGTGCTTCTGAGCTCTAAGCTTTTGTTCAAAAAAAGTTCTCCTGTAACTTGTGCCTACCACCAGTCCCAGTCCAATATGCTAAACCTGAGCAGCCAAGGAGGTATATGAATTTTAAGTAGCATCAGCATCATCCATGAAAACACACAAGCCAAGAACCTTCACCGAGACAAATACCTTATCAAAAAGACACTCAGCACTAGAGAACTAATATAATCTCACTAATGCTAAACAGTTAAAGTGTAATATCTGTAAGAAAACACCTGAAGTTTACTTCTTGCCTATTTTCCTTTCTTAAATTGCTTGGGAGAGAGTGGGAGGGTGGAGGAGAAAGGAATGAATCACTCCATTGCATCAGTAGTAAGCCATTATACAAAGGCAGTATTGGAGGAAAATTTAAAACCAGCAAAAAATCTGAAAACCTGGTGACTGCGAAAGCTTTCCTCAGCTTCCCAAACGCTTAACAGCCTAAAAAGAGGATTTTGTCCACACCTTAAGGTGTATTTTCAGTGTGTTCCCAGCTGTTCAGGTTCCAGTCACAGACACACTGAGGGAAGAACTACGGCAGGCATACAGACCCCCACATAAGGTGTGCCTCCCAGACAGCTCCTACTGCAATGTACCCATACTACATGAATAAATTCATCAGGAATTGTTACGTCTTGTGCATGGAAAGGCTGTAACTAAAGTGTAACAAAATTAAAGGAAGATCTGGAATTAAGGAAAATCTTCTCCTGTGGAACCTATTTTGCTGAAGACTCCGTACCCCTCAAAGAAGTGATTCATATTCAATCATCTGGGAAATGGGAAAAGACTTGAGAGCAGCAATCCTGCCTTGGCTTCAGCTGACAAGCTGAGAATGTTCTTTCTCCTTTAGCATCACAAAGCATGGCGTGGAAATCCACTGTCTTACCCTGCCCATTACTGGAGATGCAGTATATGCTGGCAGAGCTGGAGTAATTTGGTCAATAGTTAAAAGCTGCCTTCTCCATCAGCACAGAGAAAATGTCACCAGCACTGGTATGTTATTTCTAGTTGATGCAGCTATGCCAAAAAAAAAAAAAAACCACCACCAAAAAAAACCCCTGTAGCACAAAGCTTAGAATTCTAACATGACAGATACCTTGTGGATAAACGTGGCCATACTGTGTGTGAGGAACCAGCAACTGAAGCTGCAAATTATTGCCACTTGCTGTCTCCCAGTCCAAGTTTTTCCCATTTCCACATTCTCTTGCCTTCTCCAAGTTACACAGACTCCGGGGCGTACTATTCTGAAGCTCCACGAACACAGTGGCCACCAGAACACATTTGATGACATTTTAATCCCTTCAAAATTATTCACAAGGCTGGCCTTGAGACTTTTGCTTTCAACTTCAGGCCTAGTACTGCATAGACAAAACTTTGTATGGTCAAGAACTAGCAATGCCTGTGCTATATCTGTTCTCACAGGAAATCTTAATTAAAACAAGCAAAGTAATACACAGAGCTGAGCCTAGCCTGCATTCTACCAAGGGCATAATAAAGACAATAGTCACAACCTGTCCAATTCACTAATATTTTTCTAATAGTCCCCATGCCTGCACTTAGAGACGTTCAGCCAAATTAAATTTAAGCTGCAAGTCACAACTGAAAAGTGTGCACTGAAGTCTGGTGTCAGGAACACTGAGGGCTGTCCCTGATTAGGCAGCTCCGCTTCTGTTTCCAAGTGCACAAGGACAGTTCCCTGCCACAGACAACCGAGGCAGACACGTGGGAAAAATCATTGGCTAAACCAAGTATTTCCGAGGGGAGGCAAGGTCACTGCTGCCCTGCCCCAGAGAAGGAGAAAGATTCATTGAGAGATTAAAACTAAAGGGTTACAAAATAAAGGCAAGAGCTAAAGTTTGCCAGTAATGAAATGCCTTCTCCCGTCCTGTATGAACAGGAAACAGTCTCTGTAGGGTGTTAAAGAAGGTCCTAGGAGGAGAAACCCTCCTACTTTTTTCTGCTGCCAGAGGAGAGGAGAGGAGAGGAGAGAAAGATGCTGCTATTGGTCAGCAGGAATCTCTCTGTCGGCATCCAGTTTGCTCGTCTCTCCCGGGGAAGGGGTACGTGGTGCAGAGTGAGAAACGGACGGGATCCCATGAGCTACGATCCCTTCCACCACTGGTGGCTCTGGTAGCCCAGGAGTGGCTACCCCTACGACTCCTGGAGGAAACCTAAAATCAACAGAAACATAGAAATCACCAACTTGCCCAACAGACTTACACAAGGGGAAAGGAGCTGTGCCCTCAGGCACCTGCTGAATACAAAGCCCTCTTTCTAACAGAAATGCTCCAAGATCAAACACAGGAAAAATCTCCAGAGCTGAAGAGTAGCAGGGATACCCTAATTCCAAATAACCCCTGTTCTCAGACAGGCAGAGATTGTCTCAGGTCACATACTAAGCATTTGGAAAACAGGTACAGGGTTTATCTCCAGCAGAAAACAGCGTGAGGCAGTGTATGAAGACACCCTGAAGAGCTGGAATTCCCTCCCCAACAGCAGGAGGAGTGCAAGCTGCCAGTTATCCTTCACTGCGCTGTAAGACAGAAAAAGTAAGGAGTAGAACTAATAAACCAGCTAGATCTAAGATGAAAAACAGGAAAGTGATACTCATGAATTGCCAATGAACCATTCTTCCATTCTGCCTCCCTGTGCCTTCTCCGTAAAAATGTCTGAAGCTCTGCAGTCTCAGAGAAGGGAAGAGAATATATTTCCTACTTTGCAGACAGGAGAAAAACAGAAGGGAAGCAACCTGCCCACAATCACTTGGCAGGTCTGTCATGGACAAATAAGCTGAAGTACACCCTATTTAGGCCACTGCCCAAACGCATTGGACAACGTCTCTTTAAATAGTCCATATTTGGGCTACAGGTAAGAACTGTGCTTTGTTTATACAGCCCTAATGATACACACAACTTCTAAATGTTAAGATCCAGACCTCTTTTCAAGCACCCAGCAGGCTTTCTTATATTAAGATATTTTTTGGGCAGGTCTTGCAAGGATTTGGAAAAAACTCACCAGTATGCAGCTCGAACTAAATATGACCAAGTAAATGTTAAATCCTAGTACAGCTTCAGGCGTGCTGCTGTTAAGCTTCTCGGAAGAGCTCATATACAGAGTATATAGGAACAGAAACATACCTGCATGCAAGTACAAGCAGTTCTCAAACCTAAAGCGGGACGTTTGCCTACTTCAGTAGGAAGACAGCCTTGGAAGCAGTAACTTTGGACAACCTATGTATCTCACCTGTAAGCTGCAGCTCCATTGAGTTCTGGATGGACAGTTGCAGGATCAATACTGGACCACTGAGCTGCTAACAGCAAGTACTCCTTATTAACACAGTTCCTCAAAGCATCAGGTATGTGACCTGCAAGAGCGCCAAGAATGACAAAAAAAACAAACAGGACACAAGTAGGAGGGGCTCATTCCCTGAAGCATTTACAAAGGAAAATAGAATGAAAATGTGCAACATCTTTTCCATCTACCTCCACAGGATAACAATGGGCTGGGGAGACTCCTCTGACAACTGGTCTCTGGACAAGAAAATAAATTGATCCTTCCTTCCCACTTCTGTGATCTTGTGGAAATTACTGGCCAGAAACCACAATTGTGAAGCCTCGCTTTCCCCAGGAGACAATATGTACTACTCCAGAAGACAGGTATATAGTATAACAGTCAAAGGAAATATTGCAAAGGATTTGGAAGAGGTACTGGATATAAAGCTTTTCCAGGGAGGGAAAGCGCCACTCCAGCATTAGTTACAAGGTTCTCAGAAGGCAAAGAGACAACTATCAACTTAAGCTCCAGTTCCAGAAACCAGTGACTGAGTCTGAGTTTTCAGAACAATCAGCATAATCCTTGCAGCAAACTAACAAAAGAATACTAATTCAGCAGCAGCTGCAGAGCACACAGTCTTCCTCGTTACCTGTAATAGCTCTGCGGATTTCTTTAGCTGCATCTTCTCTGGACTCAATGGAAGCCTGCTCGCTGTACCAGGCAGTGTGAGGGGTGCAGATCACATTGGGTGCATCTTTTAAGGGTCCCTGAGCAAAGCTGTGGGGAGTGGGAAAGAAAAAGAAGAAAAAAAAAAAAGTGGTTTCTCTCCAGAAGTGATAACTTCATCTGTCCTCTTGGGTATCACTGTAACTCAAATAACAAAAAAATGACAGAATCATCCAGTGTAGTGAGTCACAGGACAGCAGAGGCATGCAGGCATTCAGCATTACCTGAAAGGCTCAGACTCATGCACGTCCAATGCTGTTCCTCTGATTCTCCCCTCCTTCAAGGCTTGCGCTAATGCTTTCTCATCTACCAGCCCTCCCCGGGCTGTGTTCACTAAGAAGCAGCCCTGGCGCATCTGGAAGAAGAAAAATATTAAGTGGGTTGATAATGAGACTTTTCATGGAAGCTAAGTGAATCTTGGGAAGTCTACTGGAAATAAGCAGGAGCCTGCAGTGATTAGATGAGGCCTGGACGAACTAGGAGTGCTCTCACTGCAAAGCTAACCACAGGGGAAATGCCTGCAAGCAATGCTTGAGAAATTGCTTTAAAAATGAACAAACAAAACCACAAGACAACAAGGGCAAAACTCTCAAGTTCTATACTCCATATTCATCCTACTACATTAAAAAAGAAAGAGGACATGAATCAAGTATCCAGCTACACAAAACTGGACTACTACATCCAGATGTCTCTCATGGAAGCACTGAATTCATAGACTAGTGGAGTAGAGCCCGAGACTGACTTTGCAGTGGGCTTGGGCAGAGAGGCTTTGGCAGAGCTGTGCGAAGAAACTTATAGTCCCAGCCACACCACATCTGGCTCTAAACAGCAGAGTCAATTATGCATTTTAAAGGTAATTTGAAATTATTGAATCACGTAAAACGTTCTTTATAAATGAAATTACTTGGCAAAAAGAGCCAATCCTATCCTTAACATGAAATTCTATACAGCACAAAGCACAAGCACCCGGATCCACACGCTCCCAGCCTCCAAAGGCAGCTGGAGGCACACGACAGAGGCAGCAGGATTCACACGCTCTCAGCCTCTGTGAAAGCAGCAGTTTCTGTTTGCATTCATTTCCACAGTGCTCTGTGGGGGAAATCAAGCTCCTGCTGCACCTGTTTAATAGTGAAGTCATTGATGAGGTGATGGTTATGTTCATTCAGGCTGCAGTGCAATGTGATGCAATCGCTGTGCATTAGTAGATCCTGCAGGGTTCCTACTCGTTGTAAACCCAAGGATCGCTCCACTCCATCCGGCAGATAGGGATCATAGAAAATCACGTTGAAGCCAAAGGACTTGGCTCGCAGAGCCACTGCCTGTCCAACTCGGCCTTCACAAAAGAAAACCCACAATCATCAAGGAAAGGTAAAACAAATTTTAAAGACAAGATACTGGGGCAGATTAGGAGCCTACACTGGAGTTTACTGCCAGGGCCCAAGGTACTGCAGCCCTGGAAACCCCTCAGATTGCCACAGGGATCCAGGAGGTTATTCTGTGCTGATCCCATGTGTCTAATTCTAGTCCTTCCCCATGCAATACTCAGAGATTAGCCTAGAAGGAGCTGTTTTTCAAACCAAATCTGGACCCTGAGTCAGAGGCAATAGTAATCTGATTACAAGAACCTCAAGAATTGGTAGCTTTCAGGTGGCTTTGTTACTGATATAGAGCCTAGCACACAGGGAAACAGTCACTGAGATCTGTCTGAATGTGCCAATTGTTCTAGCCATTTGAATATGAGAAAAAAATCCCCAATCCCATGACATACACCCAACTCTTGAAGATATCCAGCATCACAGAATAGGGCACTAACATTCCTTATGAGTCAGTGTGTTTCACAACAAACAGCTACAAAATTACCACTTTTTTCAGTCTATGACTCTTAGGTTCCCAAAAACTTTCATGGTTCATTTTTCAATCTAACAATTCCCATCACTTACCTAGTCCAATGATGCCCAAAGTCTCCCCACGGATACGCACAGCGCCTCCAGCCACCTCTCGAATCTGTTCTACACTGGAGGCTCGATTCCCTTCCCGCATCGCCTGATGTAGCCAAGTAACACGTCGATAGAGGTTCAAGATGTGGCAGAGGGTGGAGTCAGCCGTCTCCTCTACTGAGGAGGAAGGGATGTTGCAAACTGCAATGCCTACAAAGCCATAGAGGTCATATGAGATTTTTAGCATCACAACGCTAAACCAACATAGAGCTCTTCAGGCATAAGCGCTGAAAGACAATTCAGTGCTCCAGAACTACTGCCAAGAAACACAAGATTCATTTCAGAAGCTCATTCTACAGCAACACAGATCCACCCAGCCAGCTTTTTAACCCAAGGAAATACCATTCTTTCCTTATAAATATCCATTTGATTGATACACGCACCAGGAAAAAAAAAAGGCAAACAGGCTGATACGAGAAAACTGGGTCATACAAGTGATGCAAGAAACTGTTTTAGAAGACCTGCATCCAAAAAGATGCACTTGTTCCAGAGATACTCCTAACAGATTAACTGGCAGACTGTAGAAGAATTAAGACAGACGGTTGAGCTCTTTCATGCCTCACAGTCCAGATGCTCACTACAAGTGCCAGCTTCCCCAGGAGCAACAATAAGTAACTAACTCATTAAATGCAGAGAGAAGCCACAGGAGCCTCTCTAAATCCATTTGAAGTTATGCTTAAAAATAGCAATACATAACAATCCCACTCTAGAACAACCACAAGGGACCATAAAACCCATGGTTAGAACTATCAGGTAGATTAGTAATGCAAATAGAGTTGAGGTCTTGGAAGCACAAATTACTGTCAGGAAAGGGAAAGATGGAAAAATGTAGCAAAATCTGGTAATTCCTGAGCAGTCTAAGAAAAGAAAAAAAAAAAAAAAAGGGTGGGGTGGAGCTGGCAACATCACTGCTGCTATCCTTCATTCAACAAACCAACAAAGATATAAAAAGGAATTAAAATCTAGGCAATGGTTGAAGGCACACAAAATTCAGAAATGCATCTCTCTTTTGTGAGAGTATTTAAATGCCGTCAGGAAAAAAAAAAATATTATGCCATAAAAGCAACCACTTTATAATTCCTGAGCAGTCTAAAAAAAAAAAAAAAAAAAAAAAAGGGTGGGGTGGAGCTGGCAACATCACTGCTGCTATCCTTCATTCAACAAACCAACAAAGATATAAAAAGGAATTAAAATCTAGGCAATGGTTGAAGGCACACAAAATTCAGAAATGCATCTCTCTTTTGTGAGCCTATTACAGAGGAGAGATTCGACTAAACTTAGACCATGCTCTCCCAAGAGAACTAGGAGAGCAATGGCCACACGCAGTCCCAGATATCTGAGTCCTTTCCTCTATCAAATCCTTTGCAATTACACCATAATGCCACACAGATGACCTGGATGACACAAGGAGGGGAGAAAGGGAAATGTAACTTCTTTTAATCTCACTTGTTACCATCTCATTCAACTTCAAACAAGCCACATGCATTCACCTCTTACACAGCTAGACAAATTTATGTTTACATGCAATATTATGCCTAAATATAAGGAAACAGAAACACACACAACAGCCCTTGAGTCTGATTTGAAGATTCAGAACACATAAGGAACAGTATCTTACCTCAGAATGAATTAAAGGGCCTGGCTAAGCACAAAAATAATCATTAATTGTCCATGAAAAAAGCAAATCTGGCCACGCATAAGGGACATCATCATTTTGTTCCAAAGCAAAAGCGGTAAGCATCAGTCTGTTCCAAAGCAGTAAGTGGTAAACTGACCCATTTTTCCTTGGGTTAATGAGTGTGGAGTGGGGGGAAAGGGAAAGGTCTGAATCTGAATGAATCAGATTCAGAGATGGATGATGACTTTAAGTAGAGAACCCTAAGAGTAGACTAGGTTCCAAACTGAGCCCAAAAATGTAATGGCTGGATAAGAGTCAAAGACCTCGCCAGGAACTCTTCAGACTATTCAGGTGAATCTCTCAGAGAGAAAACTCTTTAGACCTAATTCAAGCACTAGACAAATAAGCACTCTTAATTTATTTGCAATTCATCTGTTCTTATCAATCTGGAAATTGTAATGCCTATTTCAATTTTATATACAAACACTTGCATTTGATTTAAACTTAATCTGATCTGCATTATATTAAGAAAGGTTTCAAACCACTGACACAAACCTAAAGAAGAATGGGAAAAGTACTTGGATGATCCACCTCACCTAGAAAACTACAAGGTCCAAGGGTCTCACCGTAATACATTTAGTAAATAGCAGCTTTTTGTCACCTGATCCAAAGACTCTTCACATGTCTAGGGCTCTAAAGGGATCAGTAATAAAATGTTGAATCAGAACCTACCCGCATATAAAAAACTCACTTACTGAACATTTACAGTGAGTTTATCCTGCATCAGGATTTGCAGGCTGCTTTCAGACATCAGTTTGCTCAGTTCTTTCTCCACAAACACCACAAAGCTGCCTCACCAAAAGTTATCTAGACGCTGTGTTCAGGTTTCCAAATCCCAGCCAATAGCAAAGACCCTGACACCTACAGCAGGATCTTTCTTTCAAGCCACCTACCACCACCAACATTGGTCAGCTTCCTAAATATGCCTGAGACCAAGCAGCTCCAGATCTTTTTACATAAAAGGTTTTAAATGCACTCATCTATCAAACAGAAAAACACGTGCAGAGTTCCACTTCATATTCAGTTCTGATCGCAACAGAGCCCTAATGTTGTCATCATACCTAATTCTGCAGCAGATTTGATGTCAACATTGTCATAGCCACTGCCAATACGCACAATGACCCTGAGGGCTTTGAATTTCTCCAGATCCTGACGAGAAAGCGTAATGGTGTGATACATCAGAGCTCCTACTGCCTCATTCAGCACCTACAACAAAAACCAGTCCAAATTAGTCTCTGCTTTGGTTACTCTCAGAGGCAGAGCTCTGTGTTTGAATACTTGCAAACTTTCTCACGCACCTTTTCGTGGATTTCCTGAGTTGACTGAGCATCACAAAATGCCACTGTAGCAACATCCTTCAAGATGGGCATCTCCACAGTGCAATCTCGTCCATCCAGGAGTGCAACCAGTGGCCGTGCTGGCATCGGGCCATTCACGATAGGAGGCCGTATGCCTGTCAGGAAAGTCAGCAGGATCGATTACATGAAAGACAAGAGTTCTGGAACCCTCATTTACTAGTCCAACAAGTCACTAGTTCTGTTAGAGTTCTATAGTATTTAGGAAAGGGTTAGTAAAAACAAAAGAGATAAATAGGAAACTAACACAGGGGAATGAAGGTAGGGCAAAAAACACATACTCTGCCACGACTATATAAAGAAAAATAAAGCATGTTTTCTTAACATGGAGACAATAGAGGTGGTGTCCTCAGAAGCACGCCATCTAAGCCTTGGCTCCTGAAACCAATTATAAACCCGCTCCAGGCCAACTCCCCGCTGACCTGCCCCCTCTCCCATCGCAGCATGCCCGGACACCGGCTCTATTTCCTCCCTGAAGGAGCAACTCCTGCGTTTGGGGGGCTCCGGCCGCCATTGGCACTAGCGCCCCCCGCGGGGGCCCGCCCGCGGCCAAAGGACTCGGGCCAGCTGCCGGCAGCCCTGTTCGCCGCCGGCCGGACAGAGCCCCCGCCACAGCGAGGTGGGCCGCTGCGGCTGCACTACTCCCCGCCGCCCGGGCGCTGGGCCGCTGCCGGGTGCGGCCCCAGGCGGCGCCGCCGCTGCTGCCCGCCCCGCCTCACCTTCGCAGATCCGGTCCAGCCGCTGCCGCTTCACTTTGTGCCGGTCCATGGGCCGCCCCGGGCCGCGCCGCCCCTCAGCGCTGCGCAGGGACGCCCGTCACTCACCGCCGCCGGCTCCCGGGAGGAAGCGGAAGGGCCGGGCCGCGGCCCAAAGGCCCTGCCGCCACAGAGGCGCCGCGGCCTGGGGAGCTGCTCGCTTCCGCTTCCGCCCCGCGCCCACCGCCACCCCACAGGCCTTTGCGGCGAGCGAGGCCCGACGGCCAGCGGGGCGAGCGGAGGGCGGCCCAGGGCGGCTGCCGCCTCGCCCCGGTCTGGCTCGGCCGGGCCCTCTCAGCCAGCGCTCCTGAGGGGCGTGAGTGGTGGGCGGGGGAAGAGCTGCCCCTGCCAGAGGGACCCCTCTCCGAGCCTCGGGGTCTGGCCCCCAAAGGCCCTGACAAACGCTCACACAGTGGGTAAAACGACACGGGCCCTTGTGCCTTCCTTCAGAGCGCGGCCCCAGCAGCGACCGGCCCGGCAAGCGCAGGGCAAGGGACACCGAGCCTGCTCCGTGTGGGGATGTCTGTGCCCTGTCTGTGTGCTGCTGGTGGAGGCAGGAGCCCGCATCCAGCACCGGAGAAGACAGCCCAGCTAGGCCACCCTACTGCTTCTGGCCCCTCAGGTGTCCATCACCATTGTGGTGGATCGTCTTGTGAGTGGGGGCCGGTGACATGTTCCCGTTTTTCCCCTGAGGCCCCTGGCATCTCAGCACTCGTGGCAGGGAGACACATGAGCTCTCGTGGAAGGGCAGGAATGAAAAGCAGCAATGAGAGGGAGCAGCACAGCCTGTAAAGATCCAAGATGTCTCCAATTTTCAGAAACTTAATGACAGGGAATTTCCAGCACAGGCACAGGCTAAAGAAAGAGGACTGTGCATTACTGCCTCGTGCCTGCAGAAAAGAGACGCTGGAGGCCTGGCCAAAGCTAAGAACATGGGCTTTTTGTGCCTGGCTCTGCTCCCTCCCTGCACTAGTTCTTGGAAAGGGGAACTAAAGTCTAGTCCAAAGTAAGTGAGGCCTCTGCAGGTGCTTGAGATGCAAGTTTGCCATTCGGAGAGCAGTGTCTTGGCTGCCCGGGGAGCTGTCTTTGCATGTCATGACTGTACCTTCCACAAATCCCAGATCACGTACCTTTCCTCAGAAAAGCGCAACAAACATAAGCAAGAGTAAATTCAGAAAATGAGAAAATTTAAATCCACAGAATCAGCATGGTCAGCTCTGAGTAAAGTCTCTGCCCCCACCTCCCTTGCAGATCTTGCTGCTTACTGTGTTCTGCAGAAACTCCACATAGCCCCTGGGAGAGCCTGATCAAAAGAGGCACATCTCTTGCTGTGCCTGACCATGATGTAAGACAGCATACATTTCACTGACTACAGCCAGGTTCAACGCAATATCCAGCTTTGCCTCTCTAAAAGCCTCAAAATCAGGAGGTTTTTTTGCCCTCCTTCCTAGGCAATATAGACAAAAATCTTGATCAATTAAATGGATCCCATACCACATCATAGAATCTGTTAACTTTAGGATCAGTCCAGGTAAGGGACAAAAAGTTTTTCACCCTGAGAATCCATTACATAAATTAGGGCAAGCGCAGGGGAAGTAACAACAGTAAACAAGTGCTGTACAGTTTATTGAAGAACAAATTCAAGCCATTTATTATACAAACAGGAACATACCTGAAGTCCATACAACTGATACTACTTTAACATGACCCTTTTCTTCAATAGCTCCCAAATTCCATTCAGATACACCACTGGCTTTTTTAACAAGCCTGTGGGCCTTTCTCCTGCTGTGTGTTGGGGTTTGGTGAGCAAAAGGCAATGTGGTGCTAACAGGAACTGTGAGCTGGTGACTAGGGCAGTTAAGCAGTAACAAGGTAAGAATGTTTGGCAAAGATACAGACAATAAAAACGTAGAAAGTGCTTAGAAAAATGTGCTATTTTCAGGCTCACTGGGTCTGATGACTCTTAAATCTAGCTGGGCTCAGACATACTGGCCCCTCCATGGCTTCTCCTGGCAGGGTTTCTCAAGATTGCAAGTCACTGGAGCCTGCTGCCACGGACCAAAGAGAGCAGCCAATCTCTGCCTTTCAAACAGCCAGCCCTTCTCATTCACCAGCCCAGGGAAGAAATAGCAACTTCCCTGAGGCTGTTACAAGCAGGGCTGTGTTATGAAATAGGGTGAAGCAGTCCCTCTGTGCCACAGCAGAACATCTGCTAGGTGGCATCAGGGTAACGGATGCCTATCACCTGGATCAGCGTGTCCCAGAGTGTGTCAAACTCCAGCCCCAACAGCGCTGATGGGACAGAGATGGGACTCTGTAAGCACAGCAGACTCTGCACTTTATTTTCCAGTCCTCAGAAAGCAGCTGGCAGGATGGGAGAACTGCTGCTGAACACTGCAGAGAGGGAAGTCATGATCAGAAGAGCCAGCAGGCATCAAGGAAATGTCTTAATCTCTCGTCTAAAGAGACCTCAGGTGCCAAGTTTCATAAGATGCCTGCTGCCTGCTGCCGCCAAGTCTGGTCAGTGTGCTTGGGCTGCCTGAGAGCAGAAGTGTGACAGCCCAGAGGAAGGTCCTTGGGTTTGGAGAGGTCTAATATCAGCATAGCTACACTTTGCCCATTACCCCTTCCCTCAAAGGGCATCTTCCTTATGTATGACTAAATAGGCAGCTAGGACAAAGGACAGAAGTGTTTTCCAGAAGTCCTTGTCCATCTTGACCAGGATACTTGCTAGAAGGTTCCCAGGCACACAGAGCTTGTCCACACAGCTTGACCTGCATGTCCCAAGAGCAGAAGCTTTATTTCTTCTACTTGTTTGGAGTACGAAGACGCCTGGATGCCAGGCAGCCCTGAGAGCGAAGCACAGCACTCGGAAGTTACTAGATACCTTCTTAAACCCCTCCCAACCAGCAGTGTCTTCCTCCTATCCCCTCTCGTCCTTCTGGAAGGGGGGAGGGGAGGGCAAGTGAAGGCAGCGAAGGGCAGTGAAGCTGCTTTTAACTCATTCAAAAATACCAAATTGGGAGGGCTGGCTGACACTCCAAAGGGCTGTGCCACCATCCAGCGTGACCTGGACAGGCTGGAGAGCTGGGCAGAGAAGAACCTAATAAGGTTCAACAAGAGCAAATGTAAAGTCCTGCACCTGGGGAGGAAGAACCCCAGGCACCAATATAGGTTAGGGGTGGATCTTTTGGAAAGCACTACTGAGGAGAAGGATCTGGGAGTCCTGGCGGATAGCAAACTTTCCACGAGCCAGCAATGTGCCCTTGTTGCCAAGAGGGCCAATGGAATCCTGGGCTGCGTGGGGAAGAGTGTGGCCAGTAGGTCTAGCGAGGTCATTCTCCCCCTCTGCTCTGCACTGGTGAGGCCACAACTGGAATAGTGCTTCCAGTTCTGGGCTCCCCAGTTCAAGAGAGACAGGGAACTACTGGTGGGAGTCCAGCACAGGGCAACAAAGATGATGGAGGGATTGGAGCACCTCGCTTACAAGGAAAGGCTCAAAGAGCTGGGGCTCTTTAGCCTGGAGAAGAGAAGGCTAAAAGGAGACCTTACCTATGTTTACAAGTACCTAAAGGGTGGGTTGAAGGATAATCGAGCCGAACTCTTCTCAGTGGTTTCCAGCAATAGGATGAGGGGCAATGGACACAAGCTGGAACATAGGAAGTTCCATTCAAATATGAGGAAAAACTTCTTTCTGGTGAAGATGCCAGAGCCCTGGCAGAGGCTGCCCAGGGAGGGTGTGGAGTCCCCTTCTCTGGACATCTTCAAGACCCGCCTGGATGCTCCTGAGTGATGTGCTCTGGGCAACCCTGCTTTGGCAGGGGAGTTGGACTGGATGGTCTCTAGAGGTCCCTTCCAACTCCAACAATTCCGTGAAAGGGAAAGGGGGTGCTTCAAGTGATATTTCGGCTACTTCTCCCCAGTAGTACGTGCAACTGAAACAGAAGGGTTGCAGGAGAGCGAACACACGCACAACTGCCTCACCTGGGGAACCGCTGAAGGGAGAGCTGGTAGCCCACAGCGCCAAATCTGCTGCTACCTCCCCTGCGGGAAAAGCTCATCCCCCACGGCCCGGCCCGGGGAGGGAGCAGCCAGCCCCAGGGCACAGGTGGGACACGCTGCAGGCCCCAGACGCCGCGGTGAGGGGGCTCCTCCGGGACGCCTGTCCCCCGGGCCCCGCCGTTGTGGGCCCAACCGCCTCCTCCCACAGAGGCGGGGCGGGGCCCCCTGATAGGCTCGCTGCCCCTGAGTGACGTGGCGGCGGTCCAATCGAAACGCTCCTGTCCCACCACCCCGAGCGCCCCCTGGCGACCGCCGCCTGTGCGCTCTGTGCGGTGTACAAATTTTTGCTAATTTCCCACCGAAACACACCCACCCCCACCCCCCCGGGGTGCGGCTTGAGGACGTTCCCTCTTGTCCCATCGCTTGTTCCTTGGGAGAAGAGACCGACCCCCCCCTCCTGGCTACACCCTCCTTTCAGGGAGTTCACAGAATCACAGAATGAGATGGGGTTGGAAGGGACCTCTGGAGATCATCCCCCCCAACCCCCTTGCCACAGCAGGTCCACCCGGAGCAGGTCCCACAGGAACGTGTCCAGGCGGGTTTGGAATGTCTCCAGAGAAGGAAACTCCACCACCTCCCTGGGCAGCCTCTTCCAGGGCTCTGCCACCCTCACAGGAAAGAACTTCCTCCTCACGTTTAAATGGAACTTCTTATGTTCAAGTTTGTGCCAATTACCTCTTCTCCTGCCACTGGGAACCTCTGAAAAAAGACATCCTGACACCCACCCTTTAAGTATTTATAGGTGTTGATCATATCCCCCCTCAGTGTTCTCTTCTCCAGACTAAAAAGTCCCTCAGCCTCTCCTCGTAAGGGAGATGCTTCAGGCCCCTGATGATCTTTGTAGCCCTCTGTTGTACCCTCTCCAGAAGTTCCCTGTCCTTCTTGAACTGGGGAGCCCAGAACTGGACACAGTATTCCAGATGCAGCCTCACCAGGCCAACCCACCACTCACCCAACCTCTAGTTGTAGAGAGCAATAAGGTCTCCCCTCAGCTCCTTTTCCCCAGGCTGAATAACCCCAGCTCCCTGAGCTGCTCCTCATAAGACTCATAACATCTTCCATTTTATCACAAATTACCTAGATTGTTGGGGTAAAAGAGATGCATGAGCATACCTGCCATGGTGCTTCAGCTATTGGCACAGATTCCCTTCAAAGTGGCTTAGTTAAAATAAAAAAAAAAATACCACCACAACAGTGTCTATATACTACTATTTAAAAAAAAAAAAAAAAGGCAGCTTTACCCATTTGGCTTGCATACAAGATCTCGGAGGCAAAGCTTACCTCTTACTTACTGGCCAAAGAGCCCTAGTGCTCTGGAGCACACCGCGTGCGGCACATGGAGCCTCCCCCTACACTTACACTGACTGACCCTCCCCACTCCGTGAACACCTCAGTTAAAGCCTCTCTGAGTGCAGTGAGGTATCCTCCTGGACCCCAAGCTGTATCTTGCTGATAGCTCTTAAGGCAAGTATTTTGTTGGATGCTTAAAAAGAACAGGAGGGATAGGAGGGAAGAGAGGGATTTTCTGAGGACAGACAAAGAAATTGGAAATCCTGGAAACCTTGTTGCCAGGGGCAGAACTAGTAGAGACAGCCTTGTCCATCTGGACAGGGCAGCTCTATGCTGTGGTCCAAAGTCCTGCCATCTGGGAGCGGCTCGTACCTGGGTCTTTCCTGGCAGTCTCTAAAGCACCTAATGCTGCTGATAAGATGTAAAGTAAACAGCCCCTGCGCTGCTCTTTGCCATGTGCCCATCTCTTTTACAAGCAAAGGGGAGAAAAAACACAGGAGTGATTAGAATACAAACCTACCACAAGCAGCTGTGAGAACCCAACAGAAAAACAGGATGCTTGCTGCCTCCTGTGCTGCCTTCCACAGCACTGAAAGGTAGTGGGACCACTGATCTTTGCTGCCTAACATGCCTCGGAGGCACCTGTCTCATGGCTTGAATGAATGGAAACCCAGTCCATTTCACTGTGGAAAGCAGCTGTAGGGCTGCTACTGAATCAAGGGGAAGTCATCTAATACATGTTCCGTACCTTGATTGCTCTCACACCTGTTTAAGTACCTTGCCAACCTATAGGAACAGTAAAATCTTGTTTTCAGTTCCATTCTTTTTCTGCCTGTTATCATGTTCAATATAGCACATGTCTCTGAACATTTGCTGCCCCAGGTCTGTCTCGCCGCTGCCAGATCTGCTGTCCTGCATCCTAACCAAACTTCACTTGAGACAAGGAGAGAGTGAGTAGCTGCTCCAACAATGTACTCCATGGATAGACCAGGATCAGAACAATGGGCTTGCAGTGCATCACTTACATGTCTTTGAACCAAAATCTAGTGTAATACATTATTAAAGCTATGTACTTTTTCTATGTCCTTGTCTCTGAAAAAAATAGACTTAACGTAGTAGAGCAGTGCTGTTCTACGGAGCTCCTCATTTCTTCTCTTGAAAAATATTTTGGCTTTCCTTTTACTAATAATTTTTCTTCTGAGCTGCTCATCACTCGGACTGCTTCTGAATCTGTCATCCAAGCATGCACACACTCACCATTGCCCTGACTAGTTGGTGGGAAGGGACTTACAGAGTTGCTAATCCAAACCCTGTGTGCTAGGCAGTTCTACCGCCAACACAAGAGCAAGTCAGCTGTGGCTTTTTTCTACAAGTTTGGAAACAAGACTCCAACATGTCTCTGGAAAACCTGGTCTAGCGCTGCAGCACCAGCTTCTTAGCAAAAAAGTTCTTCACAATATCCAGCCTGAACAACCCAAGCTAGAAACTGTGGCCATTGTCGCTGCTCATGTCACCTGCCACTGCCAACATGAGTTTGGGTTTGTTGCCTTTGCAACTCACCTTCAAGTAGCTGTAGGCTGATAATAGCTCGCCTCTGAAACTTCTCTTTGCCAAGCAAACAAACCCAGCTCTGCTTACCTCTTTGTAGCTCACCTGCTACTATCTTGGTAGCCCTCCACTGGACCGTCTCTAGTTCCTCCACATCCCCATTGAACTTCAGGGGTGGGGAACCGTGCACAGCAGCGGCCACACCACTGCTAAGTAGACAGGAATGACTTCCTTCAGGCTCCGTCCATGTTCTTCCTCATAGTGTGGTGTGGGGTTTTCTCATTCAGGATCAGAGCTCACTGGTGTCCACAGCAGCTTCCAGGCCCTTCCAGCAGGTCTGCTCCTCAGCCAGAACAGGGACTCAGGGTCTCTGCCCTCCTACAGAACCCCACTCTCCTTCTGAAACTTCACACGGCGTCTGTTGGCTCAGTCCTCTCATTTCTCAATGTCCCTCTGGATTGAAGCTCTGTTGTTCAGCATATCAATTGCTCCCCCAGAATTATTATTATCATAAATTTACTAGTTCCTTTTTCCTGTAGGATAACTTACAGTTATTCTAGCCAAAGATATAGTCTATCTATTAACTATATGACTTGGTATTTACCCAGACAGACACCTAAATATCTCCCATCTTCCTGCTGTTCACAGCAGGCTTTATTCATCGGAACAAAAGAATTAAACTGTCTGAGCCAGAAGTGGCCAAGTAGCACAGGTACTGAAGCAGAAAGCTGGGTAGCTGCTATGGATGGCAAACCCCTGAACCTTCTTTGGCAACGAGCCACCAGAGCTGTTTGGGGCACTAGCAGTCATGCTAGGAAATGAGAGAGGTTTTTATTTAGCTTTCTATGAATATAGACATTAACTTCTGCTGGGCTGTTTGCATTAGGGTAATATTTCTGTAGTGTACAGGTGTTAATACGAGCTGTGAGTGTCTGCTGTCTGTCTCTAGCCCTGCAGAGCAGAGTGTGGTGCAGTAAATATTAGCCCAGGCAGAGGGGTGTTTGCACAGCCCTCCTCCCTGCTGCCTCCCACAGCGCTGCTCCCGTTGTATCCCTACAAATGCTCCAGGACCAGCTCTCAGAGCCTCAGCATCTTCTGCATTGTGCAGTAACCTGCTCTGGCTTTGACTCCAGAAGGGTTGCAGTGATCAAAGCCTGAAAAAAGCAGCAGAAGCACCAGTGTGCTATAATCTTCATAAGATTATTACTACTCAAAATAAGACACAACTAAGTAACTCAGTACATACTGCAAACAAATTACTTGCTTGGTCAAACCCACTCCTCACTGGCTGTGGCAGTTGCAGAGAAGAAATGCCTACACATCACTGGAACTGCCACTTGCTTTAACACAGTGATACCCAGTCATTTCAGAGGGAAACCAGTGATTTATGCTGTCAGTTCATTCACAAGGGCTCCCCAGTAACGGAAAGGACTGTTCATTGCTGTTGATTTGAACAGAAGAGGAAACTGTCCTCCTGCAGGTACTGAAGGGACCTTCCTGCCACCAAGGAGAGGAACAACTAATGAGGAAACAGCACCAGCGTGATGAATGGGCATCTTGTTTCACAGAGGATCCTGCGTGCACCTCACACACAGTCCGTGATGAGACATAACATAGATGTGGCCTGCCGTGTGTCCAGACCTGCTGCATGAGTTCTTCATGTGGTAGAGGAAAACTTTCATGCACTGTATCAAGTCCTTCATGGCCTCAAAGTGATACAAAGAAGACAAACTGTGATGGCTCCAATAAATTTCATGAACATGAGGCTTGGTGCTAGTGTTTTCCATTGGAGGCAGTTGGATTGTAATCTGCGCCTCATGGAGAGGATCCAGACTCATGAATGATAAAACAAAAATGAAAAGCAAAGTAAGGCAGTATTCCAGGGGGAGGTGGGGTCATGAGGGGAAGACATGTACAAAGCTACACGGGTCATGCTGCCTGTATTATACTGGGATGGAGGGAGCGTTTCTATGGCTGCGATAAAAGCAGTTGCTCTCTTGGGCTGATAATTCTCAGTTAATAGTCAAAACCACAAAATCTCCATGAGGACAAAATAATAATGGTGGAACAGACAATGCAAACCCGATGCCTGATCACCTTGCATGCAGCTGTCCTCTCCAATCTCAATGCGCTTCAGGCAGCACAGCATTTACCTCCCAGGATAAAAGCAGAGGAAGATGGTTCACTCCAGAGTCAGGGCGCAGGTTCTGTCTTCATGGGATTCAGTGGAAAGGAACATCAGCTCTGTAATAACATTGTCTCTGGTTCGGTAAGGTAACAGATTGCCTACTTCACCATGGCAGACTACTCTACTGAATGCTTCCCTCAGCTCGTTTGAAGTGACAGCCCGTCACTCGTATATGTGCAGGGATGACACCCTCCAGCCAGCTGCTGAAGAGAAAACTCTTTTTAGACTAGGAAAAGAGTGTGATCACATGAATGTGACTGCATAGCTATGGACTCAAAGACTTTGCTTGCAAATTGACTCCCTTGGTGGGTTTGGTCAACTCTGCCTCAAGGCCCCATATATAAATGGTAACAGTTCTCACAAGCTTGTGTTTAAGTATTTGAGTGATGCTACACTGCCCCGGTACTGCTGAGTCTTATGAATGGAATGGTGCTTACTGCAGGAGATGTTGACAAGATGCTATGGACAAATTTGCCAGGACAGGAACAAGGTGCCTAATTTTTGTATGCATTTAATCCCTATACAACCTTGATGCCTAAGGTTAACACTTCAGTTTTGGGTAAAGCAAAATATTGGCAAAGATCTGACAAGAATTTACTTACTTTACTGCGGACATTGCTAACCTGAATCAGCCAGGACATAGATGAACCTGCAAAGAACAAGAGAGATAACACAAACCATGGAACTGGTGCTAAAAGCTGAGGAAATCAGATCAGAGTTGATCACTGTTTCTGCAGCTGTTTGAGAAGGTCAAAGGCCTGGACCTTGCATGGAATCAGAGAAACTAATTCCTGAGATATTATACGTTACACTGGTAGATGACCCTCATAGGTCAGAGCTAGCCTATACAATTTCAAATGGAAAGAGTGATGAAAGCTTTGGTTGTGAGAGACTGGTAATTATCCAATTCCCTGAGACCTGTAATGAGGTTACAGTGCTGCTCTGTGTCTGTGGGGGGAGGGGGAATAAGCAAATAACCTTGTATGTCATGGGTCCAGGCAAAGATACATATAAGCATGCAAAAATCAAGAAAGGGACTGCTCCACTGCAGTCTTAGGCTGTGACACCGAGCGAAGAGTAGTGAATTGGCCAACCCTCACCAGATGTTAGGTTGGGGTTCCTCTACTTGTCCACTTGCCAATGCAATGTGAAAACTGCTGCAGTTCACAGCTGCAGCATTCAGCTGTAACGAGGCACATCTGGGCAGCTGCTATCTACTGCTGCTCTGCACTGGTTTTACTGACAGGCAGCCTGGAACATAAATGTAGTGCCCCATTTTCTTCCCTTTAACAATCACTCACATTGCTTAGGAAAGATGCTCCTCCAGTCTCAAAGCAAGTATACAAATCCACAACATAGAAGGCAACATCTCTTCTTCTCCTGCCTGTTACTCCCCACAAGTTGCACACTACTGTATTAATATCCCAGCCATAGTCATCATCCAAACATGTCTCTGCTGCGCCACAGTTACAATCTGGATCATGATTTAAAGCTTTCAGATCCACTTTATTCTTATCCTTTCTCACAAAAACATTGAGAAGTTCACAGGACCAAGCCACTTGGTTTTTTTCAGTGTTGTCACTACCTCTTTGCTCCTAGTTTTTCTTCAGTTTAACTGCTCTGTTTTCTCCTCCTGAATGGTACCTGCAAACAATTCACCACAAAGTTAAAAAGGTTCTGTCCCATCCACCACTTTCCTTAAGCTCCTCCAACTATTAGACTTTGGTCAGACTTTGAGCCATGGTGAGAAGGAATTTTCTCTTCTCCTTAAGCACGAAGTTAAGAGCCTCCAGTGTTTGTGGACAACTTGTTCACATTCAGAAGAATTCTCTCGCAGCAGTTCCCTGCAGTAAGCAGAAAGACTTAACCATTTTCAAGAGTGGGGGCACCGCTGAATCGGACTGTGAACACTCAATGTGTTTGCACAATTATTAGCCTTTCTGTTGGGCTTTTCAGGCAAACAAGGGTCGGTCTCTACTTGTGCAAACAATTGACCAACAAAAGGTTTGTTTGCCTCATTTTCATATAGTAATGTTTGATGTGCACATGATGGACCGTTACTTTTCAGATTGGCTAATTTGAACTTTGGATGCAGACTAAAAAAAAAGGATCTGTTCAAAAAGCTGCACGGCTGCCTGAATGCCGGCCAGGCACTCAGAAATGCCACCCTCGGTGTGGCCACCAACAGCTCGACCGAGGCAGAGCCAGCAACACCCGAGACATCGGAGGAAGATCCTTCCCAAGGAAGCTGACGGGAAGGAGCCAGAAGCTCTCGCATCCCTCCCGCAGACCGGAGAAGCACCGAAGGACTTATTCAGGAGCCCGTCGGTGTCTGTCCCCTCCAGGAACGCCCCCGCTGCTTGAGCCGCACGTTCTTTTACCGACGCGCCGCCGCGGCAGCTCCTTCCCGGGCCACCGGAGTTCCGCTCTCGGCGCCGGGCGCCCGGGAATCAACACACCAACCATCAAAACTCCCCACATCACCGACAAACCAACCATCAAAACTCTGTAAATCAACAAACCAACAACCGAAACTCCCCACGGGCCCGCTCACACGCGCCCCTTCCGAAACGCTCCCGCAAAACCTTGACGGGGGACGCGTCCCTGACCCCCCCGCAGCGCCCGGTCGCTCTCCCGGCCCCCGCAGCCCCCCCGCCCCGCCACCGGCACCGGCGCTTCCCACGAAGCTGGAGACGGGCACGGGGGCGGGGGGGCCGGGCCGGGCCGCGGGGCGGCGCTCGCCACCCGCACCTCGACGGGGCGGGCCGTGCCGGGCAGACGGCGCCGGGCCGCGGCGGCAGCAGCATGTGAGCGGGCAACGGCCCCAGAGCGCGGAGCGACCGACGGCCAGCGCCGGCTGCAGCCGCAGCTCCAGCTCCATCATGGG
>NW_015090893.1:19849096-19874490 GCF_001431845.1 Calidris pugnax | reverse complement strand
CCCCCGCTGCCCGTCTCTCCCGCCAGCAGCTCCGGCTGCCCCGGGCGGCCGCTCCAGGCGGGAAGGGCGAGCGGCGGCGGGGGTTGCAGCCGCGGCGGCGAGCGCCGGGAGACGCGGGGATCCCGGGGGCGGCGGGGGCAGGAGCCCGGGGCTGAGCCCTCACGGCCGCAGACGGGGCGCAAAGGGGCTGAGCGCCGGCGGGACCTTCCGCGCAGAGCCCTCCTGCCCCTCTCGCTGCCGCGGCCGCCCTCCGCGCGTCCCGGTCGGAACCGCTCCAGGCCGGGACCTCCGGGGGACGGCTCGGTTCGCGGGGACCATCCCGGAGATGCCGCGGTTCGTTCCGTGCTGCCTCTGTTGCTGCCAGGTCAGAGGAACCGAGGAGAGAAATAACTCCTGTTTCCAATTCGTCTCCTGTGTCATTTTCATGGCTGATGAGACTAGAAATCCTGAAATTACAGAACTGCTCTGAAGCGCTCCCGGACCCGGCTACGGGATGTCGGTGCTTCACAGTCAGAAAAAGCTGCAGCTGCTGAATATCACGATGACTGCTATAAAACCGGGCTGTTGCACCGAGACCTCGGTAGCACTTGCAGCCACATGATTACAATAGATTTTCCATGTCCAAATACTAATGCTTCTTTGCTAACTGTGCTTAGAAAAGAAAAGGTTTCCCTTCTGCAGTCATCCTCTCTATCAATGGCATGGTGCACCAGGACCAGCAAAACAATACATATATACATGACAGGACGTTGAGTGAAAAAGGAGAATAAAGGAGTATCTTATTACCTATCTCTTTTTTTTCTAAGGTATAAATAATCATAGTCTGTGAATTGATTATTACCTTTTAACTTTTTTTTTTTTTTAAACTACAGAAGGGACTCCAGTACACATGCATATTTAACATGCTCTGCAGCCTACCCCATAGCTCTAGGAAAGAATTAGCTTTCTCATTCTTTCACATTATTATCTGGAATACTAAGACACTGTTTTAGAAAATGAAACAACACATCCAGTATTAGGGCTTAAGACAGTGATTAGCTATTAAGCCATGTCTGTAGAGAAGGACTGTTTTAAATTTGAGGTTTACAGCAGCTTCACCTGAAGCATCTGGTATAGACATGTGGTAGAAACACAGTCCTTCCACTTACACCCATCTCTGCTCTAGCCTGGCAATTACCTTATCAAAGTTTAAAAAATGCCACTTCAAGCTCAGCTCCTTGCTGAGCAGAATTCTTCCCATCCTGTTATGAACTTCCTTCAGCAGCTGCTGCAAGCCACTGTTGGAGATGGGATGCTGGGGGAGATGGTACTTTGGGTACCATCTTGGTGCCTGGTGGGACAGATCATCAGTTCACTGATGTTCATTAAGGTTGTGCCTAGGTGTAATGCCTAACCAAAACCCACTGTGCTGCATACAAAGCATTTCTGATGAGAGACTGGTTTTTCAGGGAGCTTACAAAGTCATACAGTCTCTACTTAGCAGCCAGGTGAACAACAAAGTACAGTAAGTTGCTAGAAAAGCAAAGAAATTTGTACAAGTGTGACAGAGACACCCAAATACTGGGCTGTAGGAAAAGTAGAAAGATTGAGAAGCAGCTGAGCATAGAATTACACAGCCTACTGCTTACAGCAAATAAACTGATGGAGCCAGCAAAAGTGAAGGAAGTGAGAGAAAAAATTAGATGAAAGAACAAAGAACATTAAAGGCAGATGTAAGGCTCAGCACAGTCGTTTCCTAAAACCAGCCAAGCAATATTGTCCTGAGGCAAAGAACCATACTAGCCCATATATAAATTTTATTAGCAAACAGTCTTGTTTCAGGTCTTCATTGTACTTGTACTATAAACACAGATTCATATACTACAGAAATTAAGAAAGATTACAGACTAAATTCACCTACCCGTGACAAAATCATGCTAGGTATTACCCCAGGATTGTCCTCAGGAAACAACAGCCCATATAAAAATTTTTAAAAGCTGAAAAAAAAAGTCTAGTTTTAAAGATTACATTGTTAAATTGAGATTATTTAATACTTCCATATGAGGTGGTGCATATGTGTGTGTGTAATCAATGCATATGTTACACAAATACACAGATACAGTCAGAGTTCACAGCCAACCAACAGATGAAAGCTGGCAGGCCAAGCCTGCATCCCAGCATTTTTGGGAGGAATTTCAAGGACTGGGTTCTATATTCTTAAATTGATTGTGCATCAGTACTTCTAGATGAAATTATTGCATCTTATGTTAAAGATTTCTTCTATTATGCAAAAAACCCCCCATTCTTATTCCTACATTTCCAAGCTCAGTAAAGTAGTTTTTACACCCCACAAATGGCTTTCCCAGTACATCTCTTAATGACCAGCAGACCCTTTAGCAGTGGCAGCAGCACTGACTGACAGCACAGCACCGTGTTGCTGTGTCCCTATTGCACTGCGGTTTTCATTACCCAGATAGTGGAGCTTCTTTAGAGCAAGCCTCAGCAATGCCATGGTTTCCACAGGGATTTGCTAGTCCATAAAATACAGAGCCATCCCTGATCCTGTCCAAGTTGAAGGAGTTAATGGTGATTAAAAAAGGGTTTATCAAGCAAAATTATTCTTGAGACTTTTCTTTAACCTTTTCTTCCCTCTTTCATACATTAATAGTCATCCTTTTGTTTCTAAATGGAAACCATTCTTGTTCCTTACTACTCCATATGAAAGATCCCAACCAGTTCTGCCCCTTGAGAGGGGTCCTTGATGCATACAGGATGCCCACCGAACAACGACAAGGTGCCTGTGTGCCATTTATCACGACTGTAACCCTAACGGCCTTTTCCCTCCTCAAAGGAGACCTCCTGGCTCTGCCCAGGAGCGACTGCATCGCGGCGGAACAGCAGTGTCTCTCCGACTCCACCTGCAACGCGACCTACAGAGTCCTGGAGAGCTGTGCCCTGGCCAAGAGCCGCCTCCTCCCGCTGGACCAGGAGGGCAGGGTGAGGTGTCTGGGCGCGGAGCTGGACTTGGGGAACAGCTCTCTGCTGCACTGCCGGTGCCACCGCCGCATGAAGAGGCAGGAGCACTGCTTACGCGTTTTCTGGACCGTTCACTCCAGCATGACAGATGGTGAGATGAAGTAATATGAATCTACAAGGTACTTGTAGGGCTCAGCCCTGCCCCCATCTGAAAACAACTGCAAAAGGCCTCTCCCCAGCACTGCAGGTATCACTCTGGAGCCACATCTCCCAGGGTGGAGGAGTCTCTGCTGCTCTGTTTGATAAACAGAGAAAACCAATCCCCTCTGGGACCAGCCCTTCAAATACACCAGGGACCCTAAGAAACAAAGATAGCTACTCTGAGACAGAGTTAGTGCTGTGAGGGGAGACTGCTGTGAAAATCACCTCAAAATGGTCATGTCTGTCCATCACTGAAAACGGAGGTGTCATTATGACACATGCTGTAATGGCATCCCTGAGCATGCTGCTGCCTTCCAGCCTTGGTGGGACGCCGCTGCCTGCCTCCTGCTAAAGGCTGCCCCAGCTGCCCCTCTCCTGCTAGTGCTGAGCCTGAAAAACCCAAATGACAACACAGGCCAAATTTCAGCCAGAGGAAATCTCCCAATAAAACGTAGTGCTGTTTTGACACAGTAACACTCTTGCATCTCCAGCAGAACCAGATTCTTGGCATTTGGCTTTCAGCAAGATAGAGCGTTTCAGAACTCCTACCTAAGGAAACACCCAGGCACAAATAAGAAAAAAATCAGTTTAAAAAACCCAAACAAATGCTGGTCACAAAGCATTTCTCTCACTGCATAAAATATCTTGTATCTCACCTAGGTTATTTCAATTTGGAGACCTCTCCTTATGAGAATCCAGCAAATGAGGAACATTGGAAGACAGATTATAATAAACTGGCAGCTCTGTTATCAGGTAAGGATTGTAATGGTTTCCTGACATAATGCTGCCCTTTCTTATCTTTTCAGGGGCTGAAAATATTAAGATGACCTATTTGGGGTAATGGTCCCTTCAATCAGAGGGACGCCTGCTCTGGGTACTTGCCTGAGTTTGTCCCCCCACCAAGTGTAAATAACGCCGCAGATCCAGGCCCATGAAGCAGGGAATAACCCACAATGATGCATTTTCTGAAACACCCTACATGAACCAGTAGGAAATACGATGTCGTAACTGTATTGCCACGCTACAGGCACGCAGCAGGACTAATTTGCTTTGCTCTTTTTCATGTTCCCAATCTGACCATCAAGTAAGGGCTACTCCTGTTTCCACACAGAATATCTTCTGGAGACTTGCTTCACTCTTTCTGGGTTTCTTTTGGCTTTACAGGCTCACAGTTAGCAGGAGATGCAACAAATCCGTGCCTGAAAGCAACTCACGTCTGTAACCTGAGCAAGAAGTGTGTTCGCCTGCGCACGGAGTATGCCTCCATCTGCACCAAGGGAGCGGGAAGCGAGGACACGTGTGACCGCCGCAAATGCCACAGAGGGCTAAGGAACTTCTTTGAGAAAGTTCCTGAGGATTTCACCAAAAGGATCCTTTTCTGTCCATGTCAAGATGAACTTTGTGGAGAGCGACGCCGGAAAACTATTGTTCCTGATTGTTCCTTCCAGTATAACACCAAACCCAACTGCCTCTGGCTTCTGGACTCCTGCTTAGAAGACCATATTTGCAAGTAGGTCCAGTAGCAGCAGACATTAGCCAAGAGAAGAGAAGAGCAGAGCATAGGCACTGATAGTCTCCTTTTTCTTCCTACAGATCCCGGCTGGCCGACTTCCAACAGAACTGTCAGCCCGCGGACACGTCTCTGGACGGCTGCGCTCCACAGGGCCACGCCGCCTGCCTGCAGGCCTACATGGGCATGATCGGTGAGTGGTACCCGCAGCAGCACACGGGGTGGATGCTTTCGGGCCACAAACTCGCAGGCATGCTCTGATGCTGTGAAGGACCCTCTTGCTCTCCCGCAGGAGACAGTGCTCAGTCTGCCAGTTAACATGCCTCAGCCTGATTGATGCTGGTGCTCCCTCTTACTTCTGAGGTAAATGCAGCCCAGAGAGAGCTCTGCCATAGCCTTTATCACTCTCCTTTGTCCCATCCTCTGCTGTCAAATCAGCAGCACTTGCCTGAGATTTCTGAGTACCTACACCATCAGCTGGTGCAAACTGCTCTGGCCACCAGGACCTGCAGGGACCAAGTCGCTCGTGTGGCACGAGTCACATCCCATCACAGGGATTAGACGGGACATTCCCTGCTGGTTTGACTCCTGATGGTCTGGTAGCATCGCACACACTGTCCTCTCAGAGCCAGCCAGAACATGGCACTACCAGCCGTGAGAAGGGAGGTTGTCTTTCGTTTTAGGCATTTGCTGCCAACCTGCTCGTGCTTTTTCAGAGTGGCTGCAAAGAAGAGCAGTATCTCATAAGCTCTAAATCTAGACTGTGCCTTCTGCTTTTCCAGATGTCTTTGCTGGTTTTATGCTAAATGAACTCTGGCTGAATGGCACGCTATGGGTGTGCAGCATTTGTTTGGCAAAACGCGTGTGGCCACGCAGCATGTCTGGCTTTTGTTGCCATGTCCCAGCAGGTGCTTCTCACTCTTCGATCCAACACCTGCAGCAGCTTCAGTTATCAGTGCAGCCTCCACCAGACTGCCAGCGTCAGGGGCAGCAACTCCTGGCAGCCCAGCAGAGTCACCAGGCCAGGGTCACCTCGCGGGGCTCCCAAGGGAAGGCGCCTCCCCCCAGGGCAGCATTCCCTTTAGTGGGATAGGACACATGAGGCTGCCATTGTTTGGTGACGTGAATCCTGATTGCAGTTTCTGGGGGTCTGGGACAGGTACGCCCATGACACCCAACTACATCAGTAATGCCAGCGTGGAGATCTCCCTGTGGTGCACGTGCGAGAGCAGCGGCAACCAGAAGGAGAAGTGTGACCAGATACTCGGCATGTTTGAGAGCAACAAATGTCTTGGTAAGCATCAAACATCACAGAACCAGAGAAACAGCTCAGCACAGGGAAACTCAAATCCTGTTGATTTCAAGATCCTACAATGTGTTGTGTCCCCATGGTCTCCTTCCCAACCTATGAGACCAGCCTGGATCTGCTCTCAGAACTGTTTCTGTATATTTTGGCAACACTTTAGTTCATCTCAAACCCCATGAAGCTATTTCCAAACAGCATTCAAATGAAGGGGGTGCAAAAACCCCCACCACCCGGGGAGGTCAGACACGCTGCATCCAGAGGTTGCTGTAACCACGTCAGTGCACCAGGATTATGGGCTTTGGGTTCCTTCCCCCCCCCCCCCCCCCTTCTCCCTGTGCTCACCTTTGGCCCTTGCTTGCTTAGTCAAGGGAAGCAGCTCCTGACACAGGTCACTGAATTCAGCAGCACTGCAGTTACAAAAACCCTGTTAAATGCAACCATGTAATCCTAAGTCTGTATTTCTTTATGTCCCTAACATTTTAGCAACAGACCTTATTAAGATTTAAATATTTTATGTTTGTAAAAGCTTCCAAAGGATATCAAAGAAACCAGCAGCATTAGATAAATGATTAATATTTAAACCTACCTCCTGCTGTATAGAAAAGCCTTGCACCCAGCACTATAGATACACCTTCAACCTAAACATCCCATCTGAGGTATTACGTACCTGCCCCTTACAAAACAGACAGCTGCGAGAGTCCCAGAGGGACCCAAAGGTCCTCAAGTACAGCGCAAATTGGCTTTGCAGTCTGCTCGACCTCGTAAGTAAACCGACAAGCTAACAGGGCACTGACTGAACAGAGAATATGTATCTTCTAAATCAAAGCCACACGGCCTGTGAGTGCATTTCCTAAAATAGCTTCCCTAGGCTTCTGTTCACAACTCCAAGGTGCGCACAGAAAAAGCACAATAAGACTCTTGCTTTCCTTCTGTTTGCAGAAAATACCATTTTGTCTCAAATGCACCTGAAGCAGACAGCTCTAGAAAGGCAGGAAGACTTATTTTATTCATCTTCCCTAAGCTTCCAAGGAGACAGTGCCAGCACAGCTCTCGCTTCAGAGATGTCCCAGGTATGCATTGCTTTGTTGCCTTCACAAAGCAGCGAGTCAAGTGGCGTAGAGACAGTAGCTGGAAAACCTCGGAGCTGGAAATGTCCGATTTCGGACACCAAAGCAAGGGATGCCACGTGCATGCAGAGCCCTGGACCAGTTTACCTCAAGCTATTCCTTAACAGACAAGCAGAGACAGGAGGCCATGGGACTTTCCTGTAACCCCCCATTAGTGCTCAGAACAGGGCGCTCTGCAGCCAAGCATTTGAGCATAAATGTGTCTAACTGGGATTCATTCCTCCTTGTCCTTTCATAGGTGGCTGAAGGGAAGGCACAGCGAGACATCTCCGAACACAGCAGTATGCCCATGGCCTCCTCTGTCTATTCTGGAGCTGCTGTTTCTTGGCCATCTCTGGCTCTGTTCCTGCCTCTGTTGCTGAGCTCATGTTAACTTGGCATAAATAGCATCTTTCCTTCCCATATTATTAACCGCATTCCATATCCAGGTACCTCCCAGTATTGATTTACCTTTGGGAAAGAGAAGGCTTCCAGAAAAATGGAATGGAAGAGCCTTAACCCAGAACGGCAGACACTGACATCCTCCCCCTGACCTTCCCCAGTCAGTTTGCACCAAGCTCCGCAGATACGGTGACCATCGTTGTATTGCTTCTGCCACCTTCGCAGTTAGAGTAACAGTCAGGCTAATATTCCAGCACAATATTTTAAAACAAAGGTACAAGTTCTGTCAGAACTTGGGCAGGGTTCCATTTCTGACTGCAGGGAGGGACCTGACACAGTGCGTCCTACCACCCCACCTTCTGGAGCTCTTCCTCAGGCATACAATCACAGGATGGTTTGAGTTGGAAGGGACCTTTAAAGATCATCTTCTTCCAACCTCCCTGCCCTGGGCAGGGACACCTCCCACCAGACCAGGTTGCTCCAAGCCCCGTCCAACCTGCCCTTGAACCCCTCCAGGGATGGGGCAGCCACAGCTTCTCTGGGCAACCTGGGCCAGGGTCTCACCACCCTCAGAATGAAAAATTTCTTCTTTATGTCTAATCTACACCTACCCTCTTTCAATGTAAAACCATTTCCCCTTGTTATGTCACTACAGGCCCTGGTAAAGTCTCTCTCCATCTTCCTTATAATCCCCTTTTATGCATTGAAAGGTCACAATAAGGTCTCCCCAGAGCCTTCTCTTCTCCAGGCTGAACCACACCAACTGTCTCAGCCTTTCTTCATAGGAGAGGTGTTCCAGCCCTCTCATTGGTTTTGTGGCTCTCTTGTGGACCCGCTTCAACAGGTCCATGTCTGTCTTGTGCTGGGCACCCCAGAGCCGGACGCAGGACTCCCAAGTAGCGTAAAGGGGGAGAATCCCCTCCCTCGCCCTGCTGGGCACGCTGCTTTTCATGTAGCCCAGGATACAGTATGGCTTTCTGGGCTGCAGGCGCACATTATTGGCCCACATCCAATTTTTCATCTACCCGTACCTGCAAGTGCGGGGCTGCTCTCCGTCCCTTCATCCC
Source organism: Calidris pugnax (assembly GCF_001431845.1). Taxonomy (NCBI): domain Eukaryota; kingdom Metazoa; phylum Chordata; class Aves; order Charadriiformes; family Scolopacidae; genus Calidris; species Calidris pugnax. The sequence continues at coordinate 19,865,943 of NW_015090893.1, read as the reverse complement.
CCAGTCTGTATTGATTTTGGGGGTTGTCCCAACCCAGATGCAGGACCTTGCACTTGGCCTTGTTGAACTTCATGAGGTTCACGTGGGTCCACTCCTCAAGCTTGTCACGGCACAGAGCACAGCATTCCATCCTAAAGACTGCAAGTCCACACTCCAGGGTGGGTTGCAAGTTAAGTTCAATAAACATGAAGTCCCTGGTAAACAGCAATTCTGGATTACTTTCAATCCCATTTTCAAATCCATTCTTTTGAGTATATGGAAAAGACCATTCCAGCTCAAGGACACTATACTACAATTTTTACTCTTGCTCCTTTCTGTTTTGCCCCTTGCAGCGTATATTTGTATAATCCATTATCACAGCTAGCAACAGACTTGGATTTTGTGGGTTAAGATGGACTTCTTCTGTGCTCAACTCCAGCAAATTTAGTCTTATCTAGCAAAGGATGACCTTTCCCAGCCTTAGGATGAACCTTCTTAGTTATACTTAGAGAATACATATAGCTCATTTAAGTTGTATTGACCACAAAACCCCCACGACATTCAGTCACAAAAAATCTCTGGAAGCTGCCACTACCTTGTACCTCTCCACGTGCTCTCGTTGTCATTGTCCCTTCCATGCTGCCTGCCTGATCTCCTCCTCCTCTGCCAAGCTCTGCTTCATGAACCTGTTTACTCTGAGTGTAAATGTGTACACTGTGTAACTGCTGTTATTTTGTACTGCATTTGCCTGTTAAAATGTGGTGTTAAGTGAATATTGATTTCTGGGCCTAGGTTAATAGTCCACAATCAATTGTGTGCACGAGTTGCCTCATCTGCCAGCCCAGGCTTTCAGGGTGGCAGTTGAAATCCTCCTCTGCCACGTGTGATGCCTCTCGCTCACCCTGGGTACAGCAGACCAGAGTGATACCATAAACAGCCAAACAATATTATAATACTGAGTAGATGCAGAACAGGTGGGTATTCACCCTGTGCTTTCCCTGGTGCCAGGGAAGCACCAGCTGAGTGATTGTCCTTCTGCAGTGGCAATATTTCCATTTCAAATTCCAGCCTTCTTTTTACATCCTGAGCAGGTAGGGCAAGGAAATCGCTTCATGGAGCAGAACCATCTCCTCTGTTGCACAGAGAGGTGACATCTTATTTCCACAGAGTAGGAACAAATATCATGTCTTATTAATAAAGGTATGCTGGTATTCTGATTACCTACTGAAATACAGCTATGTGGATCAAGGGATAGCACTGTTCCCACTTTTGCTACCATTCTTTAACTAAAGCAGAGTCCATGTTACCATATTCTAATATCTACATTAGACCATCCTCCTTATGGTGGGACTAGAAATGTGTCAAGACTCCTGACTGTAGTGTAACAACGTCTGTCATCTCCAGAATTTAGTGGAGAGCGACGGTGAAGATCTTTTTCTTTCCACTATTCCACAAATCAGTGATGGTATTTGTGAGAATAGTGGAGTAAATTTCCCTGAGCTATCTGTACCACACACACAGTGTGCTGCACCCATCTGCACCGCCACCTTTGTCTTTCCCCACCTTAGTGCTCTAAGACAGGTTGATATGGAAATCATGATTAGCATTTTGTTGTTCGTATTCACGGCGCTGTGGACTTGTAGCCCCTTTCCCCTAAGAAGGCTGTTGATTGCAATTGCAGCCTCCTGTCATGTCCTGGATTACGCGGGAAAACGCTCGACACTCGGACAAATCCTACTCTAGACTTAAAGCGAAATGTGTCAGCTTGGGTTTTTCTCCCAAGTGTCCTATGTCCCTTTCGCAGGTACATATGCACATTTGTTCATCAGTAACTGCAAAGAAAATTCACCTCTAAAGACACCTGCGTTCACAGGTACTCACCTGTGAGGAGTACAAACCCAGTTGCACTTAGACTTTCTTAACACCTGATCTCCAAATATCACAGTCACTCAATTACACAGCACACAAGTATAACTGCTACTAAGAAATGTCATGCCAGTATCAGTTCAGTTCATTAGCACCAGTAATGATCACAGACTGGCACAGTTATCTAAACCCATTCAGAACTGTTCTTACTAACCCTATGACTGAGCAAAGTGCAAAAACCCCTCAGCTTCTACTCCATGGAAACTGGAGTACGTCATCCCGTGAGTACCTTTGGTCTAAATACAAAAATTAGAAATTCTCTGCCCTGACGGTCTTGAGCTCTCAGCAAGTGTATAAAAGGAGGGAACCTTCTAGTTGTAATGTAGATTATTTTTAAAATAATGCCAAATCTCACTAATAAAATTTATCTTGCAACTCTAGAAGTCTCCTGCCTTCCTTCGCATTTAACACAAGCAACACGCCTCGTCTCCTTCAGCTGGAGGTATTACAGGAAAGAAATTTAAAGAGCAGAATTCAACAGAATCTCTTAACAACAGCTTTTGCAGACATCACTCACTGTCAGGTACTTCAGATGCAGCTTCTACAACTCTGACATGGCTTTTGATCCCTTAACATGGTCTAAGGTGGCATTTACAAAGGACATTTGCCCCCTCCTTCTCCAGCAGCAGCTCAGCCTCTGCCTTGGGGAAGCTGTTCCTTGGATGAACAAGCAGAAGCAACATGCGTTTCTTGCTCAAGGTCATGAGCCAGGCGTTGCCAGAAATTCAGGCGTTGCCTTGAATGTGGAAGTCCAAAATTGTGTCTTTGCCTCATTAAAATCATTCCCACTGCCTCCAAGAAAGGCACATGTTTCAGTAAGAATCAAGTGACTGCAGTTTCCCTTTTAAAGGAGGCACAATACCTATTGCAGATGACAAAAAGCTAAGCTTTCCCTCAAACAGTTACTCCTGGTTACAGCTCTCTGGCGTGTCTCAAAATCTGCAGCACCAAAAGGCCATTTTGTGTTGAGGAGAGACCAGGACAGGTTCACACCTACAAAGAACAGAACTAACTTTTTCAATACATCCTAAAAATCACAAGTCACCCCATTTGCCAAAACAGTAGGCAACTTCACACAGAGACAAGAATAAAACTTTCAAAGTAATCTTTCAGGAGTCCATGAGCCAGACAAAGCTTTTGGGGACGACAGCAGAGCAGGAGGAACGCACCGCTGAGCGCCACGCAACCTCAGCGCTGCCACAGAGCCCGACCCGCTGTGCTTCCAACTCCTTCCCCCATGGAAAGAGCCACTGGTAAATTCGACCAGCAGCTCTCACCACTACCTCAATCAGCAGCTAATCATCGCTGCTACCTCGGGGATTTTGTGGCCGAACCTCTCTCCAGCCGCGGGCGCAGTGTGGGCTGGTCTCTAATGGAAGCTCTTCTTCCAGCGACCATCACTTCTCCAGGAAGCAGCCGGGGCCCGGGTTTCTCAAACCCCAGGGTTGGCAGAGGTCGGGGACGCAGCACTTTCTCCAAGTGCCTTCATGAAAATAGCCCCACGTGCTTTCCATTTACAGCTGATCACCTCCATTATCCCCAGGCTGGGAGGAGATGATCAGCGATTGTTAAGTGCTTGAATCAGACTAATAGCTCGCTGCTAATTCCCCCAGTAATGCGAATCCAAATTCCTGGTAAACAAACTGACTGCTTTTCACACACAGGGATGAATGCCAAAAGCCTAATATTAGAGCTCTGGAGCTAAAGCTTTTAGAGCAATCCTGTCCTCTCAAAGATGTTTAATGACATTATATGATGTACTAAATAATTAGAAAATGAAGGCCCACTTGGAATCAATGGGTTACTGTCTAATTACAATGAAAAAGGGGCTCTACCCTCTTTTAAACAAGTTTATACTAAAATGGTGCACCTGATAAATGGCGCTGATAACTATGCCTTTACCTTTGGGCAGAACAAGGCAGCCATTAAGCCAGTACAAAATAATTGCGTGATTTTTGGCTCATCTTTCTTCTTATTGGTGCCACCTGTTTTCCTGTAAGGCATGAGCTGTTTTTCCCCCCCCCCCCCCCATCAGATGACAACGTTTATTAAGCAGCATTCAAATAGCTCATCCTGATGGAGAGAAAAGTCATCCTTCTGTGGCCAGAATCACTGAGTTCACACCAGTAGATGCTCAAAGAGCCGAGAGACATAGCATGGAGCCTCCAGAAGCCCAGAGGCTTCTGCGAAAAGAATTGCTAGCGAGCTTGAGAGCACGGGAGAGGATTACCGTTATCTCTGCATGTAGATAAAAGGCTGAAAAGGCTGATTATCTGACTGAATTATATCTCAGCAACCTCTGATCAAAATAAAGAGCAAAATTACAGAAAAACACTAAACAGAGCAATTGGAATGATGTATCTAACAATTTTTATTCCACTTCCATTTCACAACACACCCACACGTACAGTCTAGTCTGTTCCATGTATCATGCCCCGGAAGATGGTGCAAAACAGTTGCATGAGACTTCAGTTTCCTTTCTCCTGCCATAACAATCTAGGATTTCACATTCACATCCAAAACTAAATTTAAATATTTTGATCTTTATATTCCCATCTTCCTCCTCCCAGTACACTGCTGAGGTAAGGAAAACAGAAGTGTTTTCCCATAATGATGCTTCTCATTCTTAACTGTGTCCATTCCTACTCCTAACTGTTCTGTGTTTGGTCAGGGAGGAAGGTTACAGGGAGACATCTGTGTTGCAACACATACAGAGAGCCAAAATTAAAATTTTGTTTTACAGTGGCATATTCAGGAAGAAAAAGCTGCAAGCTGTTTTATAATGCTGGAATTGCTGTTGCAGATAAATTCCCCTGGCATTCACAAGTGACTATTTTAAACTCCACTGAGATAAAAACATTTATTCCATTACCGTGAGACATATAAATCATAACACATTTGTTCTCGGAAAAAAAGCAAGTATTATGTGACAGATTATATCTATGAACTTGTGACTGATAACAGGAGGTTCCTTGCAGTCTTAAGTCCCTAAACAAAGCAAACAGAAACTTTTCAAAACTGTTTTCTGCAATATTTGTCCTATTTTTGTTATTCTGCTTTGTTCATATATATTGGGCATTTCAATAGACTACCGAAAGGGTGATTCCCCTCCGAATTTCTCTTAAAACCTCTAGTACTCAACAGTTAAAAGCAGAAAGTGTGTTTTCTCCTAAGCAAGGGACACAATTAAAACCAAGCTGGCCTCAAACCTACATGCCCGTTTAGAATCCCATGAGATTTCACCATGGGCTCTTAAAAAATAAAGCAGGGGACTTCCAAGAACTGCCGGGTATCGGTTATAATTCAGTGTTTTCCTTTTACCTGGGACTAGCGGAAAATGGCATGAGTCACAATAACGGCAAATGTTTCTTCATAATGGGGCATGCTAATATTCCAGATCTCGCACGCTGCACAATTCTGTTCTCTTTGCACCTATTACTGCTGTAGTCTATCATGTGCTTTCAGATTCATACACAACTCGCTCAAGAAATGTTTTAATAAAGGGTGAGCAAAGGGCCACTGTGTTCTCCTCCCTTTTGCTTTTTTTCCCCACCAGTCTAGCACTTAAATTACTTTTCCTTCAATTTAAGTTTGCCCATTAGCTACCATCATTACAGGTTACTGAGCCCCACTGCAAGGAACTGAAATTTCTTTAACCATCAACAGAGTTACTTGTTGTGCAGCTTTCCAAACCAGCAGGGGTTTTGTTGGGTTTTTTTTTCTTCCCTAAAGAATCTTTTGATTAACTGAAGTCAATTTTGCTAAGTGCTAGTGGCTCTCAGAAGCTTGTTGTGTCAGTGATCCCCAGGGCTCCATTACGTTTTCAGGGCTATAAACCAGGAATTGCTCAGTCTTTTTGTAGAAATGTGAGATTAGCAGCTATTCTTCCAGCCTCAAGCTCTTTGGATTTCTCTCCCATCATTCTGAATCAGAGCACGGGCATCTTTTATGGCAGTTCTAGCAGAGATTAGTTAAGAGATTTCCCATCTTTTTATTCAATTTCAATCCATCCCAGTGCAAAACTTTTAATGCACAAGTAGACCAGGTCCTCCAATACACCACAGAACTGACTGCTGTTCTGCACCCAACCTGCAGCTGCAGCGGGACCACTGCAGAGGCACCTCTTTAGAGCACCGAGCGTTTCCTTCTCAATATGCCAATGTAAGTCACAGTGCAAATGCAACTAATATGCAACTGCAAATCACAGTGCAAATGCAAGTTTTAAATATATTTGCAACACAGAAAGGTCCCTAGAGAGATATTCTGACTTCTCATGAAGGAATTTATTAAGTAGTTGGGAATAAAATCTCAACTGTTTTATTCATACTCCGTATGACATACATTCCCTCTCATGGCTGAAATGCTGACACTAGAAACTTGAGGTTGGCCTCAGTTCTCAAGAATTGCCAAGTTACATCTTCCATCTGGTAAATCAGGCACAATAAAGTGTTAAGGCAAGGGAAAAATTGGTCAATGTACTCAATCATTATTAATTTCTTTTCGATCTATCTCATCTCTAGTTAGATCTCACCAGAAATCCTACTATTATTCATGATAGCACAATATTACTCAGGTATCCACCTGAGTCTGTATTTAATTCAGGTTTTCAAGCATGAACTTCTCAGTTCAGAATCCAGTTGCCTACATTAAGGTATAACACATATAGAAGTAAAAATGGTCCGCACACTTGCTAATTAAATAATTCACTTCTGCTTTTGACATACAGTTATATAATCTGATATGTTGCAAAAAAATACAAACACAACTTTTCCACTCAACCACATCACATCCTGCTCTGGCAGAACTCAGGAACATATCAAAGGTGACATGACCGCCTGCCACCGGGCATGGCCTATCTCCAGAATTTCTCCAGCATGAACCCCACTTCAGCAAAAGCAGCACCAAGCAGACCAACAGTCAAGACCTCCTGCACGTCAGGCCGCTTCCCCAGAAAAAGCAGCAAAGCACTGAACAATGGATTTGTATCAATTACTCTGTGATGTGCTTCTTTAAGGCCATCAGTGTCACCTCTACCCAGGGGTCCTCATCCCCAGCACAGCCCTTTAGTGCCAAGTACCTTTCTTTTAAAATTGCTGATAAACCTACCTTTTGGAACTCACATTAACCTTTTGCCACACTGAAAAAATGTTGAGTATTGACAGGCTGAGGGAGCTGGGAGACAGGCTGAGGGAGCTGGGATTGTTCAGCCTGGAGAAGAGAAAGCTCCGGGGAGACCTTATAGCGGCCTTTCAATACCTGAAGGGTGCCTATAGAAGAGCTGGAGAAGGACTCTTTGCCAGAAGTGTAATGATAGGACAAGGGGAAACGGTTTTAAATTGGAAGAAAAAAGATTCAGATTAGATATCCGGAAGAAATTTTTTACTATGAGGGTGGTGAGACACTGGAACAGGTTGCCCAGGGAAGTTGTGGCTGCCCCATCCCTGGAAGTGTTCAAGGCCAGGCTGGATGGGGTCTTGAGCAACCTGCTCTAGTGGGAGGTGTCCCTGCCCAGGGCAGGGGGGTTGGAACTCAATGATCTTTGAGGTCCCTTCCAACCCAAACCATTCTATGATTCTATTCCTGTGTTTTCTGGATTGTGGTATTTCCTCTGCCACTTGTAGCTTTGGGCTGGAAAGAAACCAGATTATGCAAAAGCGATGCCATGACCCAGCAGAACATATCACCATTGCGACTACAACAGGTACAGACTTCCTATTAACAGGAGGCGACGGCAGTAATTACATATGCAAGCCTCTGACAAATCAAAAGTGACGGATCAAGAATTAAATCAGGACTGGTTGCATGGCTTCAAGTAACATTAACTACTCAATATATGCCTAAGAGCATAACTAGGAACCTATAAGATGTAAGAAATAAAAAGAGGTGTAGACCAGGTGTTGCAGTTTCCTGAGCTCTACTTGCCAGTGAAATAGAACCAGCAGTCTAGGAAATTCGTTTTTGCCCTCTTTCACCAATAACTTAAGCACATATTTCATTACTGGTATAATTTAAAGCTGTCCTAGTCGACCTCTCCACACTGGGTAACAAACAGAAATTTAATTTTGTATTTGTTTGTCAGCACTAAAGCACTGTGCCATTCATGCCTTAAGGGAAAAAACAAAGCCTTCTCCTGGAAAGGAAAACGCCTCGCTTTCTAACCAAAGAATTCCAGTTTTCAGACAAGATGGTGACCTCCAGGTCCTCAGATACTCATGATGTACGAGCCACTCAGCTTCCATTGAGATTTTTGTGGAAGACAAAAAAAACTCCAGCACTGAAGTTGGAATGTGATGTTGTTACATCCAGCAATTCTCAGCCTGTGTAAAGCAAAAATACAATAACCAGACTGATGCATTACATCCTACTTAACCTGAATTTTCTTGTTTTTACATTATCATTATACTGAACTTCAGGTACTGATTGTATTTTTGCTCAGTAACTTTTTTGAAAGGCTCTGTGTACTGTGAAGTAAGGTAGTTAATGAGTAAATTAATTAGTAAAGAGAAAGGAGGGGAAAGGCTTGGAATCTGCATAGTATTGAGTAAGAATTTTTTTTTATCATTATATGACTAGATTAACATGGGAAGCAACTCACTCCTTAAACAAAGGAATTAATGAAACTTGCTTTCACAGATCCATTGTCATCTTTGAAGTAACAGTATATATATATATATAGTGTGGGGTGTGTGTATATATATACACACACTCAATAAGCCTGTACTCATAACGACATCCCAATCAGGCAAGAAATGGAAAATGCTGTAAACCCACTGGGGATTCTGTACGTGCTGACCATTGAGTGACATAAGCAGGAGCCGACTGAGCCGAGTTCTGTCAGAGTTTTCCCCCCTGGCTCTGATTTTCATCTCTCCTGGTAGCCACCGGCTTCCGAAGCTCACAGACATTGTGAAACAGTCACTCACTGCCACGTTTGGCTGAACAGCCACCACTCGAGCACCGGAAACACTATCATATCCACCTCTATTTTCATTTCCTCTATTCAATCATACACACCTCTGTTTTTGAGGAGATGGTTCAACCCCACAAACATCACAGAAAAACAAGTGGCTCAAACAGTATTCAAAGAAAAAACAAGAACATTTTATACACAGAATAAAACAGCTTCCTGCAGTGCCTGTCACTGACTGTGAAGCTTATACAGAGGTAAAAACATGACAGAATCCTGACTTTACATCATCTTTACTACTGAGACTCACAACCTTCTCCCAAAGCAAATGTGTAAACACACACAGAGCAACCGACTACACAACAAAACAAAATAGCTGCTTGCGGTGAACTTCTGCGAACTAGGGATTTTAACTTACTAAGTGCTGCAAAAACAATTTTGCACTAAAAACATGCATTTTATTTTTCAGATGCTGAAATAAAAATTTCCCAATCTGAGAACTGGCAGTTTGCAAATTTGCCAATATAGTTTCATAAACAGATTACCCCTTCCAATCCAGCAATGTTTCCAGCTGGATTTAGTCATTTACATGGTTGCTTCATGACCTAAAACATAAAAAATGACTCATTTATCTTCAGGTCTTCATACCCCGCCTTCATCTAAATGTACACCTTTCTCAGCAGCCCCAAATGAGTCAAAGGAGGAAATAATCCACTGAGAAGGATTAGAAAAGCATCCAGTCAGTGGACCAGCTGTGCCCAGGCGCAACAGGAACACCCGGACACGCAGGCAGGAATGCGGACAGCAGAACGACAAACTCACTTTACAAGATATTTAAAAGAAAAGCCAATCCTTTAGATATCTATTTTGCACAGACTGAGCTAATCTGGACAAAATCTAACATAAAAGGAGGACACATTTCATAACACAAACAAGTGGACAGATTCAAGCAGGGGGCTCTTGTACAGCCTAATGCAGATGTCAGTTAATTAGAGTAGAAGGTTATATCATTAGCAGCCAAATCGATGTAAAAGGAATTAAGAGCTCGGACAGCAAGCTCTCCTGCTTTCCAGCACAGCACCCGGGGCTGTATTTAGCTAAAATTCAATACACATTAGTGGACAATCAATGTAGTCTTGTATGGGGATGTCTTCTTGAAATACTTTAATTGGACTCTCTAGTGTTATCAGCGCTAAACAAGATGTCAGATTAACGTAGAAGCCTTCCCAAATGGGACTGGCAGCCCACAGTCTGGAAAAGCCACTTTTACTTCTATTAAAAACTCACTGGCTTTCCAACATGTATTAATAGTACTATTTTCACAGTTCTCTTAAGAGTGACTGAGAAGCATCATTACATACAGGTGCTCCATCCTGTAACACTCAGCCATCTCCAAACTAGGAACAGCAGATCCCCCTCCCTGATTTGCAATTTCAGTCCCAGGCGTCATTAATCAAGAACCTGTCAGTCACACTAGACTGACAGTTTTTACCCTGAATTTATAACCTCTGCAGAGAATACAAATCAATATTGAAATTACCAAGTGTAAAATACTCAATTGACAACTCCTGTAACTGGTATGAAATTTGACATGGCAATATTTTTTTTTATTTTTATATATATATATATATATATCAGCATACACTTTTTGTGACAAAAAACTAAAACACTTTCCATTCAGTGTATTCCCTGAGTAAATCTGCAATACTGTCCTATCACCTAGCCAGGAAGTTATTTTTAGTGTATTGAATTTTGTCTTAAAAGGTAGCATACAGAAGCTACATTACAAATTTCCTGCTCTAAAAAGTGGATGCTACAAAACCAAGCCAAATCTTTCCTCTGAAATGTTTTATCTAACAAGGTAAGAAACAAGTAGCTCTATGGGAGGGCAGTGCTAAAAGAAACAAGGGTCATGTTCACATTACACAGGAGTGTACAACCTAGGGCTTTGAGATTTCAAACAGGGTAAAAGCAAACAATAACTGCATCTAAAATGCCAGAGAAGATGTAGTTTAAATGTTTTCTGACAGACATTTACATTCTGTCAGCAGCCAGAAGAGGCAGTACTGCTGGCAGCACTGACTGCACCACGTCATCTGACAGAGCGGTTACAGCATCACAACCTGCTACAGCAAACCAGTACCGGTGAGGCAGACAGGAGCAGTGACACAGGTTGCCACTATTCCTGTTTAGATGGGTGAGCATGACAGCATGGACAGCATAGCAAACTGAGAAACACATTACCAGAGATATGTCAAAATACAAAAATCAGAATTAAAAGTGAACTCAGGAATTTTAACTACACATGAGAAATACTAAGTGTGTTCAAAGCAGAAGTGCCCAATATCCCCATCAACTTCTGATCATCTCAGCAGCAGAGAGATTCCTTCAGAAAGAAGGGAGTCTTGGCAGGTAAAATGTCTTTGGCAGCATGGCTTCTGCCACCCAACTCCAAAAGTTCTGGCAGAGACAGAGAAATGAACCCAGCTCTGGTGTCCTGTCCCTGCTCTGCCTGTGACACTGCGGGGCAAGGGACAGCTCGGGGTCCAGCCCATCTCCACAGCTCTGGCTGTAGGAGGATCCACTGGGCAGCTCACCTACTCACCGCCGCTCTGTCAAAAGAAGTGATCCTTCTAAGAACTCTCTAAACCTCAATGCTTTAGCTAAATTTTTATTGTTTAAAAGTTGTTTCAAGACCTATAGTCTTAAAATATGTGCCTCTTTATACTCATCCATATGAGTTTATTGTAGGACCTAGTTATATAGTTTATTTTCTCATATTTCATATAAGCATAAAAAGGATAATTGACATCAATGGATGTATCTGCATGAAGTTCAACTCTTCCCTCCCCTTTTCTCATACTGAGTTGCCATTCTTTCATGCTTAAAACAGGACACAAAGTTTGCTTCTATTTTTCAGTGTCTTCAACCAAAACCATTCTTCAAAGTACAGCACAGGTGGGTGTCTACACGTGGTAAAAATTCTAAATTCGGATTATAACTACTAGTACTACACATTTTCAGTTGGTTTAATATACTACACTCAAAAATTTTGATACTGCTGTCCATCCAAACTTTACCAAAATCTGTCCTATTGCTTCACCCCTATGCAATTCTTAATAACTTTATTTGTAAAAGACTGTCATGCTCTTTCACAGAGTATTACCTCTAACCAGCCTAAATTTTGTGTGGGGTTAACATAGTAAATGAAAAGAGTGCTGACATAGACAAAAAAGAAGCTGTAAGGTTTCATAAGCAAAGCCCATGTACTAGAAAATGGAAAATATGAAGGGTCATGCAAGGTTCTGCAGAGAGTATATTAATTACTACATAATGTAAAATAGAAAGAGCCATTTTCTATTGCACTTTTTGAAGGCAGTGAACAGAACAGCATCTCTTTAAATAAGCAAAATGTTATTAAAGTAAAAGATCACCAGTGCTCACTGCACAACGAACTGTCAGGAGATGATTTCAGTTGGAAAGAAAAATTACAGCCCAGTCTTGGAAAAAAACTGACATTCACTCACTGCATAGCACCTTATTGCTATGTGAACTTGAAGGTATTGCTCAATTAACATCCAGCTACTACTGTTTTAAAAATTATGCCCCTGAAAAATGCATTGTAATGATCAGCTTCCTCTTTTGCAACTTCTATAGAATACAAAGCGCGTAACTTGCCAACAGTATAAATCTGCAGCTCTGTAAATCCCCAGCTGACAATCAGCACGTTCAACCAACTCATCTCCATCAAAAAAACCCAAATCACAGGGGGAGAGGGAAGGAAACAAAGAATGACAAGTCTTTCTAGGGAACCATAAGGGTATTTTAACAGACAACGTACTATGACACAACTGAATACATTAAGGAAGTGTTATTCCTATCAATTCACAATGCACATGCTGACACAAGGAATTGGATTATAACCTACGGCTCCACTAATTACTGTTGTAGCATTTGTCAAATGTGCTTTTTAAATAAGAGTTGCCCAAACTCTTCACATGGGCCACCAGAATTTATTGCTTTTGGATGTACAGTTCAAAAACCAACTCAGCACAATAAAAATTCTGAAGGTTATATGAAGGTAACCTGTGTAGCTTTCAGACTTTATACAGCACTTTCATACTGTGTCCTGGAAAAACATGAAGCCATTATTTCTCCCCAGTAATAAATCATCTAAGCAATGTAGTACTTTCTATAATGGAAGAGCTACACACTCTATCGTCCATTACCTTCCAGTTTAATTAAATGTTCCTTGAATAAATCTTGTGCTTACACTCTTGCAACATGCTACCAGTGCCGACTTTTCCATTTACAGACTGACTGGATCCACTCCAATCATCCCTGCTCATCGTGCCCGTCACTCACAGACAACTCCAGGCTCTCAGAGCGCTCCTCTCCGGATCCTTCTTTGCTAGTTATTAATTTGATATGTCTGTAGAACTGAATTAATTATACGAGCTAGGTACCAACAGACCTCTTTTAGCTCGCTTTATTTAGAGTGGCCAAGAGGTTGAAGAAGGACAGGACATCAACATTCCTTGAAGTGAAACTATTAGGAAAAATTCAATTTTCTAAGCAGGAATACATGCACTTGGTTTAATTTCAGTTTCCAATTAGGCAGAAAGCATTGGTTCAGGGAGCATGAAAAGCCTCCGCTTTGTCTTTGAACACAAAATCTTACTGATCTACCCTGGGAGCACAACAGCAGCGTGGGGAGAGGACTTCAGACAAGTCAGAGCAATTTTAAAACACAAGTATCCTTAAAACGGCTACAAGTTTTCAGTCTGCTGAAACACCAACCTGTTTTACCTTTAGTTAGAACAGAGGGGAGGACAATGTATGTTCAACTGTCATCCTTCAGCAGATGAATGGATATATTGCAGAGGAGATGCAATAATAATTTAAACCACTATTAACTTAATCATTAACAGTCATCTGACCAAATGCCACTTGCAACCTGGGAAGAGAAGGCATCAAGTTCCGTGAAAGTTCTTCCATATCATGTCAGCACCTAATAAAACGGAATGAGAATAAGCAGTAAATCACATACCACTGGCAGTAAACCTATATAATGTGATATTTTCTTTTCCTGAGCCAAGACTGTTACCAGGAATTTTTATAAAGTTGTATTTTAATATGCACTCCATGATCATTGGGAGTCATCCTAACTTTTCATGATGATAAGAAAAACGAAATAATCTACTTTCATTAAAAATATCCCTGCACAAGCCCATATATTGCATCTCCATTATATTAATCTAGTGGGGTTTGTGGAGTTTTTATATTCCTTGCTCTTAAAAGGGAGAAGAAATATATTCTGTATATATATTTATAAAACTTTAACAACCTAAGCATCGAAATGAAATTCACAAAACTCTCTCAGAAACAGTTTAAAAGCATGGATTACAGAAATTATTAAATTAAGTACTTCAGTGACTCGAGCTAACACTCAACACACCAGTGTTGGAGTTAAACCACCAGTTAAACTCAAGGTCCTTAAAACCCTGTTTTCTGTTGACCTGTGGAAAATTAACTGGAAACAATCTATGTCCTAGAAGTCACTATTGAGTTTCTTGAACTTTCTAATCCATCATAATGTGGCCAGCACAGGACAATTTAGATGTACGAAATTCTGTTTCAGAACGGCATCACTCTCAATTAAAGAAAATAACGTCAATTATGTGCAGAACATACTTTAGTAATATTTAACTTCATTTTCCTCAGGATGTCTAATATGCACTGTTACATCAAGGAAATAAATTTTCCATTTGTATCAGATCCACTGACAGCAGAAACCACTTTTGCAGCAATTCATCAACGTAGAAGACGACTACCTCTGCACTACTTTATCTTCCATCCAAATCAGTACAGCTCAGTTAACGAGCTAGGAAGTTTAATCTAATTAGCACAGGACAGGTAATAAAAGCCCTGTAATCTAGTGTTGTTGTTCACTTGGATATTCATAATGTCCTTGGAAATTCTTCACTTGAGCAAGGTTTAAAGATCATTGAGTTCCAAAAGAACGGGTGAAATTGAAGAAATTCACAACAACAGCTGAGAAATTTACAACTATGCTGGAAAGTTAATTAAAATTCATTTTATCACCACCACAGTAGAACCTAGCCTGGTAGAAAACATCTTTAATTTCATTCTAACACCAGGCCTGTGAAGCAGAAATAAAATTACTTTCTTAATATCCGCACCAATACCCGCTGGGGGCACCCGGCTGGAAAGACACTTTGCAGAACAGGCCCCGGGGTCACAGGGGACACCGAGCTCAGCACAAGCCAGTGGCCAGCCCTTGCCAGTGGCATCCTGGGCTGCGTGAGGATTTTCAGCAGTGAAAATTCAGCAATGGATTTTCAGCCCAATTAGTTCTTTCCTTACCATCTAGGTGCACATCATCAGCAGAAAGACAAGGACAGGAGGTGGAGGAGCAGCCATTTCGGTGCATGGCACGGTGTGCCGGATGGCAGTGCCAGTGGAGCCGCAGTGTCCCAGTGCCCTCGGCTGCCTCCTGGGCACCCACCAGATGTAGACACCACCCAACACATCATCTCCAGTCCCTCTCTCCCCAGTGAGCTGTAGGGTGCACAGCAGCACACCCAATGCAGGCCAATTAAACTAATCTAGTTCCTACAATTCAGCCTAACCATAATTTTTGAAGACTGGTTAAAACGATTATCTGGGTCTCTTGAAAAGGGAGCAAGTCTATTCTCCATTGAGTCAGAATTGCAGTTAGCAACAATCTGAAGGGTCTTGAATAACAAAATCCTTAAGAACCTGCATGATTCTCTACAGTTTGACTGTGTATCTAGGGATCTCAGCGGACGATACGCTAAACCAACGCTGCATGCTGGTTTCCTCAGAGCATCTGGGTAGTTATGCATGCAGAGCTGATACTGCATTCGAGCTCATCAGAAGCTGCAATTAAATAAAATCTCTTCAAAACAGAAAATATATGGCATGAATCAATGGATTTCTCAGATACAGAGAAGTGATTTGGGCATGGTAAACACTTTTGCTGCATGACTCCAGGGTCCTCAGAGGCATTTTATGTCACTTCGTCTCAATTAACCTCCCAAGAAAGCAATTCAGATCTGAGCAAGAGAGAGGGGAAAAAAGACATTACTGACAACACACAAAAGCCTACTCTGATGTCATAATGCTGTATTACTTGAGTCACAGGCAGATTTCCTGGAATTCAGTTTTGAAGCCAAAAAGCAGACGATAAACAGTATAGAAAGAAGAAGAGCTACCTAATGCAAATCAGAGAAGTTATTTCAGATTCTGAATAAGTTATTACTGCTGAAAGTTTGCACCCTGCACCTTAACATATCATTCAGCTTTGAAACGATCCCCCTCTCAACTTTGCACATTCTGCAAATTAGGAATACAGCAGTTCTAACTCTCTCACAGTAGCTCCTGGGCCATGTTAAATCTGTTGGCTGTCACAGCCCCAAGTTCTCCTATTAGACACACAGTTAATTGAGCCCTGTAACACAAACCACAGATGTATCGGTGAGGTGTAAAGCTTGTTGCCTTGCTACGCACCCCGTAACTGTGTGGGCAAGGACTACATGCTTTCCAGGACTACCTGCGCTGTGCCTGTTGTCCGAATTCTGTTGAAAAAGAGTAAACGACTGTTGCAGTGAATGATATTATTCTATCATGCCTGTAATGAAGACAGGTCTGTTTTCAATCAGGGCAGCTATAAACCTCCTCTGCAGTGTATTCTATCACCGTTTGTCGCCCAGGGGCACAGGGAAGATAGCACTGCACCAAACAGCCGGGAAGAAGGATGGCATTCCGTGCTCCATCACTCATGTTAACACGCTCTCTGGACATCAGACATTTTTGATTGCTCTGGTCAGCGTTATGACTGTGGGCTATAACACAACTTTGTCCCATGAGATAACCTGCAGTCAATTCCCCATTATTAATAAATGGCACCCTGGTTTTGTTATGCAACATATAAGATTTACAAGATTAACAATTGGTATATATATGAAAAAATAATGGCGGGGGGGGGGGA
>NW_015090893.1:19833008-19848867 GCF_001431845.1 Calidris pugnax | reverse complement strand
AATATATATATAAAAAAAAAAAGAGTGGGGGGGGGGGGGAAATATCACAAATTCAGAAGAATCATATTAAAAACCACCCCTTCCATTCTGCCCAAAGATTGCAGACCCTAACATCCCATTTTTCAATGCATTTCAAGTGTAATTTCAAAGCACGGAGTGTCTATTTTTGCCCCAACTGGCCACACTAACACACCTCACCAGGAAGCTTTGTCTGCTTTTTTCTCTAACATTCTTAATTTCATATCACTTGTCAAATCTCCAGTTTACAGTAAACAACTGTTCCTCCCCCTGTGAGTTTGCATTCTTTTCATGCTTATTCACAGTGTTTCCACTTTGTCCACCCACAGATCTATCTTGGACTTAAAAGATTTACACTACCTGAAATAATTGTTAATGACTCTGCCAGTAATCGCCTCCAGAACTACCTGGACCCACGTCAGATCGCCGCTTTGGCTGCATCATTACCAGGGCAGAACCAGTGTGAAGACTTCCTGTCAGAAAAGCCAAAGAGGTAAATGTCACCAAGGAAGAGTATCTGACCAGTACGGGAAGTATCTGACCAGCACAAGGGTGGCCAGACCCCCCTGCTGCTGAAGTCGAGAAGGCTGAAGGGGCAGCGCTTGCAGGTCCTCTCCCCCGCCATTCTGGCCTCTGTGGGGCTCCCCCTTGCAGGGACCATCTGCTGAGATCCATGGCATCAACAGACCGTACCTATCTCTGCCATCTCACAGAGGAATCACACCAGGAGGATGCAGTTTAAACAGTTCTTGAACAAGCTGTTCAGAATGCATCCTACAAGATCTGATCAAACAAACTCTTTCTAAACTCTGCTCAAAACAGTTAAAAAATATGGCAAGTATCTACCAAGTAATTTTCTCAAAAAATGTGCTGTTGTCACACTAAGATTTTCTGAGGTATAATTTTTCAAGAGGCAGAAATTGTTCAAGGATCTTCCGTCAGCATTAGCCTTTGAAGTGCTGTCACCTGGTAACTCGTGGCCTGGTCTTGTAGTGGTAGAGATGTTTCTCATTCTTCAGGGACAGAATATTTATATACATATGCGTATACAGCAAAGTTTATAGTTCTAAAGAAGTTACCTTCAAATTTCACTTGAAATAGTACAATGGTACTCAAGCACCCAAATCCCAATTCTAGGACAGCCAGTTTAAGAGGAGTCATGCCATTTATTTTTTACCCAAAGGTCACTTAAGGAGGTGTAACAGCATGCACATACAGCCAGGCAGAAATATAGCTCTCGTTTCTAGAAGTAAGAACACTACTAGAATGAAGAAATAAAAAAGATATTGGAAAGAAAAGCTTGTCTCCATGGGATTAGAAGTTTGACAATTGTTCCCCTGCACAAATATAAGTAATTGCACACTCAGGAACTCAATAACAGTATTACAAATTTCTGAAACAAATTTCTGGGTAACCTTTTTCACTTCTGACAGTCAATCTCCCATCTTTTGAAACTACCCACAGTTTGTGAGAATTTATTCTTCAGTCTTGATGTAAATCAAGTATAAATGGTTTCCCTCACATCTTACAGTCAAGTGGTTTCCAATTTCTAACCTTAATGATGTCCTGTCAGAATGTACAACAAGCAAAAGCATTAACTGTGCTAAATAGAGACCACAAGCAACAGTAAAAAAGAAATCTTATCTGATTTTTAAAGCAAGTTAAAAAGCACAGTTTGATAGCATCCTAATAGAGAAGTTGAATTCAGATAATGCAGAAGTCTGGCTTTTCTCCAACTGTCAACAGATGAAATTCCCTGTACTAGAAGGACACTGAGTTGGATTTCACTGAGCATCAGCTGTACATCTGGAGATCTTAACTTTGGAAAAAATAATCCTTTTAAAGTAACTATCTACAGAACCACTTGTATGATGGACATAATCCCCCCACCACCGACCTTCACTGGCTTTGTGATTCCGTTTGTGTGAGCACCTGGTGCAATGCTCCTGCTTTCCCTGCAGCACCCAGCCAGTGCAGATAAATTAATCTGCGACTCCCTAAGATATTATTAGTTTTTGTGCTCAGAGGATTTAATTAGTCCCCTCCTCTAAAAGCCAGCCCTGGGTGTCACTTAAAAGACGCATCTATTACACAATGGAATGACAGGAAGAATTATGAGTTCTCATCATGAAGCTAGTCTTGAGCAATTGAATTACTGAACTCTCAGCCATCGCTAAGAGCCTTCCATCTCCTCTCGCTGCTCCAAGGGAGAGCCCGAAGCGCCACCTGCTGCTCAAGAGCTGGAACCGCAAAGAACGGCCTCGGGGAACGGCAGCTTCCCACGGGCAATCCCACCCCGTGGGGACCCACACACAAACGTGTTTTCTCACCAAAACGCCCAGTGCGTCATTGCTGTCAGAACAGCCAGGAGCAGCCGGAGAAGGAACCCGGCACAGGGGAGATTCTGCCCGGATTTCAGCAAGCACCCAGTGCTCAGCAAGCGGCACTTTGAGCATTTTTGCAGAAGGCTCCCTATTTCATATTGAAATCTCATAGAGCACCTCAGGCATACTGTCACAGTTTCCAGAGGCCCCCAAACTGAAAAAAAAGAGACTTTGATAAAATTACTTCACAGACCTCCCCCCCCTCCCCCCCCCAAATATCATTCATATACCCTTCAATTAAAACAACGCAATTATCAAACAAATAGCAGGCATTGCCAGTGTAACTACATGAAGGAGAGGGAAAATTCAAAATAAATGAAACACGACGTTAGCGGTGAATGAGATTTTCAGTTGCTGCTAACTGGGGGAAAGCCCTCCAAGAAGCGTCTTTATGGTACTAACCCTTTCTCAGGCTGCTCTGAAAGACTTTTCTTCTAGATTTCTCTAGTCCTTGTTTCTCCTCACTCGGTAGCCTCAAAAACATTCACTTCTGCCCCCCAGTGTGGACATCTGTTAAAGGATTATGCACCTTAGCGCAGAGGCGCCGAGCCGAACTGTGAACAGCGCTCAGGCAGCGCGGGAGCAGCAGCTGCTTCAGGATGAAAAAAGGAAAGCTCCGGCCGGGGGCGGGCGGGCCGGCACCGAGACGGACAGTCCCGCGCCTCAGGAAGCGAAGGCGCATTTAGAACCACAAATTTAACCTTTCCCAAAGCACTCCGTTTTGCTGCAGTTCCCCTCCCCGCTCCCGAAGGGGCCGCTCCCCGGCGCGGGGGGACCGGCGGCGCAGCCCGCGGCCGCTCGTCGGGCAAAGCCCCAGACCCGCTCCCCGCTCCTCAGGCCGCAGCGCGCTCGGGCAGCGCGGCCCGTGGGGCCCGGCGGGACAAGCCGGCCTCGGCCCCGGGAGAGGCCGCACCCCGTGCTGCGGGGCAAGAGGCGGCAGCGGGACCGGACGGTCCCGGCACCACCGCGCGCGGACGCTCCTCGGGCCGGGCCCCGGGAGGGGCGGAGCGCCGCGCTGAGCGCTCGCAGCCGGAGAACCGGCCAATCAGGCGCCACGGCTCCCGCGCGCCGCCTCCGATTGGGAGCGAGCGGGCCGAGCCCGCCCCTGGAGGAGGCCGCGTCCGGAGGCGGGGGCGCGCAGTGAGCGCGGCCGCCATTGGCCGGGCGGCGCGGTGGCGGCATGGCGGCGGCAGCGGCGGGCCAGGCGGCGGGCGGCGGAGACTTCTCGGACCTGCGGGAGATCAAGAAGCAGCTGCTGAGCGTGGCGGAGCGGAGCCGCGAGCGCGGGCTGCAGCACAGCGGGAAGTGGTGAGCGCTGCGGGAGGACCGGCCCGGGAGGGAAGGAGGGCGGGCGGCCGGCCGGCCGGCCGGCCTCCTGCTAACGGGCCTCTCTCTCCTCAGGGCCTCCGAGCTGGCCTTCGCCCTGGACCCTCTGCCGCTGAGCGAGCTGCCGCCGCCCCCGGCGCTCACCGAGGTACGGAGGGGAGCCGCCCAGGCGGGGTGTGAGACGGGCCGGGCCGCAGCCGTTCCGGGGCTGCGGGGGGTTCTCGGAGGGGCAGCGCTGCGGATCTTTGCTGCCGGGGCGGGTTTTGGTCCTGTCTGTAACCACTGAGCAAAAAACGCGATCACGATCACTCAAAAGCAGGCGCAGGAGGGAGCCCTGGTCGGCGATTGCCCCTTAGTGCTGTGAAGTTCCCTTCCGTTCCGTACGGGATGGGGCGGATGGAGCTTCCCCAGATTAAATCATTCCATTTCACGTGTCGCTGTGCCCTAAATGAGATACTCTGTAAGCAGAATTTGAAATCATGCTCCTTAATTTTTATCCGTCTTTACAAAGGCCAAGATTTTGTTGTACCATTAAGCTTGTGCTCCTTAGGATGCAAGAGAAACAAGTTGTATCTCCATCCCCACCTCCGTAGGTGTATAGAAGGACTTCTAGGTATATGCCTGTTTTCTGGAATGTCACTGTTTAGTTTAAATATTTCTAACTAGTCCATACTCATTATTTGAGAACTAGAAATCTGTTGCCCAGACCACAACATCATGTGAGGGAAGGAGAGACTTTTCTGATTGTGCTCAAACCATATTTGAGGATGAATAAACTACGCTTTTAGCTTTTGGACGAATTTCATTGATGTGTTTGTAACTAGGTGATTTTCCTAAAGCATGTCAGAGCTTCTGAGGTATTAAAACTCTTCTGTGTCCATGCAGGAGGATGCTCGCGATCTGGATGCTTACACGTTAGCCAAGTCTTACTTTGATCTAAAGGAATATGACAGGGCTGCCTATTTTCTGCGGGGCTGCAAGAGTCAGAAAGCTTACTTCTTGTACATGTACTCCAGATACCTGGTAAGGTCGAAGGAAAAATCGCCTTTCAGCACTGAACTTCTCTGCTTCCTACTCCTCCCTGGCATACCTTATTTTTTGCCTGTTCTGTTCCAAATGACCACCTAAAGGCCCAAGTTATATGTCTGGGGGAAGGGAGACAGGGGTGCTCTTTTTTTGAACTGTGATGTGTGTGAATACTCAGTGTGCATGCTGCTGCTAGCATTTAAGCGAAAATGAGGAATATGCTACTGTCATGTAATGTTGGTTTTCCTCTGTTTTCCACAGTCAGGGGAAAAGAAGAAGGATGATGAGACAGTGGATAGTTTGGGTAAGTCTCTGGTGTCAGGAAACACAAGACAGCAAAGTGAAGCTTCCTGTAATTCTTCTTCATGTAAATCATCTTGGTTTTATGGCTTCCCCCTCAAATTTTGGGTAATAGTGTGTGGTAACATGATTTCTTTCATTCTCTCTCAGTTCATTGGCCAAGTACAGGTTACAGGTTTTCATCTATTAGTTCTTCTGCTAAAGCAGGTAATCAGACTAAGTGATTTTCTTTTAAAAAGAGGAAAATAATCAAGGCCGGGAAGCATTTTGGTCATGTCAGGGATGATTGTGAATATACCCTAGATGTAATTGCTGTGGTAAGACTCTTGAGTGAAAGCTATTTGACTTTCTCTTCATTCAGGACCTCTGGAAAAAGGACAGGTGAAAAATGAAGCTCTACGAGAATTGAGAGTTGAACTCAGCAAGAAACACAAGGCACGGGAACTGGATGGATTTGGCCTTTATCTGTAAGTGTCTGCGTATATTTTTAATGTAGTCATGTGCATTTGCGTGGCTATGGAAAGCTTTATGGTTCTGTTTAACTTGATAACTTTTTTTTTCAGGTATGGTGTGGTGCTGCGGAAGCTGGACCTGGTGAAAGAAGCGATAGATGTGTTCGTTGAAGCTGCCCACGTCTTACCTTTGCACTGGGGAGCCTGGCTGGAACTTTGCAACTTGATTACGGATAAAGAGATGGTAAAACTTGGGAGATATCAAAATGTGGTAACAAACTCCAGATTCAGTAACCACTGGTTCAGTTGCCACAAGATTGATGTCACCCTCTGCTTTATTCTGTGAGACTCTTTCAGGGAAGGCAATCCAAGACTGTAAATTATGTTGTTAATACATCTTTTTATTCAATTGTTTACCATCCTGTAGCTTGAGAATCTTTATACAGGCAGGGCTAATT
This sequence comes from Calidris pugnax, assembly GCF_001431845.1. NCBI lineage: Eukaryota > Metazoa > Chordata > Aves > Charadriiformes > Scolopacidae > Calidris > Calidris pugnax. The sequence continues at coordinate 19,842,903 of NW_015090893.1, read as the reverse complement.
TTTTATCGTTCACCCACAAAGTGCTTTAAGAAATGGCTAATTCACCTATTTTGAAGTAGTTGTCAGCAGGGTTATTGCCTTGTCATGTGAAGGAGATCCTCTTAAGATAATTTTTTTTTTTCCCCCCCTCTTAATCTGGTTCTAGTTCCGTGGTTACCAAGCACTTCTGGTGGCCTGAAATGATATATGGAATCCTGCTTTAAAAACTAAAACGCTAATCTGGCTGTTCCCTCTGCCAAATACAAAGCTGCACATACAAGGTGAAGTGTGTCACAGAACTGAATGTAGATGTAAAATCAAAACAGATTGTTTTTCTTTATACATGAGATTTTATGAGACCGCTCCTGGAATTCTTCAGTCAATTCTGGCTGGTGGAATATTTAAAAAAGTAGAGGTGGCACAGAAGAGACCCTTACTGATTTGTGGAAAAAGGGAAATGCATTTTTGATGAGATTATTTGGAGTCTGTTTTGGAGCTTATAAAAAATAGCAATATGATACTGATATTTAAGCACAAGAAGAAAGTACAGTCTTTCGAAAGACTTCTGAATTTAATGGAGGAATAAGGCCAGTGGCTGAAGCAGAAGTCAGACGCTGTCAGATTTGAAGACCATAATGTCTTCACCAATTGACCAAATGAAATGACTTCATCTCTTCTGCAATTCCAGTGGTCGTTTCAGTGGCCAGTCTGGCCCAAAGCACAACAACTGGGGGTGATTAAATAGAATTATGTGCTCCATATTGTACTGCTTTTTAGACTTTGATGTCTTAACGCGCCTTTCCCGTTTCAATATTCTCAACTTATAGGCATTATTTAGTCTCTCCTGTGGAAGAACCTGGTATTAATTCTTGGTCCTAATACTGCTCTTTTGTAGCTGGTGTTATGGTTTAAGAAAGCGATTGCAGGAAAGCCTCCTACCTCGAGACCATCTACTAAATCATGGGAGGGAAGATAATGGATTCTTTGCCACAGGTGGCTCTTAGAATACTACTGATTGTCATCTCTTCCTCCTCTTCTTTGGTTCTTGCCAGTTGAAGTTCCTGTCCTTGCCAGATACATGGATGAAAGAATTCTTTCTTGCACACATTTATACTGAGCTGCAGCTGATAGAGGAGGCTCTGCAGAAGTATCAGAGTCTCATTGATGCAGGATTTTCCAAAAGCACTTACATCATCTCTCAGATTGCAGTTGCCTACCACAACATCCGAGGTCAGTGACACTTACTGACTAGTAGGAATGAGCCTCTTAATGCAAACTTGACATTTATGGTTTTGTTCTCCCATCTCCTGTTCTTCCTTCAGATATTGACAAAGCTTTATCCATCTTTAACGAGCTAAGGAAACAAGATCCTTACAGGATAGAAAACATGGACACTTTCTCCAACTTGCTGTATGTGAGGGTAAGCACTCTTTCTGTTCCTGTCCATAACGGTGGTGGTTATCAGAGGTACGTTAAACACCGGCAAAGCCGCTGGTGCTATCTCACCTCTCTGGATATGGGCTTTCAGCTTCCACTTTCTGCTTCACAGCTCCATGAGACAGATGGAGTGTATGCATTGCCAACTGCCTCGGTTTTCTGTGGAACTGTAGCATGCTCCTTTTCTCATCACTTCCATTTCTTTGTTTCACTAGAGCATGAAGCCCGAGTTGAGCTACCTGGCTCACAATCTGTGTGAGATAGACAAGTATCGTGTTGAGACCTGCTGTGTGATTGGTGAGAGCCAGCTCTTTTATGTGTTCTTATTGTGCTGTCTGCGGCCATGCGTGGAAATCTTAGAAACAGTTGTGAAAATGATCATCCAGCAAGGCTATCAAAACTGCTTGGCAAAAGTGGATTCAAGCAGCCTAAAAAGCAGACCAAATGCCAGAGTACCCTTTTCCCTCATTTTTCTCTGAAGGAGCTGCTGTAATTACTGTCAGCGCACAAAGGAGTCGAAGAAACCATCATGAATACCCACATAGCCAAGAATCCATTTAGGGTCTTGAAACTCCAATGGAAATAATTGTGTGTCAGGACTGGGAAATTAATTTGTTAGATCATTACATAAGTTTTAAGGCCAAAGGGATGGGATCTTACTTGATTGGCACAACTGGAAAAGGATTGACCAGAACACTGGAGAACAGACTGCTGTTAGGCCTCTTGAAGTTTGAATCAGATCTGCCTTTAATAGAGTCTTTATGATTTAAGTTAGGAGGTAGTAGGTAATATCTCTTCCATCTGTTTTCTACTTCTCTGCTGGGTTTTTTTGTTTTGTTTTTTTTTTAATCTATTTAAATGTTGTGACTTTCGCTTTAGGGAATTATTATAGCTTGCGTTCCCAGCATGAAAAAGCAGCACTGTATTTCCAGAGAGCCTTGAAATTGAATCCTCGTTATCTGGGAGCCTGGACACTCATGGGACATGAGTATATGGAAATGAAGAACACATCTGCAGCTATCCAGGCTTACAGGTATCACTCATGGTCTTTGGGTCTGCGGGCATAAGGACTGTAGTAGTATCTTCTATTCTTTGTTAGTCTGTTGCTGAACTCTGTCTTGATTTTGACCCTGACTGTTTTCTGATTAGTTCATCTTCTTTCCTTTGACAGACATGCAATAGAGGTGAACAAAAGAGACTACAGAGCATGGTATGGCTTGGGCCAAACCTATGAAATCCTCAAAATGCCATTTTACTGTCTCTATTATTACCGACGGGCCCACCAGCTCAGGTAGAGTTGAGAATGGGGTCATGTTTATTGATGTTCACTCTGGTGTGGTTTCTACTCACTGAGGAATTTACATGCAAGAACTAAGTTGGGGAAGGGAGAGGAACGTCAATGCTATGTGATTTGTGCAGTCTCGCTATTCCAAATCCTCTTAATTGTGTTAGTTAACTGGCAAAGCCTTTGTTAATAGTTAAATGCTGAGGAACGCTGATCAGGAGTAGAACTGATGTTTTATGTAAGAGAAGATGACCAGTACTGCCAGATGTAGATATTTTTTCCCCCTCCCCACCCTGAGAACTGGCTGGCTCTCAGGGCTGGCTGTCCATTAAACTACATCTAGGAATTGCTCTTTTACAGACCAAATGACTCTCGTATGCTGGTTGCTCTAGGAGAATGCTATGAGAAACTCAATCAGTTGGTGGAAGCTAAAAAGGTGAGAACTGTTGTGTGGAGTAAGACATTAGATGTCTCCCAGGACACTCAGAGTTGCAGCAAAATTGTGTACCTGGTGCTACCAGAAATGCACACGGTGTGTTGGTAGGAGCTTATCGAAACCTTAGTTCTGTGGTGGTTACAACTGGGTAAGTTCTGCTGCAATGTACCTAGAGCAGCTGATAAATTAAAAAAAGAGTGATTACAGCTGTGACATGCCCTGTTGCTGGAAAAGCCGTGTTGTTTCCTGTTTCTCGTTTGCATGAGTGGTGAGCCGGAGTTGTTTTTGTGGTGTGCTTGCCTGACTTTCCTTCCTTGGCAGTGCTACTGGAGAGCTTATGCTGTGGGAGACGTGGAGAAAATGGCACTGGTAAAACTGGCAAAGTGAGTATGTTCATCACTGAACCGCCAACACTGTTAAACGCCACTAGCACTTTGATACTTAGTGATAAAATAGTAAAACAAGTGGAATTGCTGTTTGGTAGTATTACTTTTGGAGCTGTGTGGTAACTGGTGTCTTTAGGTCTGTAGTGACTGCAAATTCTGGTGTCCAGCTTCAGCTTTAAGCTTCCCTCAGGATAACTAGAGGGAATCATAGCATCATGTGGGTTGAAGGGTCCTCTGAATCCTGGGGTGATTTGAGCAGGCGGCACTAGCAATTGTGTTTGTTGTACTGAAACTGAAAGCAGTCCATAATGGTAGGTGATGTACAAAATTGTAGATTGATTAAAATATTTTTTTAAATTTTTATTTTATTTTACTTTAATTCCCCCAGTATATGGTTGTGACATTGGGAAAGGGTCTAATGTGAAACAAACTCCGACATCAGCTCTAATTTTTGGTGGAGATAAAGTAATATACGGTGGAAAAAGTGAAGGGAGAGGAAAAGGGCAAGTGAAAGGTGAAGCTGCTGTACAAAGACTTTTGGGATATAGCAGGGGGAAAAAGGAGCACTGGAGGAAACAGCCAGTAAATAGGATGGCAAAGGCCTGTTAAAATCTTTCAAATGTAATAGAATAAGCAAAAGTCCCAGCTTTGGTTGTCACTACTTTTAGCAGCTGGGATCTGACTGGCTCCCTTTGTGGTAATTTAAATGTTCTCACGCCGGATCTTCTCTTTCCGTGAGGGGCAGTACACGGTGCAGGTCTTGCTAGTGCTGAAGGAGGAGACCTGGCTTCAGTCTAGGTCAGGTTGAGCAGGTACTTTCTCGCAGACCAAGAAGGTCTTGGACAGTGTGGTCTTGTTCCAGTGACCCATTTTTCTCCTTCTCTAGGCTGCACGAACAGCTGAATGAATCTGAACAGGCAGCTCAGTGCTATATCAAATACATCCAGGATATCTATTCCTGCGGGGTAAGATGATATCTGGAGAGTAAAAGGAGAAGTAAACATGCTGTAGAACTGCTGTGGAAGGTGCTAAAAGATGATGGGTTTTACCCTTCACTGCAGGAGCTGGTGGAGCATGTGGAGGTGAGCACTGCCTTCCGCTACCTGGCCCAATACTACTTCAAGTGCAAACTCTGGGATGAGGCCTCGGCTTGTGCTCAGAAGTGCTGTGCGTTCAATGATGTGAGTAGTTACAGAGTCTTCAGTGTTTCTTGTTGAGGGGATCTCTGACCTTGGTGTTGGCTCCCCTCAGAGTAGAAGGGATCCTTTATAGAAGGAATGAGGGCTGCCTGCCATGCAGGTCACATCCTGAGTGGTGGGAGTGTATACCTGGTCACTAATGCTGCTTGTGATTGACCGAAATCATGGGATACAGTGTAGAAGGTAAACTTGAACCATGTCTCATTGGTGTTCTCTACATTAAAGAGTCTGAGGCTCTGCATGGCAGTCTTGAGACTGCTGAAAATCTTGGTGAAGAGGTGGTTAGATGGTCACAGATTCCCACACACTGTGTTGTGATGGTACTCACATAACTGCTTTTTTTCCTCATCTTCTGCATGTAGACGATGCAGAGGATATAATAGTACCTGGGCTTTGTATGCGACTCTGTATTCTGATATGTTCTGTATCTGCAAGTGGGAAATTTTGGATTTTTAACTTCAGGCTGGAGGCAGACACTAGCCATGAGTGCAGGGTGTTTGGTCTGTCCTTAACAAATCTATCTGGAAGTCCGGAGAACCTGAGTTCTGCTTGTTTGAAGCTTCTCCAGTCTACTTTTTGCTGAAATAGACAGCTTCAGTGGTTGATGGTAACACTGTTTGAAATACCCAAGTACCATGCAAATCAGGTGAGTAAACGGAGGAGAGACTTAAAAAAAAAAAAGTGACATACCTTAACATTTTTAAGTAGCAAAAGAAAAAATGAAGGAGGATGCTTTTTATAGCTTGGATCCTTACAGAATGACAAACTACTATAGCTTTTATACTGTTTACATAGTGAATTTGACTCAGAAACCACCCATCCATTGTTTTGTTTTTAACAAACTGTTTTCAGACTAGAGAAGAAGGAAAGGCCCTGCTGCGGCAGATCTTACAGCTTCGCAACCAAGGAGAAACCTCATCCACAGATATTGCTGCTCCCTTTTTCCTCCCTGCGTCACTGTCGGCCAACAACACTCCCACACGCCGTGTCTCCCCACTCAACCTCTCTTCTGTAACACCGTGAACAATGCTGGTACTTCTAACCCCTGTGCTGAGTGGGACATTGCAGATGGGGCTTGCAACCACCTGCTTCTTTCCAGTGACATTTCTACGTCCATTGTTGCCTTCACATTGAGGGGTCAGAGTTGTTGGAGCCCACAGCTGCAGATGGAGTGCCCAGCAGGCAAAGGTGCAGCTGATGGAAGATGCCTGTGCTGAGACGTGAGAACCTGCTTTTCTCACCGAGTCATTACAGTCAGAGGGCAGACATGTTCCAAGAGACAGGACTACTCAGAACCGAGGGACTGGGAAGAGCTTGTTTGCTTGAGTTCAAATATATTTGAAGTTTGATTCTGCCCTGTTACCTCTGGTCGTTACTGAACTTCTTTGGATGACCTCTTAGTGGTGTCATTGCTGTCTGCATTGGAAACTGTTACTGCCTGGCTACCTGAGGACTTCTGCTTGTCTTAAACTACACAGAAGATGTTCTATGAAAGCAGTAGGTACAGGCACTTAGATATAGGTGCCCTGTTGGTGTTGAAGGACTGAGAAGTGTCAGAGGCATTCCAAGTAGCCACAGATGGCAGCTGTTTGCCATTCTGTCTGTGGATCTGATGGATACTGTGGCTTTCAGTAGAAGAGCAGCCAGTGGGATAGCACAATTAAAAACTAATGGTTAAGTTATTGTTCCTGGGCTTCTTTATGGTGCAGCTTTCCTGGTTACTGTAACAAATGGAATTGGATGAACCATACTGCATCATTTTGTTAAGGGCTGCCCCATCTCGTGGACAGTGTGGTGCAAGGGATTTGCCCCCTGCTGCTTGTCCCCGTTGGCACATCCAGCCCATAGTAAGGCTGAGTGTGCATGTCAAAGATACACAGAGCTGCCTGCGTACTGCAGTCACGGCCAGAAAGGAGCAGGTTAACGTAAACAAGAGGGCAGTGGCCTCAGGTGCGCTTGCTTAAAACAGAAACTGTAGAACTGTCCTGATCCTGTTACTACTTGCTTCAAGTTTGCTGGTGGAACCCATGTACATGCTTTCAGTGACTTAACTCAAGTGCATGTTCCCATTCTCTGGTCTCCAGTCTCTGCCCATGACCTCAAGCCTCTTCGGTATTGATGTCTGGACCTTGGGTAGCTTGTTCAGTCTCAACCCTGGGCCTGGGGTATCTGCAGACTGTGGGTTTTGCCCATTTGCTGGCTAGTCCCAGCTAGGGTGGGTATTGGAATGCACACATACGGACACAGAGTAAGGGGCACAAGGATACAGAAAACTGGCAGCAATAGTGTTTGTTTCATTAATAACACTGTTGAAGGCACTCTGGCGATGAGCAGTAAGTCTTGGCCAGATAGAGGTTCCTGACCAGCAGCCTGCTGGCCTGCGGGTGGTGGCTCTTCTGCGTCAACACTCTCTCACTCCTGTTTTCCCATGCTTATTCCTCCCAGGCCCATCTTTGCCCCTCCCTCGGGGTCTGCAGTCATTCACCTTGACATCCCATGATATGTTTTATGTGGTCCTGCAGTCCTCTTTGGGCATCTTAAAATAAATTTGCCCTTGTCTGTAAGACCCTTACTGATAGCCAGCCACAGCTCTGTTGGTCACAGCACTCCTGGTTGAATCTCCAGAGTTACATTTGGGTGGTTGCTTTAATGGCCCGTCAACCTGTGTCTTAGAGCTCAAGTCTTCGTTATCTGCTGTTGGACTTTATGTATCCACATGCTTCACTTATCACCCGTCCTGTTCTCTGTCTTGTCTTTTACATTGAGGAGCTGTTAACCAGATGTTCTCAACTTTCCTGAGATAATGGACAGAGGTTCACAACATTGCTGCCTTGGACTTGAATTCTCTTGTTTGTTGACACTTAGTGCCCTTCAGACAAAGAGAGTGTTATGTTTGGGCTTCATCTCCCTGGCAGGAATGTGATTTTGTTTGTTTCGAGCAATGACTTGTGAAGAACAACCAACTGTTTGGGATATCGGTTTGACCTATGGCTTCAGCCAAGTGTCTGGGTGCTATTCAGTTACAACCAGTAACCAGTAGCTTAGTACAACCTGGAGGGCTGGCTTTTTAAAAGTACTTCAGGTTGGGGTTATGAGTTACGAATAATGAATATATTCATGTTATGAGTGATCTGCAGTTACGAATAAACTGCAGATGTTCATGCTCAACAAGCTCCAGTTTCCTCAGGGCTGTCCAATAGTGGGAGCTCCCACAGAGTTTTGTAATTGTCTGAAGATGTCCTTAGGACAAAATAGTCCAAGTTTCACCTGACTGTTTTTAAATGAAGATTGTCCAAACCAAAGGTCCTGCATTAAATCCATTATCCAGATGGGTGAGAAGGGACTGTGGTGAGCCTGGGCTACGATGGCAACTGCCGTGTAGCGTGCCCTGGCTGTGCCCTTCTCTTGTGAGATCGCGACAGGGAGAGTGCATGGGAAGCACTAGTTGACTTATTGCTGGTGTCAGTGTTGCAATTAAAACTGCCAGTAGAGACAAAAAGATAAATATGCCTTTGTTTCAGAATCAGTGTCCTTATTCACCCCAATAAATTTATTACAGCCTTATCCCTATGGCTGTGGCATGATTTTAATCAAGGAAAAAGCATTTCAAAAGCCTTCTCCCATTTGTCCATAGCTTCCTGTGCTTCGTGAGACACTTCATACTGGTGGGCACTCTGGGAAAGCTGCTGGCAAGGCCATCACTGCACATGGCCCTCTGTACAACGCACTGCATCGTGTGCAGATCGCAGAGGGATCCCATTTTGCTAATTCTGGGCATCTCTAGAAATTACTCTCTCTTGTTTTATGCTCCTTAGCACCTATTGAACCAGCATTTCTACAGCAGATGAATTTAAGCAGCAACATTGGATCTTGATGTATTTCTCAAGCACTTCTGTAATTATCCCATGCAAGACTGAGGTATGAGTGAGACCACTTGTGAAATTGCTGTCCCCCTTGGCTCCCAGCTTGCCTTCCCTCGCTGCACGAGCCCGTCCTGGCTGCTCCTGCACCCTCTGGCCAACTCCCTGGGTAATTCAGCCCTTCAGAGACCTGCAGTTTTGCCCCCTCCCTAGAGACCCAGAAGTTGCAGGTAGAGATGGCAAAAGGTCAGCTAGAAGAAGCAGCTCAAATATACTTTGTGAGGACAAAGTATGCACAGACTTAACAACCAAATTCAAGGTCTTTACTGGGACAAGGGAACCACGATTTATCAGAGAATTCTTACTGGTGGAAATACAGGAAAATGCTTATATGAGTGATTAAAAAGGTCAACTGCCAATATTTCATTCTTTAAGTCCCAGTAAAAAGTCCTGTGAATTGGAGGACATACAGTGCACAGGTAGTGATGCACATCTTGAGGAGATGATGGGGATGTGGCCTGGGGCTGCAGGGAGGGCACCAAGAAAGCCCAGGCATGGCTGCAGCTCAGCTTGGCTGGGGACATACGAAATAAAAGAATGGTTTTACAGGAACACAGGACACCGAAGGAAGGTGAAAGAGACTGTACAACCGTACAAACCTGGCTACACTGACATGGAGAAGGCTGAGGTACTCAACAACTTTTTTGCCTTCATCTTCTCCAACAAGTGCTCCAGCCACCAGCTCTGGCCAGGTCTAACATTGATGCTTTTCTCCATACCCCGCCAAAGGGACAGCTCCTGGAATTCTCCATGTCTGTACTGGTGTCGGCCCGCCAGCCTCTCTGGGGCCTTTGCAGTTGGCTTCAGGATGGAGATGGAGAATCCTGAGTAACCCGGAGCGCAGGGGCTCCTGTGGCCACCGTTCGCCGAGTGCCTCTCTGCCGTTTGGGCCACGCAGAAGCAGCGTCCCTGCCTTTGCAGTTTATTCAGAAATAGAACCGGTTCCGACCAACCCGCCTGGGCTGGAGCTTGTCGCCGGCCCGCCCTGAGAAGCCGTTCTGCTGTGGGGATGGCCCCGTGGAACACCAGTCCCGCACCCCCGGCTGATGGCCGCTCCGCTGGGGGGGGCGTTTTGCCGCCCCGAGGTGCGATTTCGGGTGCGGGGCCGTGCCGGCCTGGCCCGCTCCCGGCGCTCCCGCTCCCACACGCCGCGGGGGCTGCGGTAGCTCTGGCCCGAGGGCTGGAGCCCGCCACCCCCGACGGCCTCGCACCGCCCGTCCGACGGCCTGACAGACCCGGCCGGCGGCCGCGGG
>NW_015090893.1:19784050-19832606 GCF_001431845.1 Calidris pugnax | reverse complement strand
GGGGGGGCGCCGGCGGCGGGTCGGGTAACGGCCTCCCGGAGCATCGCCCGCGGCGCGTCCGCCGGTGCGTGACACGGCAGCCGGAGCGCGGGTCGCAGGGCCCCCCCGGCGGTGCGGGGCCGGCGCCGTCGGGCCCTTTGTAGCGGCAGCACAGGCCGCACCCGGCGCTCGGCGGTGAGGCTGCGGCCGGACCGGGGGCAGCGCATCCTCCCGCGGCGGGGCTGGGACCCGCCGTGCCGTTATGGCTGCTGAGGAGCCGGGTGGTGCGGGTCTGACGGCACCGGGACCCGGCCGCAGTCGGTTTTATTTTCTCCTGTGAATGCAGATGTGTAAAAGATGATGAACATACCGGGTAGGCTGGGAACAGGAAGAGGTATATATTTTAAAAGATTAATTTGAACTCCTGTAAGTAAAAAATGAATGAGATGTATTTTTTAGAATGTTTGCTTTCTGACACCATCGTGCACGTCGCTGTGAGGTGACACACTGGAGTCCCCTTCTCAGCATCTCCTGTTTGCTGGGTCAGATTCTGCACTGGGTTCCAGCCCTCTGGGTGGCCCATCAGGAGAGCGTTTTGTCCCTTTTCAGGCTATGATGTGGGCCTCATTGCTTCTGCTCTGACTCAGGTTTTGTTTCTATCGATCCGGCCTGCTGCTCCACACACGGATCTCAAATCCAGGCCTGCTGTGCTGCAAACACTTGCTCTGCTGGCAGCTGACCAGGTTCAGACTGCTGCTCGAGTGAGGTAAATATCTGGTGATGGTGAGAGGTTCTCCAGGATTGGTTATGGCATTGGTGAAGCCTGAGAATGGTTAGTTGGTAATTGTTGAAGAGGGTGTAAGACACAAGTGGTCTACAAGTAGTTCTGTAGCAATTCAAAAACCATGGGTGCCTCAACAGCTATCAGAGTGTGTCCAGAGCAGGGCCACCAAGACAGAGAAAGGTCTCGAGGACACCTTCCAGTGGCTGCTGAGAATCCTTCCGCTTCCAGAGGCCATTGCCTGCCGTATAGTTTCCTGAATAAGGACTTCTGTGCCCTACTTCTTAGGAATTGAACATAAGGTACAGCTAAAACATGGCTGTATGTTAAGGAGGTGACAGGCTATTATAATTTGTAAGTGTATGCTGGGTTCTGCTGGACCTTTTATTATCACCACCTTAATGTAGCTGGAAAGATGCTGCATAATTTCTCTGTCGTTACAAAGGATAAGTGACCTCAGGGTCTTCAAGTCAGGAAAATGCTGTGAAACATAACTGGCAAAACGATGCCCAGAATAATTTTCAGTTTTTATTTCCATTCATCCATTTGATAGACAAGTGATGTTGTGGTTTAAAAAGTGTTTAAAAATAGTCCTCCAACTGTAAAAAAAAGGTATGGTGATGGATTATATTGTCACAAGGCCACTATAACTCAGGTGTAACTTGAGCAGTTGAAATCCAAGTAGTTTGTTAATGATAACTTCTTTTTTTCCCCCTCTTCTTTTTAACCAAACTATGGGAGACTGAAGATAGTTACAACTTGGCTTTCACTACTGAGTCATGGTCATTTTTCATTGTGGTCAATATTTGTTCTTTCTATTTGCTTTGTGAAGTTGTGAGGCAGCAAAATAGTCCTTAACAGACACCTGGATTTTGGATCTCTTTCTAGTCAGTCCTTCTTTGTATCTTCTGGGTTCTGTCAGATTTCTCTTTAGTCTCTGTGCATGGCAGTGCAATATTTGTGTTAATAAGACTGCAAAACAAATGTTTTTGTTTTTTAAAAAATAATTATTTTACTTGAATTTGTAACGGCATGTTTGCCAAAACCATTTCTAAATCAATAGATTGCTCAAATTCCCAGCAGGTAACCTCTTCAAAGTTCCTCTGTAAATCTGTATCACCTGAAGATCTGGTCTTTACCAGATTATAACAACTTTATTTTCTCATCCTCACAGATGGATTCTCTGCTGCCTTCTCTTTAGTAATCATCTGCAATTCTCTGTGTCGTCAGTGCTCAAGATCCAGAATCCACGCGGGTGGAAAAATGTAATTTTTGTAGTACTTCTAGTTTCTGTATCTTTAAGGTCTACTTGAATTTCTCCTTTGAAGTATGAGGACTAGAAACCTTTGGTCCAGGAGGTGGGGCTCTAAATAGAAAATTCAACAGCATTTTGTCATGAAAAGGCCCTATGGTCTAGCCATACTGAATGCTGTCAAGTTAAATGAGCGTAAATACAGCTTCTCTGTAAACGACAGAAAAACAGTGTGGATCACAGTCTGCAGTTTAGATTCTAAAAGATTCAGTGAACTTTAAAGAAAAATAACGACATGTAAGCACTTTCAGAAATACAGGCTTTCAGTTCATTTCACTACAACTCACTGTACTGTACGATTTGCTGAGGGGATTCTGCTCCGTTCTGAGGAGACCCCCCCCAGTGCTGCCTCCAGCTCTGGGGCCACCAACAGCAGAAGGACATGGAGCTGTTGGAGCGGGGACAGAGGAGGCCATGGAGATGCTGGGAGGGCTGGAGCCCCTCTGCTGGGAGGGGGGGCTGAGAGAGTTGGGGGGTTCAGCCTGGAGAAGAGAAGGCTCCGGGGAGACCTTGGAGCCCCTTCCAGACCCTAAAGGGGCTCCAGGAAAGATGGGGAGGGACTCTGGATCAGGGAGGGGAGCCCTAGGAGGAGGGGGAATGGTTTTAAACCAAAAGAGAGGAGATTGAGATGAGATCTAGGGAAGAAATTATTTACTGTGAGGGTGGTGAGAGCCTGGCCCAGGTTGCCCAGAGAAGCTGTGGCTGCCCCATCCCTGGAGGGGTTCAAGGCCAGGTTGGAGGGGCCTTGGAGCAACCTGGTCTGGTGGGAGGTGTCTCTGCCCAGGGCAGGAGGTGGCACTGAGGGGGCTTTAAAGGTCCATTCCAACCCAAACCATTCTATGACTTGCTTGCCATGCATTTGGATCACTGGTGGGTAGCTGAGAAACTGTCACATCCTAGAAACTTTAGGACCTGTGTTTTATCTGGAAGATGACATTTGGATGTCACAGCCAGTTCCCTGTGTTAAATAGTTCGAGTCAGCTGTTGTTAGAAGAGAAGCGAAGCAAACCCCTGTATGTGACCATCCACATGGAGTAATTAAACAAGAAAGAGGCAAATGAATGCAGCAAGCATTTTAGTACACAGCTGTGTGATGATATCTTTGCATTAACTGTTTAACAAACACCAACAAATATGGAGTACCAATGAAGACTGGATAGACCACAATTCCATTTCTAATTTTTGATGAAATTTAACTATGTGATGAATCATAAAACAAACTGATGTACCTGAGAAAATTATTTGCATAGAACAGCTGCAATTGGAATGTTTTTTTTTTGTTGTTAAAAATGATAATGCAAAGTATAACATTATCTCATTTTATCAAAAAGAACAAAATGAATTATTCGACTTGAGAACAGCTGATGCTAAAATGCATGTTATCTCCCATTTTCACTTTACGCACTCCTCCCATCTACACCCAGCAAGTAATATCTCACAGCTACCATTTAACACCTCTACTCCCTTTGTCAAGCGATTTGTTGAATTTTGTTGAAATTGTTTATTATATTATTCTTTTAAGTTTTTAGGGGAAAGATTTATTAAACCTTACATTGCATTGACTGTAAAAAAAAGGTCTAAGTAACATGGAAATAAAAACTGAAGAAGAAACAGCTGTTGAAAATTGCATTGAGGTCCCAGGTGGTTTGGGGTAATCAATAATGAGTAAGCAAATAAAGTTGGGAGAAATGGTGGAGTCAGGGCTTCTGGATTTCTTTTTTTTCCTGTATGTGTGCTGGTTTGCTGAAATTCACTAAGTTGATTTTCTTTTAAAATGGATGCAGAAATATTTTTTATTATTTATTTCTATGGTGTATGCAAATGTTACAGGTGATAAAAATTAATTTGAATTAACACTGTATTGCTTTGCATGCATTTGGGGTAGCCTTGTTGTACAAATATTTTAGTGATGAATTTTAAAAAGATTAATAATTCTATTAATGCATAATATATGCTTACATTTTCATGAATATGAATGTTATTTTTTTCTTGAAGTTCTGTTATTCATAGATAAGTCACTGGGGTTTTTTACACTGTATTTATTTGTATTTAATATTTAAGGTTCTGCAAGCTGTATATTCCATCTCTGTGTATTGGTGAGGAAAAAAACCAAGATGCAGTCATTTTTTGTAGAATCAGCTAGGAGAGTTTGCTTTAAGTTGATACAACCCTTAGTAATATTCCCTTCTCATCTCTCCTCTCTAATTGTAATAGGTCTTATACAAAGAGTATATGGGGACTGTTGCACTTGAAGAACATTGAGTAATTTACAGCTGAAAGAATGATTGTGTTGGTTACTATTTGGTAGTTTATAACTAAGCAAAAGGTTGCATTAATTAACTTGGAAATGCTTCTAAGAATGAACCTGTAGGGTCGGAGTGTGCCTAGCGTTTCAGCAGCACAATGATAAACCCCTGGGCACGGTGGTGGGTGTTACTGACCCGGTGGTACCCAGCCCCAGTTTGCGAGGCTCTGGGCTGGCACATCCCTTCTGAATCACGTCACATATTTTTGTAGGTCACAGCGTGACCTACTTGTTGCCGTTTTCCTGGAATATGCAGTCAGTGTCGGTGAGCTGTGGCAGCCTGTGTTAGGTGAACACAAGGAAGGTGTACGCGTTTTCCTTAGAAATTGATTTGAAATGATATACAATAGCTTAATGCCTATTAAAATCTGAAATTACTGTAAGATATTTTTCTGGTTTCAGATGCAGCCTTAATGGAAACCTGTGTGTTCAAGACAGTATTCTGAATATTTCATATTGTGTATTTCATATTGAAGTGAAACCTTTTATTTTTTTTGTACTTTGCCACGTCCTGTATGAACTAGCATACTGGCTGGGTTTAATGGGCGATGTTTCATGCTTACACCTTTACCAGCTTAAGAATCCAACCCATCACCTGCTTATATGGGAGGAGAATGCTGCTCCCCTGACCAATATTAGCTGATGCTTCCACTTTTAAAGCAGTACAGTTCAGCTAAAAATCATCCTGTAAACTTTAGTGAATGTTTTTGTAATGTTTTTATTTTTAAAGGTATTTTGACTCTGAAAGATGGATAGAAATGGCTAATGAGATGTTCACATATATATTTAAATTTTTGCTGAAAAGCTGATGTGAAGAGACAAACTGTAATTCGTGTTGGCTTAGTTTTTTGCCGAGATTCCCTGGTAATGGGAACACTGAGATTCTTTTCCCAGAAAATGGAAGGAAAGGACATGAGAGATATAGGACGTGGGGAATTAGAGCAATGTGTACATGAGGTTCTGCAAGGCATTGATATTGGTGCCGTGGGAGAAGGAAATACATGTTTTGAAGCTATATTGAAGTGCAAGCTGATAAACTGCAATAACATAGTGATCTGATTGGAAGGAAGGTGTCCAGAGAAGGAAACGATTCATCATAGAGATGTATGTCGTTAAAAGAGAATGCGGGAGGCCAGAATGCAGATTTTTCTTGCTCATTCTGACATCAGTATCTACCTTTATTTGCTGTAGCAAGAGTTGAGCTAAAAATGGCAAAAACTTTCACAAGTTCACCCTCTTACTTGAAATAGAAAAATTACTTAAGTATCTGACGATATTTAGTAGTGATTGTAAAATACCCTCCTCTGATACCTGTAAGACAATAGATAATCATGGTTATGGCCTTAGAAAGAAAGAAAAGGAAAGGCTTCATACAGGGCATGAACTTTCTCTCTCTCCTTCTTGTTTATATGCATTTCAATTAAATAAAAGATGGTTTTACTGGCTTGCTAAAATCAAAGAAAGGAGAGCCTGATACTATAAGCTCTGGGAACCGTAATGTTTCTCTTTCAGGCTGTACTTGTCTCTGGCAGTGCTTGAGTGTGACCCTACTTGCGTAAAATACATTTACAAAAACATCTTTTTAGTACACTAAGAATGGGCCTCGAATAATTCTCAAAGTACAAAACTGCTGAAATGTTTTTTTGGACCCCCATCTTGCAATGAGCTGGGCAGGCTGATAGAGTTCATCCTTTTCCTGACAATCCTGCCATTCTTACATAGTGTGTCTGATCTGTGTCCATGTGCATCTCATTCTGAAAAATATCAATTCTGGAAAATTTCCATTTCCTTTCAGGAAAGGGCAGGACTTTGTATTTTCACTGGTGGTGGTGTTCTCAGTGTGCATCGTATTATGACAACTTCTAGGGGAAATAATTGCATGAGAAAGAGAGAGATGATATTGTAGCCACAGAATACTAGAATATTGGTTTAAGAAATCTCCTCGGTTTGCTGTGAATAACAATAATGCTTCTGTCCCCTTTTGAATGTTTCCATGGAGCCGTCAGCAGCTTGGATAGAGTTTTTTGGTTCATGTTTTAAAGCAAGGGGCAATGGTAATTTTAGCATGAGTGGCCCAGCAGCACCAGGCTCATCCTGTATTCCCTGTGCAGAGCCCCGAACGCAGGGGATACTGCGAGATCAGGTCTGAAGGTATCTTAATATTCCTGAAAATCATTGTGGTATTGATTAAAAATCTAACTACAAGAGTATGATTTTTGTGTAGTCAAAAGCAGGGTTGTTATGAAATTAGGGTTGTTAGGATTTGTCATGAAGAGCTGTGTGTCACCATTTGGTGGAATAAAATATATGTAAACTACTAGCATGTGAAATTCACCATGTTCTGACTATAAAAAGAAATACAGAACAGAATTGTGTAAACGCTGCAAATATTTGCAACAAGTCTGACCTGGGTTTTTGGGTTGATTTTGGGTTGCTGAATTATGATTTCATACTAAAATAATATAAATCGTACTTTTAATAAGTTTTCATTATCATGTATTCTGTTATGTGACATAACACACAGAACATAGAATGTAATAATTAGAGCTTGAATTTTATTCTGAAACAGCACAAAGCATAGGTGAAACCTGGTAAGTAAAAGCCAAAGCAAAGACTTAATTTTGGATTTATTTAAATCCCACTAGCCAAATGAGAAGGCTTTGGAGAGGCCAGTGGCCAGTGTTCCCCTCATAGTGAACAGAATTGTTGCAGTGATGGGAATTGGCTTATGCAGAAATGTTATGTCCTAAAAATATTGCTTGACAAGCATGAATCTAGTCTAGTTACTGAGATGAAATCTCCAGCAGGTAAGTGCTGGAACTGCTCCTCCAGTTGCAAGGGAGTTTCACCATTTTATGGGGTAGAAAATGTCTCTCAAAATTGTTGCAGTTTGTTGGCAGAGACGGTGAAGCGAGCAAAGGCCAGAAGGATTTGCTGAGGATGAAGAACCTGCACAGTGGTATTTGCATTAAGAACCTGCAAACCCAGGGAAGAACTATTAAAGGCCAGAGTTTTGCTTGACTGAGGCTTGCAGAAGAAGTCGTCTTTTTATCTAACATGGGGGTGGATATCAATTTGTATCCCTGAACCACCATCAAATTTTACCAACTTATGGAAAGGTGTAGCAGCTCGATTTGAGTTTTTGACTTGCCATGTTCCAGAGTTCTGGTTCTAGCACCGGAATTGGGATCTAGAGCCAGAGTGCTTGGATCAACAGCCTTGATTTGGAAAAAAAACCGTTAGATTTACCTAACCAGAATCCCAACTGGAAAGTGGACATTGGTGAAGAGTGGCTGCTACCTATTAAGATTTTTTTCTTTATGCTGTAAAAGCTGTTCTGCCAAACAACTTCTTGATGTCAGATTTGGTAAATAAATCCTCACAAAACTCACTGGTGGTGTGAACTGCAGCAACCCCTTTGCTATAAGTTTCAACAACATTTAATTAGTGCTTGGTTTGATGGAAGTGCTTGGTTTTGACACATTTTTAAGTGTGACAGTCTATAAATCAAAATAGTGTTCTCAATAATGCTGCATTGATTTCACAATAGCAGGGCAATTTAATAAGACAGTTTCAATATTTCCAAAAGAGAAATATCAAAATTTCAATTTCTTTTCCGTTAGGCAGGGTAATTATTAATTTTCAGGATTCTCTACACTACATAAATGATGACTTTTTTTTAAGCCAACTCTAGATTTTGAGACTGTATTGAAATCTACTTAGATTTGACCCCTTTTCTTCCCCCTCCCAGTCCTGCAGGACTTTCTGATTTTTTTAATGCTAAGAAGGGAAGAGATTTAGAAATTACACAGAGCGGATTTGTCTTACAGTGTTAATAATGATCTGGTCTAGAATTTCATGCTTTTAGACTCAACAGGCTCAGTACAATTTTAGGGACAGATGTAGCCCTCTAATTAATAGGGTCATATTGTGAACTTACAGAGCTCTGTAAAGATCGTGATGTGTTGTGTGTGCATTTAACTGTATTTTCTTTGGTGATGATGGTGGAGGTCTTTGGGGGAACAAAGAACTAAATAATGTTGACCAAGAAAATAGAGCATAGTGCTGTTAGATTTGGAAACAAAAATGTTTCTCATTACTTCTAGTGATATGACAAAATATTATACTTTTTCTATTGCATGTCAGTAAATATTCTTATGACAGTGGACTTCCATGTGGCTTTTTAGTGCATAAATCCATGCTTGTTCATAATTCTAGCCTGAACTATGCTTAGCATGACTTGTCTCTTTTATTATACCCATGCCATTGCCCATGTCTAAGCTTACTTCAAAAGAAGCAATCATACATTGAAGAACTGTTCAATGTTTTGACATGTGCAAAGGTACACAGATGTCTAATGCTCTTTTGTCCTCATGGTAGCTGGGTGCACTCTCATCAATCAGGAATACATTTTGAATTCCTATGGACATAGAGGCCTCTGAGAAGTCCGAGGAGAAGGGCGTTTGCCATCAAGTCATTTATGTTATGCTCATGTTTGAGATACATTAACCGTTGAGAGATGCCAAGGAAGCAGAGTTAGTGGCTGCTGAAGCTACTTATTTTTGATTTCTATACAGACAGATGTGTTTTTAGAAACACCATTTGCTCTTAAACCTCCTGGATGACACAGCGTGTCAAAATGGCAATGTATTTTCCTTGGGTCTTTAAAAGTGGATGCCTGAAGTGAATCTTTACTGACAAATGGAGGCCATCTTTCTATTTTACAGCTGTATAAACAGTATGTATGAGATGTCCAGTAAGTCTCCTAGATAGCTTATAATGAAAACTTCCTCCATTAAGTGTAGTTTTGTATTTGTTAGTGAAGATTTTGATCACTACAATGAACTTCAAATCTTAACACAGACCTTTACTGTGCCAGAATAATTTGTTAGGGTTGTGCATAGGCTTAAGGTGGAGATGCCATTTGAAAGACAACAAGAAAATGTTCTGTGACCTCCTTTGCAGGTAGGAGAGAAAGTAAAATAATAGTTTTTAATGTGTTCATTATTAAAATAATTGTTTTTAAGGACCTGGAAAAAGGAACTATGATTGGCAGGGAACAGTCAAGGTATTAGCAAGTAACTGAAACATTTCATCCAGTTCTAAAAAAAAAAACCCCAAACAACCAAACAAAAAATACCAAAAACAACAACAACAAAAATTTCATCCTTATGTCCAATCTAAACTCTTTCAATTTAAAACCATGCACCTTTCCCATCTTATTACTGCAGTTGCATCTTAGCATCATGGGATACGATAAAATTGTGTGGGGCTCAAAGTCCACGAATAACACTTCCTCACAATTATGCATACGCTTTATGCTGTTAGTTGCTGGGAGCAAATATGATAGCTGGCAATACGGATAACACTTCACAAAAACCCCTAACACTTTATTTTATTACAGAAGTGGTAAAATAATTGCCATGATGTACCTCCTGTGTTGGAGAGGCAGAAAATGTGTTATTTGATATTCCACCACGTGGAATGAGATCATAAAACTATGCCTGAGCAGAATTTATTCTATTCTGCAATGTTTTGACCTGCTGCTGCTTGATAAAGCAAAGTGTTGTGTATACCACATTTAACTCCAGAAATCAGTACAATGCGCCTAGAGCAGCTTGATGTGCCTCATAAAACTGAAACCTGGGGTGATACAATTATCCAAAATATTGCACTATATATTTTATGTGTAGATATATGCTTTTATTTAAAACTAATACTTCTTTGAAATGTAAATTATAATCATGATTGGTTGTCATTTTTTTCCCTTGATAAACTTCTATCACACAAACAGAAATATAGGATTTCTGAAAGGCACAGTTCAGCTGCTGTGTACCAGCTATAGCCTACACTAGCTCTTCAGCCAAAGCTACGCTTAACTTCGGAAGGGTAGCATTTGTTTCACTTCTTTTGCTTTGAATACAAAGATACTTCCTAGATCTCTTAGCTCAGATACCTTTTTTTCCTATCTGGAAAAAGGAATTTCTATTTTGAGAGGGGACTGCTGAGTCTGTTCTTAATTTTCACATTAACCCAAGGTGCTTTAGGGCTTCTGCGGCTTGCTCTGATAAATCACCACTTTGAATTGTGGCACAATTATATTCATCTCCCTTAAAGAATGTGACACCTGTCAGTGAATATTTTCCAGCTTGCCCTGCATGAAGTTTTGTCTACTTTGTTCCAAGTAACTTTCATTTTAATTCCAATCTAGTATGCTAAGCATATCTATGATTACAATATGTGTCTTCTAACATTTAAGCCTGTGGTAAAGAAATGTGATACTGAAAACAGCCCAAGCATCAGTTGGAGAGATTACTCAGCAGAAATGGGAGTTGGGTACTTGTCCCCATCTTCTATATACATCTAGAGCAGACAATACCTATATGACAAAGGGGACTGGTCAATTATGTATTACTTTAAGCCTAATTTCCTTTTTAATTGGGTTAAATGATGCTTCTCTGAATCTCTCTTGGGAGAGGAAATTAAGATGCGTTACTCTGAATGGTCTGAATGTTCATTAATGCTGCTGAAGTGTTCTTACTCAAACCAGAGCTACGAATTCTCAGCCTCTTGCTACCCACGCGTCACTATGGCATTCTAGTATGCATGTGGCATTGTTCAAAGAGCAAGAAAAAACATTAGTACATTAATTTATTCATTCATCAAGATGAAAGGCAGTGTGGCTGATTATGATTCTAAAAGTAAATAGAATCCTGGTTTCATTATTTTTTTCTTAAGTCCCCAGGCTCAGCTGTAAGTGTGTCTCATGAATTCGCGTACCTTGGGAGAAATACTGGTCTCCTACTTTCTGCTCCTGTTTCAGTAGGTGGCAAAGTTCCCTTGAGCCTGTACAGATGTACTGGTAAAGCAGTTTTCAACTGAAGCCACTTTTTCATATTTCAAGTAAGATTTTTCTGACTGCAACTTGGTAGACAAGTGGTAACTATTCGATTGGAACATCTTGTTATAGGGAAGGAAAATGGAGAGCTCAGTCCAACCATTTTTCAGTGGTTTTCTGTAAAGTTATTTCACACAAGTGTTTCTCTGAATTTTGCTATTTCAGATACCTCCTGTATTTGGTGGTCCTCCTGTTAAGCAGCTGTTGCATAATTAGCAGAGTCTTTCTTGCTATAAATGTACAGCTATACACATATTCTTCTGTAATGAGGCCTGCTGGGAGATGTGTTAATGACAGACGAAGTGACTGTTGCACAGACGTGTGCTGTACAGTCAGAGTGCACAGCAGCATCTAGGGCTAGAAAAGGGGTAGCATTTTTCTGTCTTTTGGAAAGTACTTTGTTCACAGTAATTGCAGTAGGATTTTTGAACAAGTTGCAAGATCACTGGGGCAGAGACTACATCTTAATTTTTCTTCTTCCATGGCAGCTTATCGCTATGCTATCTAATAACCAACCAAGGAAGCCTTAATTCTGTGGATTTCTGAGTGTGTGAGAGTGCTGCTCAGGATTTGAGCTAAAATACTATTGCTGAAACAGGACCTTTTGTTCTGAAACGCAGGTTTGAGTTCCATAGGTCATATCCATCTCCATACATTAAAAGGAAATTTGTTACTGTATTTTGCCTGCTTTGCTTTGTGACACTGGTAAATCCCTTTTGATTTTCTGGCTGAACAAGGTCTGTGGTTGCTCTGGTTATACAAACAGCACTCTACAACTGGAGCGTGCCCAGCAATGTGGCCTACAGTTTGCAAATGACCTGTCTCTGTCAGCCTTAGTATTAAGCTGCTGTCATAATGTCCTGATGTTGTTGTTATAGTACTTTAGAGAAGAACAGGGATCAGTAAAGGACCACAAGAAATGCTGTACCTTCAAATGAGGGTTTGGTCTAGTTTACTGAAACAGCCTCAAAATTCCCTCTTGGATTAAAACACAGGGAAATGAAGTTCCTTTCTTTCCCTTCCTCCGACTGATGCATGGAAGTTTTTCCTAAGTTAAACAGACTTTGGAGGTCTCTCTACTTCTATTTGAGCACTGGAGATTATGATTCTGTTTGGTTTGTACTTGAAGTAAGTAGAAAATGAAAATTAATGTGCAGCCTGACGATAGTGAGGGAAAGCTTGCCTGGAGTCTAGCATCAGAGCACTGACTACTGTTCCTGCAAAGCTTCACTGCTGTCGCTGCAGTATGCACTGCCTGCTTCTTTGTAGCCTTAATTTTTCAGCACTTTGCCCATCTCCAAACAGATAAACCAGGTATCTTCCGACATTGCAAACCAGATCTCCAGATGTTGAAGTGTAAACCCAGGGATGCAGGACCTGACTATTTTAAAGCTACTTAGACCATTAAGAGTGAAGACAGGACTTGTGCTATTTTTCAAAAACATAAAGTGTCCCTGCGCCACGTGGGAGTTGGAGCCCAGGCACTGCTGAGAGGTCCTTGAGAATGTTTTGGCACGCTATTACTTTTATAAATCTAGTTGTGTGTTCCCACGGATGGTCTCTTTGGGAGACTCCTGTTCTCTGTAGATCAGGCACAGAGGGGAGAACAAAAGATACCCCAAAGAGTGGGTTGTACTCTACTGTCGCCTGTCTGAGCAAGCAGTGCTCTGATGGATGGGAATTTAAATGCTTTCTATTTTCCCACCACTAATGAGAAAAAAAGTGTTTTTTATCAACTGGTGATGATTTTATCTGTTTAAAGGAAAATATTACAGCTGGAATGTTAATAAAGCTTAGGGGAGTTTTAGGCCCAAATTCCACTGAATATTTGGGCACAAAATGTTCAGGAGGCAGCATTATTAGTCTGTTTTTTTGATCCATTTCTATTTTGTGTTTGAAGGCCAGATGATGAAAAAGTTATTGGCATGAGCTGATTTCTCTGCCCTTGCTAAGGCTTTTATGAGCATATGTTTGGTTTTAGTTTTGCCTTTGCTAGATGCCTGTGCTGTGATCCCCACCGCTTTGAATGAATGTAGGTTTCCTTGTTCCTCCGGAGGTGCAGCGTGTGTTTTTGTTCATTCATAGTCAAGGTTATTCCTGTGTTGCGAATTACAGATTTTGTGTGTGGAGGCCAAATACTTACTAAGGAGTAAATCAACATGAGACACTTCGCTTTGTTGTAAGGAGGAGTTATATTTTAGAATATGTTTTAAAGGATTTTGATTGATTTTTCTAAATTCTGTGGAAACTGCTGTCTTACTGCATTTATAAAACATTACTGTTCAGTTTTGCGTTTCTATCTGCTTGCTAAATATAGGCATAAAAACTTGCTCACTTTGACCTCTAAGTAAGAATTCCAGCTGGATTTCAGGGGGGCTCACCCATACCGCCCTTGACCTAAACTGTCCCATCAGGGTGAGGAGATGGCTTCCAGGGGCCTGAGGAGCTCACCCATATCACCCTTGACCAAAACCATACCTTCAGGGTGACGAAGGAGGAGATGGCTTCCAGGGGCCTGAGGCGCTCACTGCAGGGTCTCCCCAGGTGCTTCAGCTTCCACAGTCCTCAGCTGTTCTTGTTCCCTTATCAGCCAGATCAATTCCAATTTGCTGCATTTTCCTAAGTATGCTGAGGCCTTATTTCTCCTCTGGCTGTGGTGTGTGGAGATGTCCTAGAAAGTGCACACAGCTGCAAAACCCAGCTCTCCTCAGCTCTGCTGTGGTTTGTAACTTGCTGTTCTGCAGCCAGGCCTGTCAACCTTCCTGTTCCAGCATGCTTACCTCAAGAGGTGACAAAAGTTTTAGACAAAATCACCTGTTTGAGAAGCACTTATTTCTGATGCAGGAAAGGTGCCTGGAAACGGGTAGCATTTGGAGCCTTCCACTGAGATGAAGGCGTAGTGGCCACCCTGCCCACAGCATGGCCATGGTGGGCGGCCTAGTGGCTGCCCTGGCAGAGGTGCAGCTCCGTTGGCATGAGGAGCTGCAGAGGTCGTTGGGCACGGTATGGCTCTCCAGGTGGGTGTTCTGGAGAGTTGGTTAAAGAAGGTGAGATGGGTGGCCTGGAGGAAGTAGCTGAGGGAGAGACAGAAAACAAAGGGGCCTAGATGTGCAGAGGAGTGCCTGGGTGGATGGCTTCTCTCCTTCAGCCACGTGGGAAGGCGGCAGTGCGCCCGAGTATGAGCTTTCTTGTTTTGGAAATGCTGAAAGCTCAGTTAATGATCTGCATGTCTCCCCTCACCCTTCCCTGTCCCCCATCCTAAAGCAGCTCCCTCAAGCATGGAGGAGGAGGAGCAGCAGCAGCACATGAGGGTGTAGAAGTGGTTGGGGCAGAGGGATTGCTGGGCCTGGTCTCTTTTCACCTTTTATTCCCATAAGAAAAAAAGGAATTCCCAAAATATAGCAGCAGGACTTTTTCCACTGACGTGAGAAGGAAAATCTAAGTCCCAGGGGTCTCCATTTGTTATAATTGCATTTCTTTTGTTTCATACTGTACAAGTGGAAAGTTAGCTTTGGGCTGATAGATTAAAAATGGAATTGGTTATATTCTTCCTTTCTGAATTTGGGCTTCTCTGAGATCATGTTTTGCAGATTGTTTCTCTTGTTTTTCAAAACAGCTGTAGGCAAGAGTGATGGGAGGGGAACAAATTTTATTTTTTTAATTTTTT
Organism: Calidris pugnax; assembly: GCF_001431845.1. Lineage (NCBI taxonomy): Eukaryota > Metazoa > Chordata > Aves > Charadriiformes > Scolopacidae > Calidris > Calidris pugnax. The sequence continues at coordinate 19,817,664 of NW_015090893.1, read as the reverse complement.
TTTATGGCTTGTTAGGCTGGTCCAGTCCTCTGAGTCACAAGCTGCCAGTGAAACCCTCCTGTGTTGCCTGTGGGCATGAAAGGTGAAACCTGAGGTCAACAGGGAGAGGAAAGTTATGTTCTAGTCCCACAGAGGATAGCGTGCCCAGGGTTATTTCCTTGCGGGTAGAAGGAGCTTGGAACTACTGTTTTAAAGTGATCTGATGTAGGTTTTGGCAATGTTTTGAAATTCATAGACAAAAACTTGGTTGAAAAGGCATAGTTTGAAGTTATGTCATTAGGTGTATGCACTTGAATGTCCAGCCACACATAAAAGGTATAACAGTGTGTTTACTGGGGCAGAAGCAAAGTTTACATTATGCACATTATTTTCTAAGTGTGTGACTTTCACCCTCTTTGCACCCAAGCCAAGTTACGCCCACCATGTGTAGTATGTTTGTCCCCTACATGAAGTTCATTTTGTATGCACAATTGGGGCATCCCGTTTCCAGTGGATCTTGTACGTAATCAGTGGAAAATGCAAACCCATGGTTCAGAAGACAAAAATGGTCTGGCTGAGTTCCTCTCATTCGCCTTATTACAGTAAAAGAAGATAAAATGACGACTCTTACTGCAAATGGGGAGAATCAAGCAGGGAACTGTTGCAATGCTGTAAGAGAATGATGGCCTTGGCTATTGTCCTGAAAAGACCCCGGGCAGTTTCTGTAATATAAATACGGGCTCGCCTGTCACTTCTGCAAACTGGGGCATATATGCCTATGGCTGTCTGATTGCTACGTGCTCATGCCTCTTTGTACTTGGCTAAGCCTCCCCTGCAGTGGGATGTTTCTCTTGTGCTTGTGCTGTTATTCCAGGAGACTGGGAAGGCATTTTCTGCAACTCGTCTAGTTCATTGCAGACCAAAACAGAGAAAGGAGCCAATTTTGACCTTTCAACTCTCATGACAGAGGCCTTCCCTAAAGAGAGATTGTTTTGAAATAGCCTGACCCCAACTTGTCAAATTAACATTCAGTATGATAATAGTGATTTTTGCATATTTTCAGGGGAAGACAGCAAGAGGGCTTTCTACTGATGCTTTTTTAGAAGTGCCAGAGTGCAGTTGGCATGAGTTTTTAGCTGCGAAAAATACAGTAGGAAGGCTTTCATGTGGACTGCAAAACGCTTTCATATATCTGTAGTTGGCAGTGTTTTGTCCTGGATCCTTTTAGATGAGAGGTATCGCCTTATCCTGATGTGAACAAGCAAATGTGTCTCTGAACTGACTGCAAAGGCAGCTGCAGGGGACCAGCCCAGGTGGGAAGCCTGTGTTACCAGATGAGTCCTGCCTCTACTGATCCATCCTGGTTGACCTTACCACATCAGAGGTGAAGGCCATTTAGCCTAAGATCATGCTGGCCTTTCCGTGTGAGCCTGGGGAAGCAGCCTGTATGGCATTTGGGTCCTGCTCAGACTTGCAGCAGCAGGGTAAGGTCTGGGGTCTAACTGTGGCTGTGAGCATGGCTGCTCTGCTGAGGCAGATTTGGGTTCTCTTGGCCAAACCTGTCAGGGTTCAGCTCTCAGCAGCCATCCCAGAGCCACCTCTTCACTGGCCAAGAATTCTGAGTGACTACCCATGTGCTGACAGGGCACATTTGTGTCCTGTGTTGAGGAATTGCTCACCCAGAGGGGTTTAACTGGGCTTTCCTGGGAAAGGGATGCCTGGGTTAAAAATAAATTTGAAATGGCGCAGTCATTCCCAATGCCTCAGTGACAGGATACACACTACAAGAGGGAGAAAAAAGAGTGCTCAAAGCCAGGTGTATTCCCCTGCTTTTTTCACCTTCAAACTGAAATTAGATTTTAGGGTATAATCAATATGGAAATGAGTGATAGGAGAGAAACTGGACTGTCCTTTGTATTCTTTGCTTCTGAGATATAGATGTACCCTGTGGAGGTTTTCTGTCTCCATACGGAGTCCCATATACTTCTAGATATCCTTGACTGCTTTCCTGCTCTGGACAATATCAGGTGGGGGCAATTTAGCAGAGAATAGAAGCATGAAAGCTACTGATGAAAATAATTAACTGATCCCGAACATCCCTGAAGCAGAGGCACTGGGCTTCCTAATGCTTTGGTATCTCCACCTACCCGAGGGCCCAGAATGCTGGGATTCGATAGGGTAGAGGTGCTGAAGTGCTCATTTCTTCTTTCTGAGGTGTTTCTATTCTTAGGCATCTCTTGTAAAGACAGAGGAAGGTATTTCTCCACTTCTATAATATGGAAGGCCTGGTTCTCTAAATAAGCTGTTAATTGGCTTGCAGAAAACAAAGCAACCAATGACTAGAGGAGAAAGGGAGAAAAATGGATTATCATTGAGAGCAGTGTTCAGGGCAGCTGAACACTTTGCCAGTTCAGATAAAGGATAATGGTATTATCTGGGAGTGTGTGTAGATATAGTTTTCCTCAATACTTTTGCTAGCATAATACCAAACCCAGGTATTAACAAGGTAACCTAGAATGCCATGGAAAAGAAAGAACTAGATCAAACAGCAAATAAAGGAAAAAAATTAAAAAGGAAAGCATGGAAGCCAAAAGAAAAGTAATAGCAATGGGTGAAATTTGTAGGAAGGAAGGAAAACAGAAGATTAGAAACTAGGTAGGAAGAAACTTCTAGTGGGATTGTTCATCCAGTTGTAATTGTCTTTTTACATTCAGCTTTAAAGATTAGAGAGTGCTTTCCTGGAGGCATATATGGTTTTTTATGGCTTGTTCTGCAATGGGAAGCAGTACACCATTATCTGCACACTCAGTGCTTGTCATACTATGAGACTATTTGCTTCAGACCTCTGGGAGGGTGAATATAAATAAACTACTTCTCCTTGCTTATATATGCAGCTAAGCTGGAATTGATCTTAACAAAACAAACCCAACCTCAGGAAAACAACCAACAAAAAGCGTTGGAGTTTCAAATGTGTCTTTTCATACAACAGCAATTCTAAGTTCAAGTGTAGCTATAATCTCTTGCTGATAAATACTCCACAGTCTGTAGCAACATGTTACTAGTTCTCATAAAAATTGTGGCAAATTCTTCAGTGCATTCATTTAAATTTTCATTCAAGATGCATCTCAAAAGACATGTGTGCAGCTGTTACTTCAGAATTTACTGGATGGATTTGCTGGGGAGAGGGGCAAAATAGAATCTTTTCTTGTGAGCTCCAAACTGAATTTATTATGCTTTAGGAATGGGTTTAATCCTGCCATGTTGGATGGAAATCTGCACATAGGTTTTTTTTTTAATATTTTTAAGCCCTTTTTTGCTTAACCAGAGGTTTTCATGGCTCCAAGGGCTCCAACAATAATTCCTACTGATTATACTGGCACGTGCTGGTAGAGGGCAAAGCTGATAGGAGACACTCCAGCTGCTATTGTACTTGGCAGTCATTCATCGTAAATAATTCTGCCGGTATTTCTGCTTACAGACATCTGACAGATGCTTCTTGCAATCTCTAAATAGTTGCATTGTAAAATATATTACCAGGTTTTGAAACAGTTATTAGGATCGTGTTATTCCCACAATCTGGGAACACTATGGTGTTTTTAATTTCCTTGACTTGATATGTCTAATGGCATCAGCGCTGTGCCCTACATACTTCATAGAGAGGTCTTTATACACTGAAGGCTGCATCCCATTAAATCAAAGGAGTTTATCTAGGGTACTAAACTGCTTTTTATTAGACCTAAAACCTAGTGTTTGTCACATGTACTGCTGAGAACCAGTACATCTCGTTGGCTTCCTTCCCTCCTTTGGAACTGCGAGAGCTCAGTTGGGTAAGGACATGGCAGCTGGGGAAATTGCACCCAAACTTCCTAGATTTCACAGCAGACTGCAGGGACACTGCTTGTCAGTAATACAATTAGCACCCCGTGGGGAGTATGTGGTATTGCAACATACCAGGAATTTTTATGAAATTCCTTTACTGCAGCTTGCAAGGGTCTGCAAGTAAAACGCAGATACTTAGAAATGCTTTGACATAACATTCAATCTTTATGCATTAAAAGCAGTATGATGAAGAACTGACAAATTTACTGGGCCCTTCTCTCGGAAAGAATGGTAGGCCACCTTGACAGGTGAACAGATACAACTTTTGGTATCTGAATATCGCAACACTCTTTCAATGAAAAAGAATTTCACAGAAAGAAGATAATACTCATCTAAAGTATTAATTTACTTGGATTAAATGGAAGTCCCAGTGAAAAAAGCAGCTTCAGGGGTACATCTTTTTTGACCGACCTTGCTCTACCTATTTAGAGCTACTCTACATAAAATAGAGTAATAATTACCATTTACAATTGTAACTTTTACAATTACATATCTGCCAGTGTCTCAGTGGGGTACTCATTCAAATCAATAGACTAGATTTGCAAAGTTGATCTGGTCTGTTATCCTTTGTGTTAGAATAAAATAGAGTGGTTCAGTTGGAAGGAACCTGCAACGACCATCTAGACCACTGCCTGACCACTTCATGGCTGACCAAAAGTTAAAGCATGTTATTAAGAGCATTGTCCAAATGCCTCAAACACCGACAGGCTCAGGGCATCAACCACCTCTCCGGGAAGCCTGTTCCATTTGACCATCTTCTTGGTAAAGAAATGCTTCCTCATGTCCAGTCTGAACTCCCCTGATGCAGCTTTGTTTGTTCTCTTGCTGTGGGTGTGGGTACCATCGTGTTGATGTAAGATGGGTGAATTCCTGGGAGCAGTATTTCAGCAGTTCTCAAGAGGAGGAGGAAGAGATTATGCCTCTGTGACTTGTCTCTTCTCCTTTTGCCGTTAAAACCAGTGTCAATCCTTGGTTTAATTGTAACTGCTCTAACCAAACCCTGTTTTGCTCTCATTTAGGAAAGAGAGGTTTGTCTACCTACAGGACAGGTGAAAACTTTGCAACTTAAGAATTTTTGTGTACAAGGTTTTGTGTACTCTGCGCCTGTCCCAAGATTTTGTGTCAATAAAACTTATTCCATATATCACTTACACTGGGTTCTGTAAGAAAAGGGCTGAAAATTGCCATTGTATTTCTTGGTTTGGTTGTGGAGCAGTACCATAAATAACTGAGTAAATCTCTTTTTGGATCTAAGGGTAAAATTTCCATGCAGGAGGTAAATTTTTTTTCCCCCCTAATTTCTATGGTATAACTGGCATTTCTTTCATGACTTTGGGGCAATTAGTCTGTAGTGCAAATCATCTTGGTGTTATCAGAGGCATTTTGAGACGGCTGACAAATGCTTTTACTAAAGCAAAAATTAATTGGAAAAAAGCTTGAAGCTCTGGTATTGGGCACTGAAAACTACATTTAGGCTGAAGAGCAAACGTGCCCATAGCTTGCTGTGAAGTCTGGTTTTCCAGCCTAATGTCCAGATCAAGAGACACAGCAGGAATATCCAAACTATGTAGATTTCCTTTCAATGGAAGTGAAGGATGGGAGGTGACGCTGTGGGCTGTGGCTGTTGTACTTCCTGTGCAGTCATTCCTGTTACTATATAACTCCTGAACAGAACTGCAGCCAGCCCTGCGGACTGGGAATTCTTGAAATTAATTGCTGTTAATACCTGAAGTGCTTTGTTCAGTTCTGGCAACCCAGCTCAAATTCTCCTCCGTTTGGTAAACTGAGATGGGATGATGCATGTGCTGTAATGGATGGACTTGCCATCTGGTATCTTCGAGGTGTTCAGGGCCTCCCTGCTGTTGCATCAAGGCTCAGGGAGTTATCTGCATCGAGTTCCAATTTAAGAAGTTGTTGGAAGATTGAGGAGAACAGTACTGCATCTGGGCTTATTCCTGTTTCTGAGCTCCATTTAATTTGGGCAAATTTTGTTTGCCTATTTCTCAGAGAGGGTTCAGAAAAGGCAGATGGCTGTCTGCAGTGATTTCAGCAGGAACAAGACTGTGGCATGGTGCCGCTTTCTGAGAACAGGAAAAGGGCATATATGGGATCTCCACTAGTATACCAGACTTAAATACAGAAGCCTGATTGTGCTGGCATCTCCCTTGCAGGTTTTCAGACAAAGATTGCAGTGTTTGGAGAAGTGAGCTCTCTCTTGTGTTCTGTAACCATGTGAGCTGTCATGCTGCAGTGTCCACTGACAAATAACAGTATGTCTTATTTCTCACAGGGCTTCCAAAGCAGCTGAGTCCAGGACCTGAAGGAATTTCATGCAGTAGGTGCTGAACTAACTGGCACGGAAAGGAACAGAAAAAGATGGCAGTCCATATTTGAAATAATTATACACGTGGACTCTCGCTGATAAAAAACCATGTCAAAAAAAGGACGTAGCAAGGGCGAAAAGCCTGAGGCACTGATTGTTGCCCTACAGGCTGCCAATGAGGAACTCAGGACCAAGCTAACGGACATTCAAATTGAGCTGCATCAGGAGAAATCTAAGGTGAGTGAGGGTTTGGTTTTAAATAAAGTGTCTGTGCTGAAGCCGAGAAACACATGGGAAAAAATAGTGTAACAGAAATCAACATATGCAATGTAACTCTTTCCTGGAACAGTGGTCTGATTGTTTCTCCACATACGATGTTTTCTTACTGTGGATGTCCCATTGCTTCCGTGGAAAAGACTCCTTTTTACTGAGGTACACATTTAAGAAGCCTCTGGCCCTCAAATGGATTAACATGTCTTTCATAATGTCTTTGGCCATATTCCAGTTAGTGGGTGTCATCCTATCCACTCAGTGTTCAGAAATCATGTAGTGTTGCTCGTTTTTTGAGTGGCTGATATTTCAGCAAGACGTCTTATTTCAGAGTTGGAGTGAGTAGTCCCTAAACGTGTAGCATGACAATGCATGTTGACCCTCGTAACCCATCTGCAGTGCAGCTGAAGCATATTGTTTGCACTAGAGAATCTATGCAACGTTTATAGTTTGTTCAAGTACCAATGGTTGCCAGAGTTACAGTCTCAGACATGTAAAGTTAGTCTAAAGTCAGCTGAGTGTCACGCACAGATACGATGTGTGTGGGCCACGGCCCTACAGCATCGATTTTCCCACAGGTGATGCTGAAGGGGCTTTGCAAAGATGTGTACTGTGTGCTCTGACAGTGTTGCTCCCTCTTCCTTTAGAGGTGCTTCTAGCAGCAAGCACAACACGTCTGTGTTTTATAGTCAGAGTATAGCTTTGTGCAATAAAATTACATGGTAAATACTAAAGTTCCCTGAACTTGGGTGAGATGAAGGCAGTCTTCAGGTTTAGCAGTATGTTTTCTGTAAGCAGTGAAGATAACAAATGTCTGTTTAATAATTCTTAAGAAGTGGACTGGAGGCAGTGCAGTCTGGTGGCAGGCACATTTTCAAAGGATGATGCCTAGTGATACTTTGTTTTTTGAAATGAAATATAATTGAAGTCCATCAGCCTGGCTTTTTGATTCCATTGCAAATAAGCATATATCCTGGGCAAATAAACCCAGAATGACTTGCCTGAAGCTTCCAAACCTGAATAACCACAAATCCTTCAGCATCTAAGAGGTCTTTTTTATCACTTATTTCTTTTAAGGACAGATGTTCATGCCAATATAGCAAGGTTAATTGTACTGGTAACCTCAGACGACTGTTAGCATAGCGGAAATTGATTTGTGTAATTTAGGAGAAGCTAAATGAAAACAAGAATAGCCAGTTCTGTGTTATCTGATGTTCTGAGAATCTGGTGGCATTCCCCCTTTGCCTATGAGTGAGATTTGTAGCCACTAGTTTGCTACCTTTTAAAATAGACAAGATTTGCAAACTGAAACAAAGCAGACATCATCACTCCTTCAGACTTATTCTGCATCCTTTTCTTTCAGAGATGGTTAATGACAGTCTTGGAAAGCAAAAATGTTTTTTGATTCTTTTGTTTTCACTGCAAGCTTTGGCATTTGTGTGTTGCCCACAGGCAAGGCTTAGTTTTCTCTTCAGGAGCTACAGGCTGGCTGCCAGAAAATGCATAGCCAGTGAGCTTCTGTAATGCTTTCCACTGTATTCCGAGCCTTTTGATATCACTGCAGCTATGGAATTCCAACAACTAAATTGGACTGAGTGCTCAGGTTATTAAAGGAATTGTCATTGTGGAGTAGTGGGGGGGTTAAAAACTCCACTCTTGGGAAGTAGATCACACTTCTGAATTGTTCTGCAGTTTGGATTGAGAGTAGCAGACATCATGGCAAACTTTATTTTAATCTGGAATTAAGATTTTAGCCTGCTCCTCTTTTTTCCTAGACATAAGCAGGTTCAGATTTGATATCCTGGTACAACCCCATTTGTAAAATCAGGCTAGAAACAGGATGCCAAACTGGGCAGGCACCCACAATGTGGGTAGATTGGATATTAGGAAGAATTACTTTACTGTGAGAGTTGTCAGGCACTGGAACAGCCTGCCCAGGGAGGTGGTTGAGTCACCATCCCGGGAGGTACTTAAGAAACGTGTAGATGTGGCACTTCAGGGCATGCTCTAGTGGCCGATTGTAAGGGGGTTTTTTGAGTGTTTATGGTTGGATTCGGTGATCTCAGAGGTCCTGTCCAACCTGTATTGGATGATTCTGTAATGTTAGAAGGAGCTTTAGGAAAGCATTTATCCCACAAAGGGGACAAACAAATAGGACCTTTGGACCTTTCCTGTCTCTTCTAGCAATGAGTTTGCTCTACCAGTGAATCCAAAGAGGGTAGAAACCTCTGGGCCATTATGGTCTTTTATTGAACAGGTCTCTTTTCTGTTACTTCAAGTGTAATCTTTTTCCCTCAAGGCCTTCATTCACTTTCCCTTTCTTCCTTTCAGAATGGTATATCTACAAGTTAGCCTAACATCTGATGGCCTTTCAGTTTAGTAAACTAGGTGGCCTGGAAACAGGCACTGGTTGAGGCAAGACACCTGGAGAAGACAGGGCTGTTTTGGCTTGAGGGAAGACAGTGTAAAATCTATGTGAATGCCCCAGGAGCTGGCCCATGTTTTGTTGTAGGAGGGTGGAGGATCATCTAGGGTCTACAGCAGGATCTTCCTTGATTTGACGTGGCTATGTGTCTGGGCAGGCTTGTTTTTATAACATTATGTTGGTATCAGGTGACTTTCATTTTATCTAAATGCAGGTTGCTAAACTTGAAAGAGAGAAGACTCAAGAAACGAAGCGTATCCGCGAGGTGGAGCAGCGCAAGCAGACTGTGCAGATCACGGAGCTGAAAGCCAAACTCCATGAGGAGAAGATGAAGGAGCTGCAGGCTGTGCGAGAGAACCTCATCAAGCAGCATGAGCAGGAGATGACACGGATGGTGAAAGTCCGTGACAGCGAAATCCAACGCCTCAAGTCAGCGCTGTGTGCGCTGCGGGACGGGAGCAGTGATAAAGTAAGGACAGCGCTGACTATTGAGGCTCGTGAAGAGGCCCGAAAACAGTTCGACTCCGAGCGCCTTAAGCTTCTGCAGGAAATTACTGAACTGAAGTCTGCCAAAAAGCAGGTAGATGAGGCCCTTAACAATATGATCCAAGCCGATAAGATCAAGGCCGGGGATCTTCGGAGTGAGCATCAGTCCCACCAGGAAGCCATTTCCAAGATCAAATGGGAGAGTGAAAGGGATATTCGCCGTCTGGTCAGTAACCAAAACTGTTTGTGTGTTCTCTCACACTGTAGTGAATTTGGCTCTTGTGCCTCTTAGCTTTTGTGAGTAACAGAACTCTGCAACGTGCCTTGGTTGGCAAAAGTATTAAAAACTTCTCATGGTCATTTCTCAGCAGTGAATAGATTGTGGTGCGTCAGTCAGAGGAACAGCTGTGATAGCAGCTAACACCTTAAAGTGAGAGGGTGAACACTGCTATGAAGTAAATCATACTACTAGGTTGGAGAAGGCTGAAATGTTGTTGCCTTTACATGGTAATATCATTGTTCTGGTGTTTCTCTCATTCAGATGGACGAGATCAAGGCTAAAGACAGGATCATATTTTCCTTGGAGAAGGAACTGGAGACACAAACAGGCTACGTGCAGAAGCTGCAGCTGCAGAAGGAGGCTTTGGATGAGCAGCTCTTCTTGGTGAAGGAGGCGGAGTGCAACATGAGCAGTCCCAAGAGAGAGATCCCAGGAAGGGCCGGGGATGGTTCCGAGCACTGCAGCAGCCCGGTACGCGGGTTTTACTGGCCCCTGCAAAACAGAAACAGGGCTGTGTTTCTTTTAAATATATTCTCAGGTTCTGGGAAAACATTCCCACTCTTACTACAGAGAAGTTATGTCTGTAGATTCTTTAGAGAGAATGCTACTGGGACAAAGCTTTCTAAGGCTGTTTCCTCAGCTGCTCTGTTTACAAACATAAAACATCTTAAATAATTAGTGCTCCCTTGAAAGAGTCATTCCATGAACATAACTACCTGGGTAGCATGCATTCTCAAAACCAGATGCAATTGGGCAGGTGGGCAGGGAGAAGGCTGATGAGGGGAATCCAGGAGACTCTTAGGAGATCCTCCTCTTTCTGTCTTATTCTCTATATACATGACCCTTGCTGTCATTCACAAAGCATGCAACTCACTGGGTTGTGTGACTAAATATGATGTTTACACAACAAATGTGTGTGTATATATACACATATTTACACACATACAAATAAGGAATAATAAAGCAAATGCAATTGATACTGAAAAGGATGTTGTTACTTTTTCACCTGACATAGTGCCTCAGCATGTAGAAGCAATGTATAGGAAAAGGCAATAAAAATTAGAATATTTTAGCTTCTTGCTTTTCCTTTCCCATCATAAAAAATATTTACATCTGTTTTGCTGTTTTCTCTCTATTTTTTTAAACAGCTGAAAATTTTCAATTAAAGTGTCCCCCAAACCAGATACTTTCTTCCAAAAATATATATATTTTGAGCCAGCATGCTCAATACTGTAAAATTCCATAAATATAATTTGTTGATGATGACATCTTAAGTTGACTGGTGTGTGGTTTTTGAGGATTCTTTTCCCAATTGTGTTTTGAGAAGAGTCAGTAACTGTATTGTGTTGTTGCCAATGAACAGGACCTGCGCAGAAATCAGAAGAGGATAGCAGAGCTGAATGCCACGATCCGGAAGCTGGAAGACAGGAACACGTTGCTCGGTGATGAACGAAACGAACTGGTGTGTGAGCTTTGCACTCTCGGACAGAGGAGGTCGGGAGCTGTAGGGAAGGGCAAAGAGAGAAGGATCCAAGGATGGCAGCCAGTGATGAATATGCCTTTTCCGTCCATCAGGCCAGTCACTCAGGAGGCTGAGGATGACTTTTTATCCTAGAATTAAACAGTAATTTAATTGACGTTACATGAGTACAAAATTACAACGGAAGTTGAGACAGAGAGGCAGATGTGGGATCCAGAGTGAGTAGGTACCTGTGCAAATCTGTCTTCTAATGAGAAAATCAGTGGGTTTCTTGCAGATAAAGCACAGGTCATTAGGGACTTCTGTAGCAGCTTTGCAGTCTCCTGACTCTGTGTTGGGTTGCTTCATCTCTATGTCTGAGTTTTCCCATAGATAAAGCTAGCTTTTAGAAATGGATATGCAGAATTATGCTTTGAGATTTACAGATAAAGTCAGCTGTAAGCATCAGTTTCATTAGATCACTTTGGCGTTTTGCTGGGACAATAGTCCAGTGGGAAAGTAACAAAATAATTCTAACAAAGGAGGGAGAAAAAATATCTTTTATTTGGATTATTTACAATTATTAATTGCTATTATCAATCTAGTTGAAGCGTGTCCGAGAAGCTGAGAAACAATGTAAACCTCTTCTGGAAAAGAACAAGTGCCTCACGAAGAGAAATGATGAACTTATGCAGTCTCTGCAGCGCATGGAAGATAAACTCAAAGCAGTCACTAAAGAAAATATAGAAATGGTTGGTACTGAAGAGCGAAATGAGGATTACTGCATGATCTATGTTTGTTATGATGGCCACATCTGCATAGTGTGTGCACAGATATACATAGAGAAAATGTGTTGTATATAGTTTGTAATACTGCTGATAAGATACAGCCATGTACATAATATAGTCTATGTATAATAGACTTACATACCATAACAACGTGTATTGTGCATACATGTGCAATATATTTAAATGAATGCATAATCACAGTCTATAACACTGTTACAAAAATTAGAATATTCAGTTTCAGTTGTTTAAAAAAAGAAAAAAAAATAGTTATATCATTGAGTCATATCCCATTGTGCTATTTTGCATCTGGAACTCCAAAAGGAAGCTATTTAGAGCGATGTTTTCATCCAGAGTGGTGTTCAGCTTTGAATGTGCATGTTAGAGCTGATGATGGCAAAGTGAAGTTCTGTTCTGCCACTGAGCACATACAATATAAGACACATGCATGGCAGATGGATAGGGGAAAGGGAGAATGGTGGTGGCAGAAATTTGGCTAGGGTTATAAATTTCATATACCAGGGCTATATGAAGCGGGGTTGAAGCAGTTATTGTCTGTATATCCTTCAAAAGGAATTGTCCTGAGTATCAGGTAGGATCCAGTCCCTGCACATGCACCAATGTTGCTTTGTCATTAATGAAAAAGGAGGTGGAAGTTCTGGGTTGCCAGATGTAAACTGGCAGGCTGAGATGACTTCTTCCCCTGCAAAGCATGTTTGTGTGTCTCGTCTCTGGCTTGCAATAGCCCTGTCCCCATCCTGAGCAGGCTGGCTTTTCTGCAACGGAGGCAGCTTTCCTGCTGATTAGGATGAGATGATCAGATTCACTTTCTTGTCTTATAGGAAAAAGACTTTAGTGTTACAAGGTTAATCCTCTTTAATACTCTGCAATTCACCCATGCCCAGAAGACAGATAAACTTATTGCAGGTGTCATAGGTCAGAATTCGTCTTCCACAGCTGCGGTAGGACGGATCACAGCCCCTTCAGCTCTCCCGCAGCAAAGAGAAGGGACGTGGGAACCTGCATGCATTAGACATCGTGGTGCATATATGCACACACAGCACACGTGTTCTAACTTAGCCCCCCGACATCTGCTCTTTGCTCTATAGATGCTCAAATTATGGAAGTTAGCGAGCTGTGGGTGACTAGAATAATTCTGACGGGCTGTAGCCATGTCTTTTCCCACATATGCTCGGGAGCAGGCAGGATGTGGACTTTTAGTTAAAATAGATCTGGTTCCACATCTGTTACCTTTCATTCTGTTCTGACTGGGTGCACATCTTTCACGTGACTAAAGTTTTTCTCACTGTGATCATATGATGGGTGTCAGTAAGGACATGGGAGTAGATACTATTTGCATGCCCTCTGGAGAGGTAGGGAGTTCAGCTGCATTTGCCACATGTTGGGGTATCTTGATGCATGGCAAAGGAAGAGCTATAGTATATGACCTTTAAGAGCTGCTCTAGAGGCTATATTGCCACACAATATGTGAATAGATAAAGCTTTGTTGTTCTGGTTGAAAAGCTCAGCCTTGCTGTGCTGCCTTATTGTTAAGAAGTGTTGATGGGTGTTACTAATGTTATAAGAATGGTGTGTCTGAAGCATATTTAAAGGGCTGTACAGCTTAAATGAAAGTTAATGTCTAATTTTTAACTGAAAGGTGGTCTTTTTGTCTTTTAATTGCTGGATCTTATTTTATCTGTTTCTTCTTCTTACCACAGAGAGAAAAAATGACATCACATCCTCCTCTAAAGAAATTAAGATCACTCAATGACCTGGATCAGGCTAATGAGGAACAAGAAACTGAATTCTTGAAGCTTCAGGTCATAGAACAACAGAACATAATTGATGAGTTAACACGGGTATGTCCAGAGCACCAGGAAATTAGGAATGACTCCTGTGTACAGTTCACCACTGACAGTATTTCTTATTATAACTAGAGGTCTGAGGGTTAATGTCTTATCTTACTTTTAACACCTGCAGATTTTTAGATGTAGGTGTGCATGAGTGCACCTTAACTGAATTTCTAGGGGGTTGGAAGCCCAAACAACTGAAAAGTATAACTCTTGTGTGTGAGTTGAGCTCTAGAAATGAACGTGGACTAAGAACCATGGAGCTTGGCAAGGTACCTCCATGCTCACAAGGCAGGGCAGTGCCAAGGTGTTTCACCATTATAACTAAGGTCCCATTAAAATGTTTCTGTAAAAAGAGGCAGGGACACAGTACAATATCGTGTGCTGTTAGACTGTGGTTCTTTAGATCTTCTGTCATTTAGTTCTGACAATCCCTTTTTCAGCTGACTTTGCATTATGATGTTGAGGGGAAGAAGAAAGAGACTGCAAAGCAGTCTGTTGCCTCTTCTAAGACATCATTGCTAGGAGTGGAGAGATCGACACTACCATCGTTTTATGACTTTGGACAGAGGCAGCATCTCCTCTGCAGGGAAGGCGGGCAGCCTCTCGTACACAGCCCAAACCAGTCCCAACAACAGGCCTCCCAGGGATTTTAACAGGAAATCATCGGCACCTGTCATTTGACAGCCTGTCAAGGCAACTGCACAATAAGGGTTGTTTTTTCAGATATTCCATCTTCCCTTCTTCAGGTGGTTTTCAGTTGATGCCTACAAATGTGGATATGAATCCTTCTACCTGGAATCAGATTCCCGTTGAGCATATGAACAGATGAACAGTTGGTGGAAGCCCGCAATTGATTTCCTTTGTAGATTTTGCCTTCTACAGCTGCAAACAAAAGCAGAGAGAGTAACTTTTTAATCTTATTTTCCAGGACAGGGAGAAACTCATTCGTCGCAGGAAGCATAAAAGGAGCTCGAAGCCAATTAAGGTAAGAAGAAAAACTGTTTTCAGCTTATAAAAATACTATTAGGCTCTGTAGGAAAAAACACTTTAGCAATCTGATTAAAGAGCTTTGTGGATTATAACAATCTGCTTTAGTGATTGGGTCTATAAACACCTCAGTTACTTTGGGAGAGCTTTTTAAGTCCACTTAAAAATTCAGTTAAGGGTGTGTAGCTATTTTATTTTCAGCAAAATGGGGATTTTCCCCCCTGCTCTGAAAGAGTAATAATCTTCCTTCCATCTGGTTTCTATAAATGTTGGCCTCGAGGTATATTATGCTGAGATGTATTTACATTTCCAGACACCTTCCCATCTATCTTCTGCTATCTATTTTTCACAGCACATATGGGCTAAATCAAAATCCTTGTGCGTCTTTATTTTTCAAGTGGAAGTTGCTGCCTGAGAAATTGAGTGTCTTTCTCTCCTGCTCAGTTCCCCAGGCTTTTGGCAATCCCCAGTGTTACCCTGAACGGGGTCAAGTCTGAAGCTGGTATAATGTACCATTTTAGAGCTGAGTAGTCAGTAGTGGTAGAAATGCCTCCTCTGTCAGCTAGATGTGAAGAATGACTTTTCAAAAGCCATGTTCCACCTCCAGAAAGCGGAAATACCATGTAGAAAACAGAGCTTGGTGTCTTTTTGTCCTCCAAGGGCATCCCTTAGTACATCAGCCATGTTCTGTGGAAGTAACGCAATGCTGTCCTACACACAGAGAATTTCAGACTGGTAAATCCTAGATGTGTTTCTATATCGGTTTTGAAGCAATACACAGAAAACACAACTGGGAGACAAGGACTAAAATGTATTTTCATCAGTCAACTTTATTTCTAAGCCAGAGATCATAACATGGGAGAATATGGCTATTGTCTTCACTTGGAAAAATATGAACAACAAAAGAGAACATATGCAAAAGGTTATTGGCATCTTTGGTACGTGTATTTTCTGTGATTCAAATTCCAGGTTTAGAAGGTTGTAACCTGTCAGCAAAAGTGAAAAATGTTGCAAAGCAGAAGTGCATCTTCAATGCTGGTCGATCAGTTTGGCTGCAGAATTATTCATAAGTCAAGTATTTAAATGCTCAAATCTGTACTGTGAAACCAAGCCTGCAAGGTTAAACATCTATACGTTCATAGATGGCATGGCTCACAGCTTTCATTTGATTTAATTCAGTTACTGAGATTGGAGATAGTGAGCTGTCTCAACCAAACACACAACCAAACTGTGTAGTGTGAGCAGCCTCTTACAACATGTGGCAGCTAGTGTAGTACTGGAGAGATGTGTGAGATAAACATTCCTTCACACTAGCTTTGTATTAGCATAGCTCTCGCTCCAACAGTAATATCAACAAGAGAAGCACTGAGCTATTAAAAATAATCAGCAGTGTCTGTGATAGGAGAGTTCCCTGTTCTGCACACATTTCCAACTCTTAATGGTGTTATCTTTGCACACCAGTCTGCATGTTGATCAATGTCTTCTGAACAGCTTTGGGGTTAAGGAACAATTCTCCTGCCTTCCTGCAAGGGCAGAGGCTTTACTTCTAGCATGTTGCTGCTCCCATTATGTTTTCCAAGTTTTAGACTGAGCCATATCCTCAGCTCAGAAAAATTAATCAGCAAACTCATTCTCCACCAGTTCGAGACCTGATTTTTCAGTATGGTTCCCTTCGGATTTGTTTGGGGATGGTAATTGCAGGGGTAGCCCATTGTTCTTGTTTTGTGTCTTGCCTTAAGTAACTAGCAATGTGATTTTGAACTAACCTCCCCGCCATCAGAACGTCATGCTACCTGGAGATTAGAAATCATGTTTTCCCTTCTTTAGAGACACGTGGTGGATACGGTTTTTGGGTACGATGATGATTCCATGGATTCTGAAACATCCTCTGTGGCATCATATAGAACAGACAGAACACCAGCAACCCCAGATGATGATCTGGATGAGGTAAGATCTGACTCTTTCCATAGGCAAGGACAAGTTTTCAAGAGATTTTGACTTCCACAATAAGTGGCCAGGCTCTCAAAAACACTTTGCTTTTTATAGTGTGTATTGAGTGATAATCTGGCCTCAATTTTGGTTACTGATATGCTGAAATGCCAAGAGGTTCTTTAAAAATCTAGTCCGTAGAGACTACAGCTATGGACTTCATTGCAATCTGAGATGACTTTTTTCCTCTCTCCCTTTAAGAAAATAAACCAATCACATTTGGTTTTTTAGCTTAAAGACAAACAAATGCTGTATAAATTCCACATTCTTGTTACTTCATATGACAGCAAGCTCACCAAAAAACTAAGACCTGTAAACTAACTATTGTGCTTAAGAACACACTTGCATTCTTTGCTTTGGCAGTGTTCTACTGTCTCCTGCTTAGACACGTCCTTTCTTATCCTTCAGGGTTTAGCAGCAGAAGAATCAGAGCTGCGGTTTCGGCAGCTGACAAAGGAGTACCAGGCCCTGCAGAGAGCGTATGCGCTACTGCAGGAGCAGACGGGAGGCGTCATAGATGCTGAAAGAGAAGCCAAGGTCAGTATTAGTTTGAGGGTAAAAGCATTTCATTGCTATCAGGACATACAAACCCCCTCAAAGTGATGTACAAGGGAATGGATTTATGTACAACATCCATACAACTGAGAGATGTTTGCTTCACTCATTTGATGAGTACATTTAAAGAGAGTGACAATTAAGAATGGCCATGATCACTCAGGGGCTGTCCTCCCCCTGAACCTGAGAACTCTGCAGTCAGGCAGGCATGCCAACGCAGTTCTGCAGTTTGGCACAGAATCACAAGGGTTTCTCGTCTTTTGTCCAGGTGTGAAGGGGTTGGCCAATCTGAGGGGTGGCACAAGACATTGCTGAGCCAGAATCTTTGTAACAGTTACTCAGTGGAAGCCACAACACAAACCCAGACTCTGCTGTGTTTGGTTTCCTTTTAATACCAGTCACATTGCTGGTTTTTTTTACTGTTTAATGGTGTACCTGACTTCAACAGGCTCAGGAGCAGATCCAAGCTGAAGTCCAGAGATATAAAGCCAAAATAGAAGATCTGGAGAAAACTTTGGCACAGAAAGGGCAGGTAAGCGCTTGTTGTGTATTTTCTTTTCCTATTTTGGATTCTATCTGCTCTGCTTACAGACACAATTCTGCTTACCTGGCACAATTTATAGACTTTCATGAGAATTAAAGTTGCTGTTCAGTAAACAAGCAGGTCTGCTGAGTTCAGAAGTTTGGCACAGCCTGGTAGACTAATATGCTGTTATTCTGTAAACACCAGTTCGTTCCTGTAGGATTTTAAAGCCTGAATATTGTGGTTCCAATCTTCAATAAATGTACCCAACCTCCTGGAGGTGATTATGTGATTATTCTGTAATAGTTCTGCTTTATCCAACAGGACTCACACTGGGTGGAAGACAAACAGCTTTTCATTAAGAGGAACCAAGAGCTTTTGGACAAGGTATGTTCCCAGGGTTTGTGTGCTCACTCTGAAGGGTAATCTGGATCCTACAGTACACTTTTTGGACATGCAGTCTGGTGCTTATAGGTCTGGAATAAGGACGGAACAGCATAGGTTAATTTGAGCAGGGTAGCATACAGAAAGAGAAGCTCTCTCCAGCTCTGCTCAGGCACTGTTGTTGCTGGTGGTTGCTGATGCACCAGGTCTCTGATAAGCTCCAGCCTGAGGGCTTGAAGCTTTATTCGTCATTCTGGCTCTGAAGTGCAGACCCCTGTGTTCAAAGAGCCTTGCACTGAGGCGTCGGCTGCTGCTGTGTCATTCCTGATAGATATTTGTCCACCTTATTCCTAGGGTCCTCCAACAATAATGTCTCCACGTCTCTCCCAGACAATCTGTTCCAGTGCTTTACCATGAGCAGTGTGTTTAATAGCTAGTGCAGACTAATCTAGTAGCTAACCTGACACATCTGTATAGTTAACTTCCCCACTGATCTTCACTAGGGTTGGATTCTTTTAGGAAAACCTCCAGCATAAGCATTTTATGCTGTTTAGGAGGTTGATGAGCAGTTCACCTGTAAACTAAAGACTCACTGAGGCAAAACAGCAAGTAGTGAATCATCTCTAGAGTTGGTATTTTGCACTGCCCATGCAACCTCAACTACTACTCACCAAATATTCAATGTCTCTTGTAAAAGTCACACAGATCCTGAATTTACATATTTCTATTAGATAGAGAAACTGGAAGCAGAAAACCATCGTCTGCAACAGGAGCTGCAGGATGCCCGAGACCAGAATGAGCTGCTGGAGTTCCGCAACCTGGAGCTGGAGGTGATGGATTCTTTACAGTAGAGCTGGTAGCAAATTAAACTAGTGCACTTGCACTGGACACCAACTCTAATCTAGTGTTTACACCTGCATTGTTGTGATATAACAGAGTTATAAATCAGGCCCAGCATTTTTAATTGTGAGCTGGAGTATGTCAGCTCTAATATCCTGGAAACAGTAAGCTCCATACTTGGCTGGTTCACCTGTCTGAGCTGGGTGTCAGGAGAAGTGCACTTCTCTAGCCCTCTGCTTGAAGGACTGGAGCTGTTTGAGGTTTAAGTGAGCAATCATTGATGAAATTGCATAAGCAGTTGTAAGAGAAAGTATCATACCCAGGGCTGTTGCCTTCCAGTGTCATACCTGTGGGGTACAGATCTATCCCTCTGACCCAGCCAATGTTGAGCTGCCCTACCCAGATCCATCTGTACCAGCCAGTCGGAGCACTCCTGGTTGCAGAAGAGAAAGGTGCTGTTGGCTCCTGTGGCAGAGGGAGCTGAAGCCAGGCCTGCGACAGCCCTTGGGGTGCTCTGGCTCCGCGGGGGGATGTCGGCAGGCCCTGGAGCGCTGGGTGGGCTGTGGCGTGCACAGGGCTGTTGGTGCTGGCGCTGCCCCCGTGCTGTGAGCTCCTGAGGGGGGCCAGGGTACGGAGCTCAGGTGCCAAGGGACGCAGGGTCCCTGGATGAGGATTTGCAATGGCTTCTGTGCTATTGATTCCTGGGGCGTGTTTAGAATTAATCTCTCTGTTTCTTGGTTTCTTGCCACCGTGGTGGGGATAAGAGACACTTTATACAGGTGAATGTGGTCTTGCTCCTACAGCCTTTTATCAGCATTCTTCCTGATTCTGTCATGTGTGAAATGCTGACAGTACCTGCCTAGTGCGTGTAGTGTTCGGCCTGGAGTTGTTCTAATTTGTAGGCCCCAGCACATTGAACAGCCACAGCCTGTCTGCCTGCTCACAAGCACTGTCACATCTGCAGGCACTGGGCATGCTCCCTGTTGAGCAGCTTTCCCTATGACCTGTGTTCAGTAAGAAAGATCCCTCAGGCGACACTGGAGATTGATGGAGGAGCTCCAGAAGGCTCTTCAGGCAGCCAGAGGAGTGGGTCAGACCTCGATCTCCTCTTCCCAGACTGCCCCCAGTTACAGATTTGTGCTACCAGCACCAACCAACAAATGTGTCCACTTGGTCTGTTCTGGTTTGTTGCTCAGTTGGGGTCCAAGGCCATTCCGAGCTTGTAGGTAACACAGAGCCTCTCCTGGCTTTCATGAATCAGTGCTGTGATGGATTTGTCCCTTATTTATAGAACTTTCCCACAGTTTTACCCGACAGCTGTGTTTCCATATGACATGGGCCTGGACTGATCAAATGAATTACATGTTCATTAAAAAAATTTTTTTGAAAGTAAAATTTGATCTTCCCTTCTGTGTTTGCCTGAATACCTGAAAGGGATGAGAATTAACATCTTCAAATTTTTGTTTTTGTCTTTGGTCTTTTAAAACTGGAAAAATATTTGTAGATTTTATGCAATGAAGGTGTGTAAATAGCTAAGTTGATCCACTTTTTTGAACTTAATACTTTCCGCAGATACTAGAACATACCTCATACCAAATGTGTAATCTGAGTATCCTAGTAGTCTTAAGTCAAATACCTTTTTCTAAAGGGAGTATTTACAACAATGTAGAGTTGTTCAACTCTTAAGTAAATCACTTGAGTTGAAGCTAGGTGACAGCCTTTCTGCAGACGATTTGCAAATTGACATAATTAATCAAATGAATAATCTCCTATAAAATAAATATCTCAGGTTTAGGATTCTATCCCACTTGGTACACTATTTTCCAGACTAGGTCTAAATGTTTCTTTGACTTGTAAAATGAGGAGCTTGGCATTGCAAAGCATGATATAAACAGTAGCTATGGTATCTAATGAGTTCTGTGTGAATTTCTTTCATTCTAATATGTTCTCTGGCGTCTTTTCAATTTATATCCAGGAAAGAGAGAGACGGTCCCCACCATTTAATCTCCAGATTCACCCATTCTCGGATGGTGTGAGCGCTCTACAGATCTACTGCATGAAGGAAGGGGTTAAGGTAGGTCAGTTTTATAATGCAGCACTTCTGACTACAGGAGTGGTGGATGCTGGCTGTATAAAACATTACATTCATCTCTGCTAATAACTCCACTACACATTAAGCATTTAAAGTCAGTCTAATGTAAGAGTGTGTGATGACTGACACAATTGAATTGGACTCATAATTTTCACTATAATGATAAAACTTAGTTCAAAGGCAACTGAAATCAATGTGATGTATCTCCATGGGATAAAACAAAATGGTTGATTTCAATGTGGTTCGTAGGAGGGACGAATATTGCAGCTGTGATAAAATATGCATGCCATGCCTTTATCTTATTCTCTCTCTCAGGATGTCAGCATCCCAGACCTCATAAAGCAGTTAGACATCCTAGGAGATAATGGGGTAAGTTAAAGTGGGAGATATATTTCCTTTTACAAGCTGCATTTTGTACAGTAGAGCAAGGGAAATCTGTAATATCATGACAGTTTTCTAAGATACTCGTTAAAGTATGTAATATCAGAAAAATTCATTTAAGGAGTATTTATTTCCCTAAGTTAAGGATTTGTGAGGTTTCAGTAGTCAGAGCTAGTAATGAAGTAGCAGCTTTCACATCTGGTTTAGCAGAGTGGGAAGAATATCCAAAGGCCACTGATATTGGAACTGGGCCTGACTGCACTCCAGTTGTTCAGGAAAGCACATGAATTAGTTTGGCAGTCTGAGCCAACCACATTTTCATCAGGACTAGGATTCCTCTGCAAACACTTTCATAAATAGGCAAGAATTACCAAATTCCCTGTGGCTTTCTAAGTGGGTGTTGCTGCCCACTTTAGTCATCCATGTAAAAGAGATCATCCTGTGTCCCTGGCCAGCATTAGATATGTTTTAAGAAAATGTATAAGAAATAAAAACAAAGAATGATGATTGTCTATTCATTCACTGGTGTAAATTAGCACTATTTTTACAAAAGCTTTAATGGAAATTCAGTTTTGTCAAACTAGCATCAAGACATACAAATGGGTCTAGTTTACATTTCTCATAAGATGCAATGGAATGAAAACGTACAGCTAGTCTATATCATGCAGAAAGGCAAAAGCAGTGTTTTCTTTTTAATATGTTAACAGACTCTGAATGTTTTGATGGGAATGTGATACCCAGTACTACAGGGATCCCCTGAAAACTGTTGACCCTCATCTATAGCCTGGATTATCTTTATTCGTGCAGGAAACTGCTGCCAACTTTCTTCTTCCCTCTCTTTCTCTTCACAGAATTTAAGAAATGAAGAACAAGTGGCCATAATTCAGGCTTCCACTGTATTGTCCTTGGCAGAAAAGGTAAATTGTGTGCTTGCTTTTCTCATGCGTTATCTAAGGCCTCATCTAACACTGGAAATTTTCTGCTCTGTTGTTGGTGGTCAATGTTGCCAAACTTTCTAGTGTAGGAAGTGATTCCCCATAGAAAGTAAACTGTGCCAGCACAGTCCCAAACACCTTGCTAAAGCAGCAAAAAATTGCACATTTAGCTGGCCCAAGCTGTGAAGTTAAAACAACTGCAAATACAAAAAGAATGTAAAATGAATCTTGCAATTGTAAACAGAATGAAAAACCATCAGACATTTGAGCCATAATTAGTTATAGTGTGGGATTTCTAGTCCTGAGATTTTTCAAAGCTTCTGAAAGGATCTGTACATAAAACTTCTACTGAAAGTATGTGTCTTAAGTTCCTTACAGCAGGTTACAGCTCTCATTGTCTTCCCTCCAGTGGATCCAGCAGATTGAGGGAGTTGAAGCTGCTCTGCATCAGAAAATGATGGAACTGGAAAGTGATATGGTAAGCAAACTTTCCTTAATACGTGTTTTAGGGGCAAGACACTGAGTGTGTCACGTTTACTTGGTGGGCCAAAAGATAACTAAAAAGGTCTTTTGGCAAATTAAGTGTGCAGGCTCTCTCTTATTATTGGTGAATCCATAAAATTGTTACTGGCCTGGTTCACATGCAACAGCAGAGTAACACAGATCCACAAATAGTGATGGTTTGAAAACTCTCTCTTTTCCTGAGGATGTTTATTAAAAAGAACGGAAGGCTCAAAGGTTGCTTGGTGATTTTCAGAGATGTAAATGACCACACTCTATGTCTTATAAGATTCACAGTCTAAACATCAACTTTTGTATCACATTTTATTCAATACCAATATGTGGGAAACTAGTGAATTATTATGCTGTTTTCTTTCATTATATTTTAAGCCCATAACATCCTAAAGGTAAAATATTCATAGCTGAACTGGAGTTGCTGTACCACCAGTAAAGTTAGTACCTTACCCTATTCTTATTCTTGTTAATGGAAATAACCTACAAGACGAACAAGCAACTACAGGAGTTGGATAGCTGTAGTGTTTTGCACTGTGTTCCTATGGTATGTTTGTAATTGAGTCAATTCAGTTTAAGGCTGGCTGAGAAGTTAAAGCACAGCAGCTTCCCCCAAATAACGTGAATGTGAACATGTCTGTTTAGTTCCTGTTTAGTTTATTGTATTTTCACACTTATTCCAAAATAAGAGAAAGCACAAGAGGGGTTGTTCATGATGCCAGAGGAGGTGTCTTTGGAAAAACCACACAGAAGCCCCTAAATTACAGTACTGACATGCCAAGCGATATCACTGAAGTCAACAAAGAGACAATGGATTTAGTTCCATGTAGATCAGAGGTACTATCATACAAAAGCAATCCACAGCTATTTTCCCTTCCTTCTTCTGTAGCTGAGTCAGATATTAATAACTCTGCAGTGTCAGTTGGAGACCAGTCTTCTAGTCCTGCCCGAGTCAGATATCACTAGTTGATTTAATAAAACTTCCCAAAGTATTTTGAGTAACTAATTAATTTTTCTGTCTAAATGATCCTCATTGTAGGAGCAATTTTGCAAAATAAAAGGTTATTTGGAGGAAGAACTAGACTACAGGAAGCAAGCTCTTGACCAAGCATACATGGTATGTACAAAGGAAATTCTCCAGCACGTATTGGCCAGCACCATGACAGGACATAGACTCCTCTTGGATGAGGAACAAGAGGGGTTTGCTTTGTTGTTAGTACATTTTTTTTTTTTTATTTGTTTGTTTTCCCAATTTTTCTAATGCACTAGCATGAAATCTGTACAGCTTCAACACGACACCTAGCTTTTTCATGTCACAAAAAGGCAGGTATCCTGAAGTCTGAAACTTTTGTTGGTTAAAGGCAGATACTGCGCATTAATGTCAGCTTTTCCAGCTGGAGTCAGTGCAACCAACTGGAACTCAGCTCTGGAATCTTGGCCATTTTGCATGTGTCAGAGCACGAAGATGATATGTCACAAAAAGCAAGAGTTCCTGCTATAAACACTGCTATATCAAATTCTGATAGCAGTCTGATAACTGGTTGTGCAAGTTCATCATATTTGGTTTATCAAGTTAATGAGAATGCTCATTGATTAGCAGGATTAAGAGCAAAGTAGTCTGGTAGTGACCTTCAATCTTTCCTCTTTTGCTTTTTAGCATAATGGGTCAAAATTTAACAATTGGTGAAATATTCATCCTTACACTTAAAAAACAAGTATGAAGATTCTATCCAACTCCTAATTATCTCTGTAACTGCTTAAAAAACTTCAGTGGGAGATTTTAGAAAAATTAATATTAAAATATCTTAAAAATAAAAGTTTGTATCCTTTTGCCAAAACACTTTGAGTTCTGCTTTTAACATTTTTGCACACTTGAGCACAGGGACCCTCTCTCAGGAGCAGAATCTGCCATCAACCCCCCAGTTCCCACTGTGTTTTAAACAATGTTTCATCTCTAATTGGCTTTTGGTATTGCATCAACCAGAGGATCCAGGAGCTTGAAGCCACCTTGTACAATGCTTTGCAGCAAGAAACGGTGATAAAGTTTGGGGAACTACTCACTGAAAAACAGCAGGAAGAGCTGAGGACAGCAGTTGAAAAGCTGAGACGTCAGATGCTGAGGAAAAGCAGAGAGTATGATTGCCAGATTCTGCAGGAGAGGATGGAGCTGCTCCAGCAGGCTCATCAGGTAAGGAAGAGGAACCACGCACACGCCCCTCTGCTCAGCTTTGCAGTGTGAGAAGATAATCTGGGGCCAAATTTAGGCAAGCTCCAGGTCACGAGGGAGTTTTTTGAGTTGTTTCATACTTTGTCTCTTTACTGTGTAAACAAACAGATGTGATATTAGCTTCTGGAGGATTGGTATGCTATGTTTTAAGTCTTAAAATTCCAAACCAAGGTGCAAATGCAGAATTCTGTCCATGTGAATCTAGGTTTGTAACAAAAATGGTCATCCCCAGTTATTAGACTGGGCACAAGAGGAACTTTGTGAACTCATGTACACAGAAGAGCTATCTGTTTTTTCCAGACACTTTTGCTCTGTCCCCCCCAAAGTGGGCAATTGTAAGGAGTGTAACCATGATCTTACACTTTCCATCTATTTAACAAAGGATTAATATAAAATAGATAATGTGAAACAGACCCACTATTGATATTAATTTCCAGCATTTGAGGCTGCAGTCACATACATGCAGTAGCATATTTTGAGCAGTTGCACACACAGTATGGTAGTGGTTGGGCAGCGTTAGTGGATGGAGTCATGGTACTACAGAAGACTATCCCTGCTGAAGAAATTAGTTGATTTCTAGGCTTTTGGCACTTGGAACATTGAGTTACTTGTTCAGAGGAGCAGATATACTGAGAATTTAGTCTAGATGCTTTCTTTTCTGATTTCCAGAGGATCCGAGATTTAGAAGATAAAACTGACATCCAAAAGAGACAAATTAAGGATCTGGAGGAAAAGGTTGGTTCTCTTACACTTCTCAAGCACACTGATCAACTTTTTTGAAAATAATGATTTAGTTCTCTTGAACTATGTGAACTTTTTGTTTAGCTGAATCAGCTGGACCTGTTGGTGTTCTGCTATGCTTTCTTTCCAGTTTGTGTTTCAGTAGATAGAGACTTTATTCTTAGGGTCTCCTCCGTAACATTTCATTTTAGGAAATAAATGCCAAACAATTTTAATTATGGTGAATGATACTGAACCAAATGATGAAGCCTTTACTTGGCTGTTTACTGCTGCGTTGGTGGAAGGGCAGTACTGCCACTAAAGGCAAGGGGAAGCAAGGGCTGGGTGAAGCGGAGTGCGAGTCTCAAGACTGTTCCTGTCTGGGGGACAGGGGGACCCAGGTTCTGTTGCTGTCCTCGTTATTGAAACTTGTCATTGACTATGCAATGTAAGTACATAACCAGAATCTTGCCCCTAACCTGAACTGTCAAAGAACTAGATATGCACATTCTTTATATACACACACATACTCTCTCTAAAAATACACACTTCATTTTTGTGATGAATAAGGCTAACTCTGTGACATTCAGTTTTGCTCCCTGTAGAAGATGGGTTAGATAGGATTGTTGGATAAAGACCATAACATGGGCACAGCATGCTGCTGCCAATAATGGCTTTTCTAGAAATGCCAGACTGGCGTGAGATGCACCTCCAGCGGTAGCCTTGCTAATGTACTTATATTAGTAAATATCAATGTACCAGTGTAAGCTATAATATGAAATAATTGCTATATTAGTACAATGACAGTAGTGCTAATGAGCTCTTTCAGTTTATATGTAAGTTTCTAAAGTGAAATGAGTGGGCATAATGCAAAACTCGATGCAAGTAAGTCTTTCCACTTTTCTGCCAATATTTTTGTGATACAAGGACTCGGTGTCTTTCTTTCTAATACATAAAACTTGGAAAAATAAAAGCTGATAACCTGTGCTGAAAATGAAACAACAAAGCAAAGCCTATGCCGTGGTCAAAAGGAGACCTTGAGTAGGAGACCTCTCGTATCAATTTTCAAAAGAGCTTTCAACTCACAAAAATTCACACCCCAGAAGACAACACATTCATGATTAAAATGAGACATCCAAAAATTGATTATTAAGCATTTAATGGTTAGGGTTTGGTATTATGCATGTGTGTGTATATATGCTGCTTTTTTTTTCCAGGCTATTTCCAGCACGGATTGCAGGCACTGGTTTGTAACGCACTTAAAAATACTACCTGTGCTATTTCTGATATCCAGCTTTGCTATTTCAGCCAACCCGTGGTAGTTCATAGTGACAGTTACATCTTAGGCTTCCAACATGGTGCCAATTGCAATTCATCACCACAAATAATGGGATCTCTTTTCTAAGGGTGCGAGGTGGTATGCTGCTTACAGAAGTAACTGGGGAAATACAGTGTTTTCTGAACGCATAGTTATTCTGATTGTCCTACAGAGTGCAAAAACAATCTGGCTTACAATGCCATGACGTTTAGTTTTTACGCAATATTCTTTTTCTTCCGCAGTTTCTGTTTCTATTCTTGTTCTTCTCTCTTGCCTTTATTCTTTGGCCTTGATGTCAATGTGCCTCTTGGAAAGGTAAGACAAATTTATTTCCTCAACACTAGCACTTCTTGCACAGAGCTGGGGATCCCATCCGTGTGTGTTCTTGTGTGTGTCTGGAGTCAGAAACTTCAGCAGGTCATTGCTGATTTGTAATAGCTCACATGGAAGGTCATCACAGCGCTGAGCTGACACAGGGAGCTGTGGTCAGACCAACAGCATCCGACATGCTTGCAAGTGAATTGCCAAAGCTTGTGAGAGATACTGTGCTATTCAGAATTGTAAAACTAAAAGCTAATGAGAGTTTCACAGTATCAAATAGCCAAGAGAATTGCAGGTGAATTCAATGCTGATGTTTTCAAAGTGATACTGAAAGACTGAAAAGACTTATAAATTTCAACCATATGGAGACTCTGGGCTCTGAACTGCCACTTGGGAACAGATCAGGAGGTTGTAACAGGTAGAGCTCAGCGCCCAGAAGTAGGAGAGGTACCAAGAAGGGCAAGGAAGAATGATCTGCTGCTGGGAGACGGGAAGGGGGAGACAGAGATGGAAGGACTTTTCTGGCTCAGAAAGGAGACACTGTTAAAAGGGAGATATGAGAGAGGTCTTTTCATCAGAAAATGTTGTCTTCCTGATTTTAATTCTTTTAAGTTGAAAAGGTTTGGGGTTTTTTTTTTCAGATAAAAACTCAGTGGTAGATGCAAATGGCAAAAAGTTCCACAAAAATGCATAAAAATAATTTTTGTTTACACATATGACATTTTTCATTAGAAAAGAAAAAGATGATTTACATGAAAACTTTAATTCACCTGTAGTTGAACTTAGAATAGGAAATCCCTAGTCCCAGGATAAAAGCCTGTCACTGGCCATCGTGTCTCCTGCCACTGGTGAATTTTAGGCAGCTTTGGTTTGAGATTTACTGAAACTGGTGCATAACTATTCATCTGAACATGCCCACAGGGATGTTTATGGACCACAGGGCTGTAGTTTATAGTGCTAAACGGACAGGCATGGTAAAACACCCAGAGTTTTCACAATTGTCTTTCATACAGACAAATGGAAACAGTTTAAGCTGATAACTTTAAGTACAGACCTTTCCAACTCTCTGATTGATGGACTGCGTCTTGTCAGCTGGGGTAAGTGGGCAGAGGAACATATCGCTTATCTCATACCGAAGTGTTTTTTTTTTTTTTTTTATTTTTTAGAGTGCTTGACCACACAGATAAGTCCTTATAAAGGCAAATGCTTCCATCCCCTGATGAAGACAACATTGTTTACACCTATTTTTAAAAGTATAAAAATGAACAACCTGTAGCCAAGACTGCAACCACCTTGTATTTTAAAGCCATCACCCAAGATTTGTTACTTGACAGTTCCTGTCTAAAGCTATGATATATGCTGCATCTAATGAAATTCTGTATGTTGAAATTAAAAAAGAGGAAGAAAAATGAACTGTGAACCTACATCACGTGGGAAGAACTTGATGGGAAGGAACCACTTTCAGCTGATCAAGTCAGTGTGTCTTGGGCATGGAACCAAAGTTACAACAGAAAATCTATCCCTGCTGTGCAGGGCAGTTGTTTAAATGTGACACCGTCATCCCAGGAACGGATCCAGAGTTGACAGGACAAGAGGGAGAAATGCTTTCGAGCCATGGGGAGATGCTGACAGCAAGGCATTCACTTGGAACTGTCTGGCTTTCTCGCTGCAGGGACTCCTCCTTTCCCTCTTTGATTTTTCACCTCAGGAAGAAATGACAGCTGCAACATGGGGGAAGAAAGGAAAAATCTGACTTATTGCAGGAGGGGCAGGACAGGGCACCACGTTTACACTTACGATCACAGAGCACCACCCGACTGGGCAAAAGGAGGGAAGAGGAGGGTGTCCGTAGAAGGAGGATTTCTGACAGAGTCACCGCCTTATCTCTCTTCACACTCCCTGCATGAAGAACAGCCTGTCTATTGTCTGACTCTAATCATACTCTTCACAGGCTGCCATTGAGAGAATAATGACCATACTTGGTTTTACTATTTGAATAGTACACTGAGGATCGCTGGGTTGGACCTGCAGAGTAGCTTCTGAGAAAGAACAGAAACATGTTGGAGGACAGAGGGGATAAAAGCCAACCCCCTTGTTCATATGGTAAGATCCACAAAGCATCAGCTTCCAACTGTTCTGTCCCAGCTTGGAACAAATGTCTTGGTTTGGCTTGTCAAACTGATTTTGTTAGCTGGCTTCCTGATCAACCACACACCCACACACCCACCCACCCCAAAAATGGGGAAAAGCTGTGTGAGCACATCCTTATTAGCAGTAAGGAGAAGTATCGCTAGTCTGTTTAGATTTTTCCACAGTTAGGAATAACTAGTAGTAGTTTGCATTTCAAAGCATTTCTTACCTCTCTGATCACAAACCTGGAACCCCATCTTGGTGCGTCCTGGAGGCATCACTGGTCCGTGCCCCGAGCTGGACAGAAACAGCCCCGAGGAGCTGCGTGGCAGAAACACTAGAGAGGCCTGAGCCTGTGCCCATCGTCCCCTTCATCATCGTGTGGGACAGTGCACTTCTCTGCGCCCTGCTCTCATCCCCCTGGACCGGAGCCGTGCCTGTTGAGGTTCCTGTTGCCAGGCTCCTCCTCTGAGCGGTGTCTTCCATGATGGAGCCTTAATTTTAGCTGGGAGAAATGGATATCTGTGTTACAAAATAGAAAACTAAGAGCCAGAACGCAGCCTGTCCTTTACTTAAACCTTCAAAACAGGGCTTACGAGTACCGACATCTTACGCACACAGCCTCTGCCCTTCAGAAGCTTTAAAAGTGCTTTACCCAGAGTCTCTCCTTTGTTTGCTGTTTACTTCCACAGACGAAGCAGCTGAGGCACTAAGCAGTGAAGTAACTTCCCCAGCAACACAGCAGGTCAAAAGCAGTTCCTCAGCCATCACAGGGGTGAAGTTCCTCTAGTGTCGAGGATGCCTGCCCCTCACAGATATTTTTTGGCCAGAATAGCTTTGAATCATTAATATCCATTTGTCCAACTGGATTGTAGTGCTGGGCTCCATTTCCCAGCAAAGACTCCTAACATCCTCATTTCTTGCATCAGATTGTGTTAAACCTCCCATCACAGGTTAGAAGCTATTAGCAAGTGATTTTTTTTCCTGCTCCTTAAAATTAATTTGAATTGCAGTATGACCACAGCTTCTTGAAACAGTCTGTTTCAGTTAAGGGATTTATCAAATTCTGCACCAGCTGTATGTTTGTTGATTTGTTTTCTTAGAACGGGCCTGTAGGCAGATATGTGAAATGAATACAGGTATGTTGCATGCTCTTTGTTCAAATTCTTTTTCCCTCGCAGCAGACTCCATGGATAAGGTTGGCCCAGACCGACCTGTGCTGCTGGCAGCTCAGGCCCTTCGAGAGTCTCCTCCCACACCGGTGACACCTCTCCATCACTGAACAATGTCACTGGTTAGCTACAAAAGGGGGGTTCCCTCTCTGGGGGTTCCCTCTCTGGGTATTCCCTCTTCTCCCTCCGCTGATGATTCATTTCGTACCACTTGGCTGCAGTGTCCTGCAAGTAAATACAGGCTAGCACCTGTTTTCCCTGGCATTAGGGCCAGCAATTAAATCACTGAGCTCTTCTTGCAGAAGAATGAGCAGCGCCTGTTTTCCGTGATGGTGCAGTAATTTCCACCTCTGCTTTGGCTCAAAAAGTGAGGAGGACTAGAAACATTTGTTTGAGGCAATCATAGGGAAGGTTCCTGGCACAGACTGAAATACCCCGTTTCAGAGCCCACTGACTGATGCTGTGGTGGGCTGCTTCATTTAGCCCCTCTGAGCTGTGCTGTGCACGTCTTACTTTATGTCTCTCTTTTGCCCAATTCTCCCTCCCTTACTCTTACGCACACGTCTGTGTGGGGGGGCTCGGGCTGGGGGTGACAATCCACAGCTCACCTTGGTCTGCAAACTTTTAAAAGATTGTTGTATCCACTCCAGAGAGGAACAGCCACTGCTTTGCGTCCTCACAGCAGAACATCAGCCATGCCTAAAACACACTTGCTGGTACAAGTAATGCAAACGTCCTGCTGTCAGCTAGATCAAAATGAGTTTGAAGTTTGTGTATATATATATACATGTATCTATATATGTATATGTACATATATATACATCTATATGCATATATCTATCCCCTATTGTATATAGTAAATTGTTGCTATAGCTTATGAAAATATCCTTCTAATCTAGGTACGGGGAATTGAGTCTAGACTTGTTTAGCTGCCACAGCTGCTCTGCTCTTCCCTGTTTACTTTTACATCTCATGGGCAACTGGTTCTTGGATCTGTTTTTCTGGGCTCTTCCCCCTTCTCTCTCCTGACACTGTTTATCTGGGGCTTTCGGCTGCTCCTGACCTTCACTGGGGCAAAGTACTGAGAATCCTCCCTCAACCTGGTCATTGCAGCCAACCTCCCCTCCCCAAAACCAACCAGCAAAACAAAAATTGATTGATGGCGGCCTTTGAGGACAGCAGACACAGCCCTGGATTCCTCCCGCCCCGAGGGTCCCAGCGCTCCAGGCCCTCCCTACCCTGAACCGGACCTGACTCACTGCTTTCCCTCTGCTGGCTGAGCCAGGAGATTTTGAAGACTATTCTTTCTATTTTGGCACTTCAGCTGGAGACCTGGTTGGGTGAGAGGAATTTGGCGCTGGGGGCTGTAGAGGAGATGGGGTTTCTTGTAGCGTTACCAGCCCAGCTCACGGCTCACTCCTCCCTCCCTGATCTGCCTGGAGGACGATGGAGACTTTGCCTGTCCATGTGCTTCATTTCCCAGCTCCCTGCCCTCATCTCAGTGGGAAACATCCTCTCAGCCCCGAAGCTTTCCATTCTGTGGCACCCCATGAGGACTGAGCAGGCCCGGCGCCCCTCCTCCCCAGG
This sequence comes from Calidris pugnax, assembly GCF_001431845.1. NCBI lineage: Eukaryota > Metazoa > Chordata > Aves > Charadriiformes > Scolopacidae > Calidris > Calidris pugnax. The sequence goes on along the minus strand of NW_015090893.1, from coordinate 19,785,248 downwards.
GCACGGTTGGGCCGATGGCGACGCAGCTGCGGCTGATTCCAAGGGTTTCTCTTTCCCCAGCCCTCCCTCACATCAGCACCTCTGTGTTTTTATGGATACTTTTTGTTCCCAATTTTTTTGGTGTCTGTTCCAGAACAGAATTGTAAATGACTTGGCAGAATGACCCTTTGATAAACACTGGACATGTATCTGTACTATATATATTAACGTGTAGAAGAGAATCCTTATTGTATGTAAAGTTTTATGAATGGTTATTTTTTAATTTATGTATTTAATATAGGATTCAATGACCTCTGGTGTTTTAGTTTGTAAAAAATAAAACAGCATTTTTAATAAAACAACTCACTCACTTTACACTCTTTACATTCACGGAGATAATCAGCATCCGTCCGGGATCGGTGCAGAGGAACCGCGTTGGAGCAGAGCCGCTCCCCGGGCCGGCTCCCTCCCTCTAGGGGCACCGGGGAGCCCGGGCCACGGCAGCGCTCCTGGGGAGGTCGGTGCGACAGCTTCGGTGCCCCCCCCGCAGTGACCGGCTGCTCCGCAGCAGCTTTCCCAGCGCGGGCCCAAGATGGAATTTATTGTTTATTTGCAGGGGAGAGGGAGCTGCTGCCCCGGCTGCAGTCGGGAGGAGGAGAGCGCCCGGGGAACCTTCCTCTCGCTCTGCGCTCCGGCTCCCGGCGCTCTGCGGTACCGCACGCGCCGTTACCGGTGCAGCGGGGATCGGGTCGGTTCCCGTCGCTGCAGGAACCGGACGGAGGCACCGCCCGCAGCGCCGGCTCCGTCTGTCGGTGAGTACCGCGGGGCGGGGGTCACCAACCGCCGGGCGCCACGGCTCCCCCGGCCTCGGCCGGTTGGGCGCGTCACGGCCGTGACTCGCGGGCGGGTCTCCCTTCCCGAACCTGCCACCGCTTCCCCGGGGATCCGCGGGCTCGCGCTCCGCCCCGGGAGGGCACGGGCAGGCTCGGCGCGGGGACAGGCCGGGGTCCGGACACCGGCGGCTACACCGCCTCCTGAGGCGTCGCGGCGGCGCGCGCCGTTCCGTGTCCCCCCGCAGCCACACGGGGACGCGGTCGGCGCCACCACCGGAGCTGGCGCCGCCGGGACCGCGGCAGCCAACGCGCTCCCCTGCGCCGGAGGGACCGGGCCGGCCGCGACCGCGCTGACCAGGGACGGGGCCCGACCAGGGAAGGCAGCG
>NW_015090893.1:19765839-19783903 GCF_001431845.1 Calidris pugnax | reverse complement strand
GGGCCGGGCCGGGTCGGGCCGGGCCGTGCGGGAGGCGCGGTCCCTGCGTGAGGCCCGCGGCCGGTAGCGGTGCAGGGTGCGCGGGGACAGCGGCGAGGGCCGGGTTGCGTGGAATGGAGGCTCCGCGTGGGAAGGGCGCTCCCCAGAAACTCGTCAAAGCGAGAAAGAAACCCAAAGCACTAACAATAGTGATGGAAAATGCAAACGTTTCCAGCTCTATTTCCAGACCTGTTTTGCCACCCCCGGGTGCTGGTGTTTCCCACTGCTATTCCCAAGCACTGAATACATGTATTTTACCTTTTAGATCATGCTTTTTTAAATTTCCATTTTCTTGAAATTCTGCCCCCTCCTCCCCCTGCCCTGACGACCCGGAAAATCTGTTCAATTTCTCATCTTAAAATGAGCCTTAAATGGTGGCATTAATTACAGTACGACTCCTGTAATGAAAGAGAACAAAGCTAAGCTGCTGTAAGGGAGTCCCCCGTAAGTGCTGGGTGAACCGCAGACACCCAGCAAACCAAGCACCACTCTGGAAAATATGCGCCAGGTCTCCCAGGAGTCAGAGGTGTCCGAGCCGAGCTGCCCCTTCACCCACCCGCGTCCCCTCAAACTCCACTTGTCGCAAGCGTCGATGCCCCACAATGTCCGCGGAACAGGGCCGAGCTGCAGCAGCGAAGGTGTCCCGCAGAGGTGCCAGGCACACACCGCAGCAGGAGTTCTCGGGAGGCAGTTTAAGGACAAGTCCCGGGTGCGGCGTCCTCAAGGGTCCTCAGGGCCTCTTGGTCGGGAGAGCAGATGGGGCTTGTCCTGCCGCTGCCGAGGCTTTTCTCGTCTGTGATGGGGAGCAGAGCAGCAGCAAACAGCAGCTCCTTTATTGCATTTGTTGTCAGAGAGACAAAATATGCCGTGCTTCTCAGGAAGCCCGTAGTCACAGAGGTGAAGGGCAGCACAGCTCTTGGGAGCTGCGAGCACTACAAAAAAAGACCTTTTGGAAGAAAATTGCCAAGGAAAGCCTTAGAGGGGAAATGGAAAGCACATTTTGAAAGTGCAAAGTCATAGCCAGGTATTTACACCTATCCCATCTTTTTACACTCAAATCCCCAACAAATCTAAGATATTTTATTGCCACGGAATAGCCCAGTACATGAAGGTATTCTTATTTTTAAAAAGGCCAAGATATTAATTATCTTTCCCAAGACCTACTGCAGCTCGTATCTTTGACTGAAACACATTAAATGAGTCCAAGACACACAAATTTGGATCTACATTTAGATCTCTACTACTATAGAGTTCAAAAGCGTTTATCTCCAACCCTCTTGCACAATAATCTTCAAATAATGAATGAAGCAGGATGAAGCCAAGCAGTCCCATTTCCTTTGGCTAGAAAACATGGAAAAGGCATTTAATACTAAAGTGCACTAAATTCAGGATTAAATCAAAGGGCATAGATGTGCATATAAAACAGATGTGCAGGCAGGACCTGTGAAATAAGCTGTACTTGTTTTGCCCAGTGACACCAACATGGTGAGGGCACAGGTGTTCGCGGAAGATACTGAAATACCAGAACTCTGATACTGACAAAGGATGTAAAATGAGAGGAAAAGTTGGAGTGTAGAACCACACGGAACTCTCGGGGTTATTAGAAGAATCTTTGCCCCTCAACTAAGAGGTTGCGGCCCTGCCTGGCCCCTCACGGTGCCAGCGGCCATTGCTGCACCAGGAGCAGGAGCAAGATGGCAGCCCGGCGTGGGCAGCATGGCGGGGCCGGGAGGAGCCAGCGGTGGGAGGCTGTCTGGACACCCGGGGCCACCCGTGGCCACAGGAACACCCACTTCCAGAGCCCCGCGGGGGAGAAGATGGAGCTGAGCCAGCGCCTGGGCCCTGCCATGGCCTCCACAGCTCGGAGCTGACACGTGGGCTGGAGCCCCCAAATGGCACCCACCCCCCTGAGAAAGGGGGTATGGCTGTGTGTGAAAAGGCTTCTGCCTTGTCTCTGCAGCCCATTTCGATGGCTGTAGTTTTCCATTGTTTGGGAGATTGTCTAAACATAGTAAAAGCCTTGAACTGGCAACGTGCCATCTGCTCTGTGTCAAGGGGGATGCGTCTCCCAACGTGGCAGGAAAATGGATTCCAAAGGCCCGTCCCTGGGCAGAGAAGCACCCCACAGCCTGTGCCACGCTGACAAGAGCCATCGTGCAATGTCTGCTCTATTGCTGCGCCACCAACTGACAGCCATGAACAAGCTGCTTTGCACAACAAAGAAAATCCTGTGAAAACCGTTTTAGAAGCCTGGAGCAGGACCGAGACTAGAGATATAACGATTTCAGTGTGTACAACAGATGGAGACTTAGAGCATGGAGCCACTAATCTGTGGATTACAGACTCCCTAATTATAGACCTACACTTACCATTTCTGAGAGGCACCACCAGCCCGGGGAGGGCACAACGCCTGGACACCATGTTAGGGGTAATGGGGGAATGAATAGAGACTGTGAAATGTACCTGTACCAACCTCTTGTTCATTTGTGTCTTTGACTGCTGCACAGAGTCCCTGCAGAGCTTGGAGAGAGGACAGCGGTGCTGGGAAGGTGCAGGACTCTGTGGGTGTGCTCAGACATGGCCCTGGCAGCACCCAGCAGGGACCCCAGCGACCGGCACTCGCCCCGTCCAGGAGCCGTCAGCCAGGCAGCCACACATTCCTCAAAATAAACAGGGGAGCCTGTAAGAGCTAATAACAGAGTCAGTTCTCCAGCACCTCCAAATGCCAACCTCGACATTAACCATAATATTAATCCCAGTATGGTCCTGTCTCACTGACTTGGGGCAGATGAAAACTGATTATTCCTGCTACTTGCAGCCTAATTCTGTCCCAGTCAGACGTACAACAAACCATACTCTGAGATCTACAGATCCCACTGAACCCTGATACTAACTCTATCTAGCACTGCACTTAACTGACACCTTTGAACCCTGAGCCACAAGAACTAAAGCCATCAGCAGCCAAGCAGGTGACACTGTTGTCATTGGCACAGGCCAAACAAGGGTCACCTAAAAGCTAAGGTTATCGACTCTTTTATTGCAGATCCCTAACCCTAAGAACAATCCTCATCCAAGCTGTCAGCCTGTCCCTGTGACATTTGTTATTTCCAGGTTTAGCTACACGATAACAGCTGGGAGAGAAAACAGCTTTGGTGCAGATGGAGCCCAAGGGCCTGTCCAGAACCAGCAGCGCTTTAGGGCCAGAGCCCTGACCAAGGTGTAGTCACCCACCCTCCCCGTCCTACCCAAATTAACAAAAAAATAATTTGTTTTCTTCTGGCCTTACCCTATATCAATCTATCTAGTAAAATGCAGAAATTAACTGAGCTCCACAGTCATCACTAAACTGAACACGAACCACAGCCTGGACCCTAATGCTGTACATTGCCTGAGCTCCTCAACTGCCTCAGACACAGGAAAACACTCATATTTGAGCCCCAAGAGTCTAGCAGCAGCAGGAAATTCAAGCTCTTCAACTTTATTCTCCAGTACACCATCTATACTCATGCCTTGGGGACATCTCTTACGCACTGAGGTAAATGTAAGGCGATTGCAGAGATGAGTAATAAAAAACTGGGATCTGGCAAGACGCAGTCATCAAATAGGTTTCCAGTGCCTCCAGTCAAAAATGCTGACTTTAACAATAAGCCTGACTTAATTGCCCAAGTGAGCTCTTGGCTCAAGGAAGCCAGTGGCTCTTGTGCCACCGTCCCGGCGTGGGTAGCCAGCCCTGCTCCCTGCCGAGCCTGGACCCGGCCCTGCGGGTGCTCAGTCCCAGCTCACACACATTGCACCAGGGAAGACCCACCGTCTGAGACCTGAGCACCAACAGTCATGAGATCGGGGTCTCCAGGTGCGAGTTCCACTCAGCAAATGGTGATGAATCTTGCATGCCGTAGCCAGCAGGAAGAATCTTGGGAAAGTGGGTTAAAAGCTGAGATTTAGTAAGTGAATCTCACTCAGCTCATAAGACAGTGTTCTGCGAATAAAGAGTATCCAAAGCTTTCATGCCAAGCCTGAACTAAAAATCACACAAATATGCAGACTTATTAGATTCTGATCCTAGGAGGACTTGGGGATAATGAATACTTTTAAAACAAGGTGACTTGCAGAAAGAATCTGGATATTGTGAAAAAAATTGCATAGCTTCATCTGGTTTCCTTTAGACTTCTAAAGCAGAGTTGCTGAGTTACTGCATTCTTGTTTGATGTCCTACATGAAATTGTGTTTTTAAGTCCAGAGACATGGCTGACTCTTCCTGCTCCCTGGTTAGCATTTCACCATTGCTGCAGCGACACAAACAGCCTTGCAAACCCCCAAGAAGGGGCTTCTCCCTCCCGCGTACTCCTCCCTCCCTGGCCTTCTGCAAAGCACCGGGGCTTCTGTGTGATTTCACAAATTTAGACCAATAATGGAACAGGAAAAAGATACATCCTATTCCCATTTTAAAATATGACCATGAGACCCAAAGAAATGTTGAGCTACTTTGATAAAAATCAGACCAAATACTTCTGGATTAAAATTATAGCAGAAATATGAAGCCTGACTGCCAAAACTGGGAAAGGCAAAACTCGCCCATGCTTGGCTTTAGCACTTGTAAAATGACTGAAATGCTAGAAACCTGACATTAGTTTGGAAACTGAAAGAAAGTCACCAACAATTGCTCTGGAATTGGTTTCCTAACAATTGTCTAAATATAGAGCTCAATTCATAGCATAAAGAAATGCAACATAGTGAGTAGTAAAAGCACTACAGAAAAGTAGTGTTAAAGTAGTAAAAGTTACAGAAAAGCCTTCTCCATTCAGAAGAAAGGAAAACATCAGTTGAAGTTTGCAGTCTCAACAACGAGTGGGACAGACCGTGGCTCGGACAGGGACACCCGAGCTCTGCCTGCTCCCTGCTCCGCATGTGTGTCACTGCGTCTGCACAGGGGGACACCTGCCTTGGCCACCAGCAGCGGGTGTGAGTTGACAGCCACGGCAGACACGGGTTTCCTTCCTGCAGGTAGCCACGCAGCAATCATCTAAGGGCTCTAGAATGCCTTCAAACTGCAGAGGCGCAGCCCGGTACCCACCCACAAAGACATCTGTTGCAGGGAAAGTGTCCATGCTCCGAGGACACACAATCCCTCGCACAAACGTGTTGTGCTGAAATACATCAGCTCAGAGTCCAGCAACTACACCCAAGACTGGGTAAGGGCGCTTGTCAGTACTTCTTGGGGTGGAAGATGCTTCCCTCCGTTGCTGGAGCCACGGCAGAAGTTCTTGGTGCTGTTCCTGCTGTGGTCTCCATCCAGGCTTTACTGAAACTACAGTGTCTGTGTGGCCAAGCTGCTCGTTAGTGGCTGCTGACTCCCAGCTGCTGTAAAGCCTTAGGTCTTGAGGAGATGATTTCTTTAATGAACAAACTGCAATATAAATGCAGTAGGGACCATATAATAGTGGTTCATTAATTTTTATTTCTTTATAGTAGCCCTAATTAGGTTATGTGCATTCAAAGATTTGAATGGAAAAGCTTCTGGAACTAGAAGTCTTTTGTTTGTACATTCTTTGTAAGTTTTCAACCATCCCAGAAGTTCAGTGATGTTAACCTGACACAAAACATGCTTTACAAAACAAGATTATTTTTCTGCTTCGCGTGGTCTAAGGGAAAACATAATGAGCTTCACTTCCTGGAGACAGATAAAGGAGGTCTGAAAGCACTGCCTTTCCCCCGCAGTGGGGAATTCACTGCCCTTCCAGAAACACTGCTGGCAAAAGACAACATTTTTCAACAGCAGTTTCCAAGTTCAGGATCTGAACTCCTGTCCAGGCATGAAGAGAACACAACTGCGTATTTTTTAAGATTAATGGAGAGCATACACTGAGAAAAGAGGAGGGCAAATAGCAGATTTGGAAGTACTCGGCACACAGGAAAATCAGTCTGTTTTGATTAGGTACCTAAAAATATTTTTATGAATGAAACCTGAGCAAATTCTACATGATCATTCTGACAAGTAGCACTGGCTGCAGTTATCTCTCAGGTCCTGAGTTTGCAAGCTGTGATAATATCTTTAACTTAAAAACATGGACACATGCTTAACTACATAAATAGCATTAATCATCAATGTAGAACATATGAAACATTTTTTCAGGATGAGAACCATAGTACCTTGTAATTTGCTCAGTCAGCACGTTTTAGGGCTTTCCTTGCCACATTCCCAACCAGGTTTCCTGCATTGCAGGATGCTGTGCTGATGCCTGCCCTGACCCCAGTGCTCCTCCTGCTTCTGCTCAGCTGCCCTTGTCGAAGCTCTGAGAGAAAACCTGGACCTCTCTGCTCCTCTCCTCATTGCTGTGGAAAGTGGTTTGCAATCAAAGGAAAAATGCTAATGAGTTTGAAACTATTACTTTGCAAGTCTAAGTAAATAAATTGCAGTTTCGAACAAAGGAAAGTACAGGAAAAGTACACACTCCTTAACAGGGTTAAGGCGCACATACAACACGTTTCTAAAGCAAGCCAGAGGAAAGTGTGGGCAGCTCTGCGAGCTGGAGATAAGTACCCCCGAGCTACTGCGAGCTCCAGAAGTGATGCTCAGAAAGTGCTCTGTAAATCCCTTCATCCAGAAGCAGCACACACTCTCAGACCAGACTGTTGTTTTTAGAAGGCTAGAAAAGCATTGGTGCTATGCTTCCCCTGTAACTCCAGAGAATGAAGGAGATAAGAATGGCAATATCCACTAAGCATTATAATAAAAAGACAACAACCCACAGCGGTTTGGATTCCTTTGTATATGAAACAGGGAACTTCTAATGTGGCCAGTTCCTCAAAGTGCCTTCTTTGAACCCCAGGTAAAGCAGGCAGTACAATTGCAGTTGCTTAACTGATAGGGGCTGTGACAAGAATTCAAGCATTCCAGCTTGGCAGGAAAGACAAGCCCCTGTTTTTACATTCTCAGCACAGAAACCTCCAGAGGTCACCGTAGTATCCGTTACTTGGATTTTTATCAGGAGCCAAGGCACTGAATGAAGGATTTGGATACTCTAATGATCGATAGTGACCTAGTCTAAACCTGTAAGAACATGACATGGATATTGTACATAAAACTGCCCACCTGCATGTCTCTGTGTGTGACACTCACGGGTCCTCACTTCCATAGCACAACGTAGATGTCATAGTGGAGAGGTAAAAAGCAAACACAGGGAGGCAGAAGGGCCACACTGCAAAAGTAACCTACCGTGTCCTTACCCGTTTTCTGCCAAGAGAAATCTGTAGTAACAGATACAGGAAAAAACTGCTGATGCCTGCCCTGACCCCAGTGCTCCTCCTGCTTCTGCTCAGCTGCCCTTGTCGAAGCTCTGAGAGAAAACCTGGACCTCTCTGCTCCTCTCCTCATTGCTGTGGAAAGTGGTTTGCAATCAAAGGAAAAATGCTAATGAGTTTGAAACTATTACTTTGCAAGTCTAAGTAAATAAATTGCAGTTTCGAACAAAGGAAAGTACAGGAAAAGTACACACTCCTTAACAGGGTTAAGGCGCACATACAACACGTTTCTAAAGCAAGCCAGAGGAAAGTGTGGGCAGCTCTGCGAGCTGGAGATAAGTACCCCCGAGCTACTGCGAGCTCCAGAAGTGATGCTCAGAAAGTGCTCTGTAAATCCCTTCATCCAGAAGCAGCACACACTCTCAGACCAGACTGTTGTTTTTAGAAGGCTAGAAAAGCATTGGTGCTATGCTTCCCCTGTAACTCCAGAGAATGAAGGAGATAAGAATGGCAATATCCACTAAGCATTATAATAAAAAGACAACAACCCACAGCGGTTTGGATTCCTTTGTATATGAAACAGGGAACTTCTAATGTGGCCAGTTCCTCAAAGTGCCTTCTTTGAACCCCAGGTAAAGCAGGCAGTACAATTGCAGTTGCTTAACTGATAGGGGCTGTGACAAGAATTCAAGCATTCCAGCTTGGCAGGAAAGACAAGCCCCTGTTTTTACATTCTCAGCACAGAAACCTCCAGAGGTCACCGTAGTATCCGTTACTTGGATTTTTATCAGGAGCCAAGGCACTGAATGAAGGATTTGGATACTCTAATGATCGATAGTGACCTAGTCTAAACCTGTAAGAACATGACATGGATATTGTACATAAAACTGCCCACCTGCATGTCTCTGTGTGTGACACTCACGGGTCCTCACTTCCATAGCACAACGTAGATGTCATAGTGGAGAGGTAAAAAGCAAACACAGGGAGGCAGAAGGGCCACACTGCAAAAGTAACCTACCGTGTCCTTACCCGTTTTCTGCCAAGAGAAATCTGTAGTAACAGATACAGGAAAAAACAAAAGGATTTTAACTTCACAGACCGAGAGTGGTTCATTTGGCAGTTATGGGTCTGAAATTCTTAAAATACTGTATGTTTTATGGGATGTGCAAAAGCTGCATTGCAGTTCAGGCATTAGTACATCTGGGGCGCAGATTGATTTCAAACTCAGGCATTCGAAGTTTATCATGATCAGATACAGCATTTGTGTGCTTTCCTCGGGAAATGACTAATAGCTGCCTTTCTCAATTTTCCCGTCCAAAACATCGCACTGTGTTTTGAAAGTTCACAGCCACCGACATTCTTAACTCGCCCAAGCTCTACCAAGGGCCCGCATCAAAATGCTGCAGTTTAGACGCTGGGTTCCAGCCCCTCCAGCAAGAGAGCAGCTGGCTTTTTATATGCTCATCGGGCTCTCTCTGCTCTTCATTTTGTCATACTTAGTGAAATTCATAGAGTGGTGACACTCAGCACAATGGTATGTTGTGGTGCACAATTCCCTATTAACCAGAACGAGCCTGTGGTGTGATGAGTCAGTTTAATTCCTTTCACTGCAGCCTGCCCGTGGTATGGCACTCACAAGCCATGGGTTTAGGAGTAAAAGCAGCTGAGATGGAAGAGCCACGTCAGAAGTCAAGAAAAGCCCCTTTGGCCTGAGCAAAGGTGGGTATGAACATGTATTATAAACACAAAACATTGCAAGACGGCAATCCCATAAAACCAGCTAATATCTACTGCTTCTAAACTAGTCTCCCACAATTTTTTTTAGATTAAGTGGTGAGATTTTTATTGTCTCACCCTTTCAGCTGACACTGATACATGGGCTGAGGGTGGAATGGAGCTTTCTCCTCCTCTGCTAACACTTTACACTCCCCTTTGCAGTGGGAAACAATGCAGAACCCTCTCATCTTGGCTCCACCACAAACAAAACAGACAACTGGCTGATGTGGGTCTCATCAGCAGCCCATTCTGCTGTGGTGGTGGGAGAGGAACGGCACCACAGCCTCCTCAGATCAGACCCGGCTCTTTCCTTTGCTGCAGGCACAGCTACACTGTGAGGCCGGCAGCATGGCTACAGGACAGCCCAGGTCACTGGCCACGGGCCTGTGGAGCAGGACCGTGATCTCGACACCCCTGTGCACCAGCTGCAGCACCAAGATGGCTGTGGGGGCTGCAGCAACTCCCCCCTTGGCAGCAGGAGCCCCCAGACCACGCTCCCATTGCATCTGTGCCTTGCAGCTCTCTGTGTGTAACGTACACCGGGGTGGAAAACCAAACCAAAGCCAGACACAAGGGATTCTCTGATCCAGGAGCCAACTACAGCACAGACACTGCAGGAGCTGGGCACAGGGACAATGATGCCAGGATGGTTCTGTGGTGCTGTCACCAAGTCCCATCTGTACCTGAGGCACTTACTGGTGTCCTGAAACTTGGCAACTGTCCGATGAAATATGCTAATTAAATGAATGTACATTATTTTCATAATGTGTTTTGGCTATTACTTGACCTGGTTAGAATTATGTAAGTATATTAAAGCTGAAAGCAAATGCAGCTTATTATTAATCCTCAGAGCTGCCTGCTTACCTGGGAGAACAAGCTCTGCAAAACTTCTAAAGGATCTTCATCTGATCAGAGGATGACATGTCTGATATCTGAAGATCTAACAAGGACCTTTGCATTTGGACCTTTTTTCTGCTCTCTTTGATGCATAAAACTTCAAAAGACACTGTTTTAGTTTAAACAAAATCTACAAAATGTATCTTTTCATTGAGATTCCCCTTTCCTGCAGTGTCTTCCTTCAACAAATAGAGATCTCAGCCAGAGATTCCAGACTTGGGTTCATCCTCTAGCCAACACAGATAAATCTCTCTCTCGTGATTCCTCCCCCCGCCCCTGCTTTCAAGCAGATGGAAGACAAAACTGTAGTGGCTGCACATGGCTCCCTGGTGTGGCTGGGAGAAAAATAGAGACACTTCTGGACTAGCAGCATTCTGACCTTTGCAGATCTGTCCTGGCTCTGCATCCATCACCTCAGCCCATTAAGTTCTCTTTGGCGAATCTGCTGTGATGGGACAGAGCTCTCAGCTCTTGACCTGGCTGGCCACATCCCATCTCACAGCAAGTGACGCTGCCTGGGACACCCATGCACAGGGCCACGCTGCCCAAAAGGTCCCCATCCTCTCCCCTGCAGGGACCTCCCTGATGTCCCGAGTTCCTTCTGGAGCATGAGAGGAGCAGCATCAGCACCAGGAGCCGTGGCTCTGCTCAACGGGGGCTGGTTCTCGGGGGCTGGTCACGCCAGGGCGAGCTGCCCAGTATGGTGCCTCCTCATGGGCTCCGTACATCGTTGGCCGGGCATTTGTGGCTCCAATCCTAGTTAATTCCTGACTCACCAAGAAAAGCAGTGTCCTAAAGCAGTGCTATCTCTTAGATAGTAAGGCTTTGCTCAGCTGTCACTGGTCCCCAAGCCAGGACCGCTGCTAGACAGAAAGCAGTGGCTTCATCTCTCGGCACAATAAGGACCACGGTCCCAAGTTAGCACAGTCTGGCTTTACACATCATTGGATAACAACCCTTTCCCAGCCCAGTTATTTTTCATCTGAATTAGTGAAAATTAAGAAGTGGTCCCAGACACAGCAAGCAGAGGTTCTGGTTCCTGCAAGACATTAGTCACTGGGTTTTAGAAAATACAGTTTTTCTCCAAAGTGACAGGAAACAGACTGGCAGGCAAGCAGACTGGGGTCTCTCAGTCATAGCCTGGTTCCTGCAGTACTTACAGAGTTAAGGTGCTTATGTCACAGGTTATTCCAGAGGTGAGAGGGCCAGGACAGAGAATGTGCACAAATGGCAGCCCTGCCTCCTTCACCAGCCCAGCCAAAATACATCGCGCCGCTTGCTTCCTCACAGTTATGAGAAACCATATAAACCAACCAACCAACAAACAAACAAACATAGTACCTTCAAATCCACTATAATTCTGCTCTGTTTACATCTAATTACTGATTATAGGCATGTAATCACTGGCATGTAATCAGTAATTATCTCTAGATACACCACCTGTTTTTGCTATAGAGCATCAGTCTCTCCTGAAGCAATTGGCAGGGAGGCTGCAGGCAAGAACACTTGAGGTCTGCAATGGTTGATTAGGTCAAGTACAACACCATGGAAACAAGGAAATCTCAGCTTAGTCCTCAAAGTCCTGTCCAGGAATAAAAACGGGCAGAGGGAGGAGCCACTGGAGTGTGAGGGAGCCACAGCAGCAGGCTGGCATTTGAAGGCAAGTCAGCATCTGCCATCACAGCAAAGGCCAAAGGCGGAGGTCTCCAGTGAGAACAGCCAAACCAGGTGTCACTGCTTGGGAGAAGGTGCTGGATGATGTCATCTGGGGAGCAGGAACCAACAGAACAGGTGAAGAGACTGATTTCGAGAGGCAGAACATGGACTCAGAGGAACTGGGCTGCCTGCTCTTGAATTGAATCTGGCACAAGTCTGGCAGAATATTTTGAGCTTCCAACTGATCCAGAATGAGTGTTTTCTTACATAAATCCATCTTATGCGAGTCCTAACGGTCCACTCCACACCAAGCCCTTCCAGTGGCTACATTCAAACCCTACTCCAAACTATGACCCTGAAAACTCCCACTGACCTGCAGCCTACAGAAGAGGTCTACAGGTTTACTTGGTAGTTTCTGGCAGCCTGGAGTTGCATCTCTGGGCTGGTCTTGAACTGTCTCCATCTTCAGGCAAGGTGGCTGGAGCTGACCTGATGCGCGGGACCTCCTGGGTCACCAGGTGTTCCTCCCCAGCAGCTCGAGTGTGCCCAGCCAGCTACGCAGGTTCTGCTCAGGTTGGAATAGTTGGGGGTTTGTACTGATGCCAAATCTGTACTTCTGAACCTCCTAAGAACATTACTTCTGTTGCCTTGTGAGAGCTTTCCTTCTGGCATCTTTTGTTGCCAACAACTTCATGACTGAGTGACGCAGTTTGCAATGGCTTGTGATGGCTGCAGAGCCACGAGAGTCCAGGGGTGTCAAGGAAGCGGTAGTCCTGGTCCTTCCTTAGGAGACAAGGAGGGGGGGAAGGAAGGAGAGGACAGATTCCCCACAGGGAGATTTTCAGAACTCCTGTTCCACGATTACTATTTATTAACATTTGGACTCACTTCAGGAGGGAAAAAAACCACGTTAAAATGTTGGACTTTCCCATAGGTTTTGCTCAGCACTAAACAAATCTGGGAACAAAAAGCATTACTCCATTTCAGAAATATTCTTGGAATAACCCAGCACAGAAGATTATAACTTCCAACTGCTCATCAGAGTTGTGCTCTCTGTCAGCACGACGGACTGACAGCACACTGGAGTCAGTCTGTGTGTGTTACACCCTCCAACAATACAACAGCAGTTTGCAATAGAAATTAACACACTATGGCTTGTGGCTTTGACATGAAATACTGGGCAGGCTTTTGACAGAGTCAGATGTTTTTTCTGTCTAACTCTGCAGTGGTTTGACTTTGGTAAAGGGTTTGACGGAAGACAGCACCCCGCTGTACAGCAGTCCGACTGTGCCTGTGGTGAAACCTTTCCCCAAAGCCCACACAGAGGGTTGTTTCCCCCCAACATAGTTTCTGTGTTAGACAAGCACCATGTTCCCATCTTTCCTAGTTTATGACAACACACGGTGTGTCCCTCCAGTCTCATCCACGAACGTCTCTCATGCAGTGCAGCACATCCAGCTGGGCAGGGCAGTGGAAAGCCAGGTCTGGTCACACAACATGGCACATTCACAGGGTCACCCATCACCTCCAGGAACAAAGACATACCTATCAGCACAGGAAACTCTGGACTGGAAAACTGCAATTTTAAATCAGCTGAACATTAGCTCCCAGCATCACTCTGTGGCAACAACAAGTCCTCAGATGTGGAAGCAGAAATATCACCTGGGATGTATTTAACATTGCTCTACTATCGCTATGCTGCTGTCAGGTCTGGCTGCCGACGTCTCCAGCGCATGACAAAACTGCCACCCCTTCAGCCACAATCACAGCAAAAGGACAGGAAAACACGCCTTGTAGCTTATTCTCAAGGACAATGATACAATCGTCATGTAAAAGAGAAGGTTAGTCAGAACTTGATCGCAGTCTGTAAGTGCCAATATGGGGGTGCATATACTTGATCCAGAAGCCCCAAAGCTCACGGGTGGATGTGTATGAGAGGTCTGCCACTGGAACCCAAAGTTGAGCACATTTAGAGGAGGCTCTTAGTGTTCCTGTCACATACTCCCCAGCACTAAAAGTGTAAATCAAGACTAGATGGTTTTCTGAAAGATACACTGAGTTGAGATGGAGAACGCCTTCATGTGCAGAGCAGCCTGAAGGATCACAAAGATCTATTCTGACCTTCTAAATTACTGTGTCCAAAAGTTCAGAAACTGGAGCATGGCGATAGAAGCATCAGTCACTGGCCTTCCCTGGTCGATGGAGGTAGCAGTCTCCTCAGCCTCCTGCCCTTCGTGGAGCGTGCCATTTCTTGGGGAAGAACCCACCCATCTCTGACCTCTGCCTCTAAATGTTAAGTAGGGCAAGCAGATTTTCTTGTCAAGTATGGCTCCTTTGCAATTTCTTCTGTGTTAGTCCTTAGCCTGACTTTCCCCGAGGCACACAGAATGCAGTGCTGGAGGCTGTCCCGAGGTTCCTGCAAGAATGAATCAGCACAAGAGTCCTGTTTGTCTGGCAGTCTTCTACCCTGGACAGCCCGTCAATCAGGACTGCAGACTAAGAGAGGGCAGCTCTACCTTCACATGAAACAAGATAACTCCAACTAATTTCACCATTGCTACTTATCATGCATGTAATAAAGGGCTGCAGTTTTATCAGTCCCTGTAGGAAGCAGATGGGGATGAATAAATCGGCGTTAACCTGCTGCTGCCACTGCCCTGCTGCTTCCCAGGCTGCCTCCAGCTCAACCTACAGACCTTAGAAGCAAATGAGCTACGAAACCAGACGTGCATTTATCAAGCTAACAAAGTTATGCTGTCATTATGTCCCTTTCATGTGCAATTAAAGATCTGCTGCCTCCAGGCCCACAGGAAAACCAGTGTAAAACCATTTTGTATTGATTTGACATCAAGGAAGGAAATGTCCTCACACAGGACACGTCTCTCCTTTGGTTGAGCTGGTGAGCATTGGTGAAGGAGGGCGTCAAATCTCACCTAATGTCAACAGCCTGTTTCCTTCAAATAACATGTCATCCTCCAAGCCTAATGAGCACTGTGGTCACAGCTAGGGAGCACAAGACGTTTCCCTCCCACTCCCTTAACTTTCCTTTAAGAGCCCGAATAACTCCAGAAAAAGAAGCAAGAATGAAAAGCTTCATGCCTCACTTTTAAAAAATCTTTTTCTGTTTTTATTACAGACAGAATGACATTGTGTTGAGCATCTGGGAACTGGGAATCAGCACAGAAGTTTGCCAACAGAGGATGCGGAGTTTATCCAATTAAGAAACGGCCTGCCAGCCTGACAAATGGAAAATGAGTTAGGAAAATCATCAGAAAATACCGAGCAGAGAACAACAGTGCCTTGGCAGCAGCAGGCAAGGTGACCTAGTATGACTTCTCTGTCAATACCTTTGCTATGTGAATGATTCAGTTGGCAATTTAAATTCCCCTTCAAACATTTAAAAAATAACCTGTAGTAATTGGGCGGCCTCACGGAGAAAATGCTTGTGAAAGTTACACCACAGGTCGTGCCTCTCGGCAGGTCGGGCAGTCGTTTGGGGCCGTGATTTCTGCAGAGGGGCTATCGGGAACCACAGCCCCCACTCTGGAGCAGATGATGACAACAAAGGGAACAATACAGGGGCTGAGTGCACAGAGTAAGAAAACGCCTACCCCAGACAGGGTGATTATGTCCCATCTTATTAACTAATCTGTGTGCAGAAGGGGATTTGCCTAAAGACCGTTTCCAGGAGGGATGCACTAGTCCCCCATTCAGAACTAGTGCGGTCCACCTGTGATGTGACTGATTCCCATTTCTGAGTGCTGATTAATATAAACAGTTCTTACAGAAAGACACAGTCAAGTCAGAAGTAAATCAGAAGCTTGCCACTACACAACATAATTTCCCCTAAAGTAAATGCCATTCCCTTGATCACAACACCAGCCTACTTCTTTTCTTCCAAGACATGACAGCAGTGTCCATCTGTCAGGCTC
This sequence comes from Calidris pugnax, assembly GCF_001431845.1. NCBI lineage: Eukaryota > Metazoa > Chordata > Aves > Charadriiformes > Scolopacidae > Calidris > Calidris pugnax. The sequence goes on along the minus strand of NW_015090893.1, from coordinate 19,768,361 downwards.
AGCTCGACTGACCCCCAGGTTCAGCCACGCTCCTTCTGGGGTTGCACCGTGCTGGAGCGGAGGGGACGCTCCGCGGGGCCCACACCTCGGTTCTGGTGGGTCCCATGGCAGGACCCCCGCACCGGAGCGCCAACGCCATTGCCATCTCCATCCTCCCACAGACAGCAAGAGGAGATCTGCTTTGCCAGCAGCATTTGAAGACGCACCACTCATGACTGTTTGCCTCAAAAGCATTTTTGCCAACTAGTATACAAACATGTGATTTAAAGAAAAGAGAATGCCCTTAATTACAGGGGACAGGCATTTTGTCATTGTGTAATTAAAACCTTCAACTCTGATCTGAGACACACATATACAGAAATATAAATAAAGCCTTCCGCTGGGCTCAAAAGCAAGGCTACTGCAGTGAACACACACTGAACCCAAATTTCAGTTCTCATGGCACTCTTGAACTACAGGCCTTACAGCACCTAACAAAAAGAATCTTAAAAGTGAAAGGCAATCTTAGAAGTAAAATCAGGAATTGTCTTACACAGTGAATAATTTCTAGTAAAGGTCAGATTTTAAAGCCTTCATTTCTCCGAAGAGCCCCCATACTCCTTCACTGGTGCAGAAAACTTCAGTGCAACCATTTATGCAGCAAGGCACTAGAAAAGATAAACATTAGAATCAGGATTTGAATAAATATTGCTATTAAAGTATAATGCTGAAACTTTTGCACACTTGCAGAACCAGACAAAGGCCAGGCCCTGTTCCAAGGAATTTTAATTCCCCATAAGGCTTCACAACCACATGGAGAGGTCCCAACCAAAACAAGGGGTTTGCTCTAATGTGACCGGGGTCAATGCACAAGGCCACAGGGCAGTCTGCAGCTCAGGAACGTGCTTTTTGTCCCCAGAAAGGCTCCCTTCCTTGAGTGCTATTACTTGGCAACGAGCAGGTTCTCTGCTCACCCTTTGCAGTATTCCTGCCACCAGCTCTGAGATCAACAGAAGACTGAATTTTGCCCCAGGCCATGGGCAGAAGCTGGCTGAGATGGTTTTCAGCTCCTGCTCAGTGGGCCCAGCCTGCAGTGGGAGGAGGATGAATTCATTCCTGCTGAGGTGGTCCCATAGGAAGGTAAGGTCCTGGTGGGCAGCCCCTCTGTGCACATCTGTACAGGTGGCACCAGTGGCCCTGCCGCCGAGCATCTGGTGAGTGAGGGAGAGTGCTTTCCAGGAGCAGCAGTAGAAGAAACTACAAACCAAACTCACTCTGGCTATTTGGAGGGGTAGTTCCTTCTGCAGCTGCCAGGCGCTGCCCCTGCCATGACAGTGACCATCACCCTGGCAGCAGCACAGGGCTCATCTCTGGGCGCGGGTCCCTGGGGGGGTGGGCAGGGGGACTCTGGTGCCAGCACGGAGCCTGCAGTGGTCAGTTCTGGGAAGCCACAAAGCTGGGACAGCTTCATATGAAAGTTCATGCAAGATTGTGAGAACAACCCAGTTTAACCCTCCCTGCTGTTGCTTTAGAGAAAGCAGGGGTGGACTCTGAGTGGTGTTTTCCTCTGCTGTGTAACACAGCCCTGCCAAAGTACCTCATCCAAGTTTGCTGGCACTGTCTCTTCTCCTAACCCTTCACACCTGAATAATTAGTCAAAAATTCAAGGTCCTGTAGATTGTCCCACTTAGCTAAGGACACTGCACACATCCAGCGGCAGCAGCAGGCTGCTTCCCCAGGTGCAAGAGGAAGGAAATGATCCCAGGCCGTTTCCTCTGGCGTAACTCCAGCTGATGCCCGCAGGCTGCTCCCCAGGCACCGCCGCAGGGACACTGTTCTCTGGGATGGGTCCAGCTCCATGCGAATTTTTCCGTGGGGGAGAACCACCAGCCCTCGGAGGACGGGCAGAAACAATGGCACTGCTTTTTAATTTTTTTTCTCCCCACAAAAAAGAAAAACCATAACTGACAACATCTCGTAACACAAGTATGTGGTGTGAGAGTTTACTTGACAGCACGTTGGGCGCAGGCGCTGCACACGCTGGTTCCCTGTGAGGGAACAACCGTTTGGGAGAACGCTCGGCCAGGGCTCCAGTTCCCTGGGTGCGCGACGCCACCGGTGCCGCCCGGCCCCACGGACCCGGCCCGGTCCTTCGGCCTCCAGCGCCTTCGAGGCGAAGCTGCCGCGGGGCTCTCCAGGCAGCACCCGGCGCTGGCCGGTACCGGGAGCTGCAGCCGCCGTGCCCGGCTGTCGGTGCACACGCCTGTGCGCGTCACCCGTCGTGCGGCTGTGACGGGTGACCCACCACGCCCGTCCCGTCGCGGCCCCGGCGGACGCACCGCCACCTCGGGCCCCTGACGCCGTGCGGCCGCCCCCCGCCCGTCCCCGTCACCTCCCTCTGTCCCCGAGAGGCCGGTGGCACCTCACCAGCACCCGCCCCGCCCCGGGGGACGCGGGAACACCGGGCTCCGGGCCGGGCAGGGAGGCGGCTGCTCCCGTCCCCACCCGCGTTCGCAGTGCCCGGAGCTGTCCCGGTGCTCCCG
>NW_015090893.1:19755046-19765454 GCF_001431845.1 Calidris pugnax | reverse complement strand
GGGGGCTCGGGGGGCCCGGCCGCCGCTCGCCCCGTGGCCGGGGCTGGGGGAGCCGTCGGCGTTGGCAGCCCCGCACCGGGTGCCGGTAGTGGCTTCCCCCGGGAAGGAGGGCTCTGTTGTCACCCCCCGGGACCCGGCGCGGTCTCGGCGGGGCTCCGGCACGATCGGAGGGTCCCTGCCGCCTCACGGGGCCGGTGAATCCGAGCGGCAGCGCAGCCGGCTCGGTCTGCTACAGCTGCCCTTTCTATACTTGTGTGAAAGAGTCGGCACACACACTCCCCCCGGAAAAAAAAAAGGGTGGATTTTGGAGTTGTCACTCCAGAGCGGGGTGATCCTTGTCTCAGTTGACACAAATCACAAGCCGCGGGACAGCACCTCGGTGTGGAAGTGGCATCACTGACAAAATTGTCAGGCACAAAGTTTCTCAACTTATGCCAAACTCAAGGTAATAAGGAGATTCCTCCAGCTCCGCAGCACGGGTCCTCCTGCCAGAGACTGCGGTTGCTTCTTTGGGTTCTGGTCCCATTTACACCAGTGTGAATTTGGCAGAAAGGTGATTAGGTCAGTAGTGTTGAGTAAATTCCTCTGTTGGGATTTCAGTGAGGCTGTTGCCCATTTACATATGAGGCAAATAAGGCCACCAGCCAGCCTGGTCAGTGAGTTCATTTGGGGCTGAACTTTTCAGTAAATGGTTGTCTTAAGGGCATTGTTTTTCAAGGGTGAACGGAGCAAATTAATAAAACCTATTTTTAGAAATGGAAGCAGAAATCACTGGATCCTGCAGCCTGAGGCAGCGGTGTGTGTGTCTCAGCTCGTGTCCAGAGTGTGAGCCTCGATCAGCTGCTGGGGTTTGTGATCTGGAGGACAAACCTCACTGGCTGGATCCTGGTGGGAGCAGCAGCAGTGAAATGCGATGACTCGGCTTGGCTTAGTTTTGAGGAAAAGCATTAGACTGTCCTTAATGTCTGCTCTCTTCTGTAGGAGCCTCTAGCTAGGCTGTGGGTTGCTCTGAGGTTTCTTCATTGAACTTTAATTTCTTCAGCCTCTGTTTTTTGGTTTCTTGTTGGCCCACTATTTGGTTCCCGTTCTTCACCTTTCCTGCTTTACAGGCCGTTTTACAGTCAGAAACAAAATTAACATTATCCCTATCAGCACCAGCCTTGTCTGTGTGTGGTTTGAATACCAGCTGCAGAAATGACCACTGCATTAACAATTTTATGCTGCTGCTGCTTGGAAAAAGCAGCAAGAACTCAGGAAGGCCTGTCTGCGGGCTTTGCTGTGAGCTTTTCTTTATTAGCCGTACCAAAAACTCAGAACAGTCTCATTCCCTTTTAAGGTCTTATGTAGACCGTTATCTCTGGAGTTTCGTAGCTGAGGTTTTCCTTCAGCAGCTGCTCTCTTCCTGATCATTTCTGCTCCCAGATTTCTTCCTCTGAGGCCTTCCACCTGATAAGTATCAGCAACCGAACGTTATAGTCTGCATGTCTTGTCTGAGACAGTGGGAAGCTTCATAGATAAGTGTTCCTGTGCCTGCCCCGCTGGAGGACTCGTGACTGGATACTATGACTTTCAGGATTGGGAGCATCCCAGAGCTCGATGTTCCCGGTGGGAAAAGCCTGTTGTGTGTGCTGAGCCTGCACGGCCACGGGGTTCGCTTGGGTTGAGCTCTGTGGATTCAGAGCACACAAAAGCTCTTTTGTCAAGGCAAGTCGAACTTCTTTGAATAATTTCACAGATTAAGAAACAGAGAGAGAGGTTAAGTCATCTACCCTTGACCGGGCAAGTTACTGGGAAAGCTGAGAGTGAGAGGCTGCCTGTGCACGGAGAGGGCAGCAGACGGAGTTGCTCTCCTGACTCCTGGGGTGAGCAGTTTCTTGGAAGTACAACAGACGAACACACCTTTTCTTTTCTGTTTGGTTTTTGGGTTTTTGTTTGTAATGGCATTGATTACAATTAGAGCACTGGCATTACTGCAGGAGGACACTGCCGTGTGTCACTGCCTGGTGATAACCTGTGATTTCGTACGGCCTGTCAGTGTGACGCAGGCCCAGGCTGGTGTTTAGCCCCACTTTGCTTTCTCACAAAGTCTGTTGGAAGGACAAAAACTGAGCTGGGGGATGGGGCACAGTGAAGCCAGTGAGGGCTGTGGCTGGGAGCGGTTGGGTGCTCTGTGGTGGGAATTTGAGCTTTGCCCTTGGGTTCGGGGTCAGGGAGAGGGGCCGGTGGCAGCTGCTGGGGAGGCTGTGGCCATCCTGTGGGCGATGGGCTGCCTGGGCTCGGCTGCTCCTGGGTGCCCAGTCCTGTGCAGGACTCGCCCCAACGAGAGAGGTGCCTTTTGGGTGCTCTTTGCTGAAAGAGGGAGCCCCCTTTCCCCGGTACGAGGGTCTGCTGCAGCAAGGGCTGTTGCTGGAGAACACTTTAGATTTGGAGGAACAGTGCTGGGGGGCAGATTCTGCTCTGATTTGGACTGTTCCCAGAGACCTCATTTAACAAGAGTGATTTAATTTGGTGTGGGCTTCCATCAGTAATAGCCTGCCTGGACTCTACCCTTGGGAAGTTTCCTGCAGCTTTCTTCGAGAGCTGCCATGCCTTTGCCATGCCTTTGCCATGCCATGCTATGACCAGGGTGGATTACAAGGCTTGTTTTACCATGATGGAGTCAAAGAGAGTTTCTCTGTAGGTGGCAGACAAACCTCTGAATCCCTGTGGTCAGGATGTTCACTGAGGGTCAGTATTGGATGCCCAGGCGCTGGGGAGCAGCACCACTTGCCTTGGGGAACAGGGAAGGAGCTTTGCCTGGCAAAGGGACGCCTCTGTGCTCCATGCCTGGGAAGAGGGTAAACCAGAAGCCTGCAGCGGCCTCCTCCACGTACCTCCTTGCTGCCCAGCCCAGCAGAGACCCTGCTTTTCCATTCTCCTCTTCATTAACAGAGGCAGGAGCGCTGGGCTCGTTAGGCTTGCCCCAGATGTGTCCTCCCATCCTGCTGCGTGGTTCTGCAGTGAAGTCGTCATTTCCAAGGCAACTGGCTGTGGTCCCACAAACACGGGATTGCAGCCTCACCGCAGGCTGGGGCAGCTCCGGGGAGGAGGAGGAGGAGGCTCAGGCTCCCACTGCAGGATCCAGGAGTGAGAGGGAAGCTACAGGGCGGTGAAAGCAGGCGAGGGGTCTGTCCCCGCCAGAAGAGCTGCTGGAGCCAGTCCATGGCTTTCTCCCAGAGGTGGCTGGTGTCACACGTGCCTTTCCTGTCCGTTTGGGTGACACCACTCAGATTCAGCTTGTGATAGATCATGGACATACGCACAGGGCAGCCTCGACAGGAGAAGGAGGCTTGAACGAATTCGATTATCTCTTAGTTTTTTCTTTTTCTGGCATTTGTGAAGTGGGCTGTGATTTCAGCATTCAGCTTGTTTGTTTCCATTGCCAGTAATTTATAGCAGAAACACCACGCCAGCAGCAGTCTTTTCCTCACCTTAGTGATCTAAAAGTTGCAGTTGTGCACTGCCTTTTAGCAGGGTTTAAAATCTTGCATTTATGGAAGGGATCATAAATCACTTTGATAGCATTAATTCATAACCTCAGCATTGCCCCATTCAGCAGAGAGCTCAGATTTTTGTTTTGGTTTTACTTTTCTATTTTATTTTTTATTTAGTAGAATGATTTGGAGTTACATTATTTCTGGTATTTCTACAAACAGTAGGAACAAACCAGTTCAGTGGGAACATAGTTCCCACAATGCAAAGACAACAGGGAAACCTGTATTATAATTCATAGAGTTTGATGCTAACTACTCTGATCTTCATGGAAAAAACTGCTGCACTTTTTTGTTTGTGTTTTTTAAGAAATATGATACCTGAAGCTCAACAATAAGAGGCCAGTTCTTTGGCTGTTTGTGTTGGGATACAGATTATTGACAGTAGTTAAGCAAAACTGCAAAGTTTGATAAAGCACCTCCCGTGTAGAAGATACAGATACTGGATTTCATGGGAGTTCGGTGGTAGGTAGGGCTAGTTTTCCAAAGAAAACACAGATTCAGTTGAAGAGTTCCTGCTTGCTGCAAAGAGCTTTTGTTTTACCAAAAACCTCACTCTAGCATGGAAGCAGTTTGATTTATGACACTACCTTGTGGCAATGGTCCTTGGCTTCCTTCTGTCCTCGCTGCCCGCTCTGGGAGGTGCAGCCTTTGCAGGGACCAGCGCTGCGGGGGCTGCAGTGGGAGCAGGGGGCTGGCACGGGGGGTCCCTTGGGGTCCCCAGGTGTGGCTGGGGGCACTTGGCCACCGCATCCATAGGGCACCCTGACAGCACGCCGAGCTCACCCTGCTGGGGCTTTGGAAGGACGCTGCACTTGTTATTCTGGGTGATGTGTTCTTAAAAACTTCATGCTGTTCCTGGGAAAATGTAGGTCTTTATGGAACTCTTATGCAGTAAAGAAGTGGGGTTTTGTAGCCAGGCGTAAAACAGACGGATCACTCGGTCCCACGTGTTCTCAGCCTGGGTATCCAGCCTGTTCTCAGCCTTCTTGAAGGAGGTCTCTCTTCTCTGAAGAGGGGGCTCTGGCTGTGAGATGAACTTTCCTGCTGGTACCTTCTGTCTGCGCGGTGAATCCGGGGGGAACTCCGGCTGGGTGGTTTGCAAGGGGCTTGAGTGCAGGGCAAGGAGTTCTTTTCTGTGTCTGTGGTAGGGTTTATAATGCTCTTTACTTTTGCAAAATGATACCCCAAAGGACTCGTCGTTTAATATAAAAAGCCAGTGATATTTTTCTCCACATTGAACTGTCCCTGGCGAGCTGCTGGCAATGGGACCGGGCACCGAGATGAAGGTCTGACTCCCAGGCCTCTGGGAGTCGTGTCTCGGGGAGCCCCATGGCAGGTAGTGTTCTGTCTACAGACGTGCTTTGGAGCCAAACAAACTGCATGAGCCACGTGGACATTTCTTCTTGTTCTCACAAATCTGTGTGATTTTTGAGAGATGCCCATTTTAGGAAAGAATGGAAAACAATGACAGATTCTGAGAAGTAGCTAAACGTTTTGAGACTTGCAAGGCAAGACTCGCTGCTTTCTCACTTGGAAGAGGCTTTGTTGTTTTGGAAACTCCTCTAAGCATTTTTTATGAACACAGTTGAAAGTGTCAAACACAAACTTCAGTAGGTTTAAATTGAAACGAAACATTGTGGTTTGGCCACAGCAAAGTAGTTGGCTTCATCCAAAATAATCTTTTCCTTTTTATTTAAGAAGTCAGTACCTCCAAGAGGGCAGAACCGCCCCAGCTCTGCCTGTCCCCGGGGTGGGAGCAGTGTGTGTCTCTGGTACGTGCCAGTTGTGCGCCGGCAAGGTGGGCTTTGGGGGCTTTCATTTCCTAATGGGCGGTGTTTGGTGGCAGACAGGCAGCTGCTGGGAGGATTCAGCTGGGTCTGGGGGTTGTAGCTCAGCAGCTTTTCTGTGACCCTCATCTGTGAGGGCTCTGTTCTTCCTGTGCCCGCAGCCCCCCCCGGGGCAGACCGAGTGGGGCTGGGGGCTCTTGTGCTGCTTCCCCTTTGCAGAAAGTTTTGCTGGTGGTCCTGGCTGGGGTCAGCCCTGGCTGGGCAGCAGAAGTCACCGGCCATGTGGATCGAGGAGCTCGGGGGAAGCTGAGCTCTCGTGTGTGGAGGGAAGGGGCTTGGGAAGGACCGGGGGCTGCATGTACCCCCTCAGCTGGGCTGCACGGGAGCCAGCACATGGGCTCGGAGGATGCAGACCCACAGCACAGTTGTATGGGGTGTGCAGGGGTGTGTGTGGATTGTTTAGTGGGAAGCTGCATGTGTCTGCGTTAAAGTGGCTCTTCTCCAGTATCTCTGGTGGAGGAAGGAGAAGGACAGCGATGTTGTCAGTGCCAGCTGGGGAGGAGTGATCCCAGCCTCGTCTTGGGGACCTGGAGACCTGGGCTGGGAATGACAAAAAGAGATTCAGCACTGAAAGGTGCAAGCAAACAGACCTAGAGAAGGACTGTAAAGTGTAGATGCCATTGCAAGTGGCATCAAAACAAGGAGGTGTTGTGATGAGACCCAGAAAAGTAATTTCATATGTGTGGCCTTCTCTCCAGAGATGGTCCAGGTGAATGCTGGTCACTGATGGTCAGCCCTAATCCCGAGGGAAACCACAGCAGAGACCAGCTGGATCTGTGTTTGCTCTGTCGCTTTGCTTTGGGTGAAAGCTTTCCCTACACGGACCCCTTCCATCGTCACCTCAGCGAAGAGGTGGAAGGCAGAGAAGGCTGGTTTTTCTGCTGGGGAGCAGTTGCTATGGATGGCTGGAGGAAACAGGAGGAAGAAACAAAAACCAAACATGCCGGCAGCCTTCCTGGAAACAGGGCTGAGAAGCTGGAAAATATAGCTGGACCTTGGCTTGTTGAGCGGGGCTGGCTCTCAGCTGTGGGTCTGATCAAGCAGCGTCTTCCCCACTGTTCCGCTGGGAACAACCGAGCTCCGTTTTACAGCACCCGGATTTCGATCCGATAACAAGTGTTTCCGTGCAGCTGAGGGGGGAAAGAAGTGCTGCCAAGCAGAGGGCTCGGTCCTTCCTGGTCCTTGCTCTGCACGGTGAAGGGGACAAGACGGGCACTGGTGTTGCACAGAGTTGGGCTGGCCCCTCCGCGCTTGGAGGGAGTTGAGTCATTTCAGTGGAAATCCAGTTGCTCTTGCAAAGCCAAAGCTCGCCCCCCGGGAGGGAGCTGGGTGTGAAGTGGAAGCTGTCTCCCTCCTTGGCATTAGTGTTCTGGGGTGAGCGGTCTCCTCTGGCCCTGGGAAGGAGGGAGGGAGAGACGTGGCTGCCTGTGGTGGGAGTGGGGTCCCCACGGGTCGCTGCTGTGTGCCGTTGTCCCCGTTGGTACAGGCAGCGTGACACCCTGACACGCCACTGCCCGTCATGGTGCTGGTGTGGCTGCAGGACTTGTCCTAAAGAGCAGGATTGTCAGCTTGTGCTGTGAAAGCCTGTGTCCCCAGATGTGTTTTAGGCCATGCGTCTGCCCATTTCCCTCCTCATTTCTGCTGCCAGGAGAAAACGAAGCAGAGTTGCTCCGCTGTAGAAAAGTTTGTGTCGCTGCCCCCCACCTGCCTCGTGCCCCTCGTGTCTCCTGCTGCAGCTGGGTTTGATTCCTTGCCGTTCATGTATGTTCCAGCGCGGAGTTAGAAGGGCTGCAGAGCCCCGTGCTGCTGCTGGGAGATGGTGTGGATGGTGGGATCGGTGCAAAAGCCAGCGTGGCTGTGAGTGTTGCTCAGCAACGGGGCCAGTGGGCTCCCTCCCCAGTGCCGTGCATCAGAACATCAGAGGCTGGGAGAGCTGGAGCCAACAGCACTGAAGAGCATGATGGGCAGATGCTTGTGAGCACCTGTCTCTTGGAGCTGGACCCCCTGCAGAAGTAACGGGGACCCTGTGGCTCTCCAGTGTGGAGGCAGAGCCACAGCTCGGGGTTAGTGGTCCCCTTCCCCCAGGCACGGCACGCACTGGCGCAAGAGAAGCTGCTCTGAAGTTTGTGTGTGGTGGAAGCTCCCAGTGTGCCGGGGTCAGGGTGCCTGACCAGCCTCCCGAGACACCGTGTTCTGCCAGAGGTTCCACCTGGAGAGGGTGCACCAGATGCCATGCTTCTGTCCCCTGGATTCCCTGTGCCCCGAGACAGCTCAGCCCCTGGTAACTCGTCCACTGGGAGAGACCAGGGGAGAATCTTATGGAAAGAATGCAGATGGGGAGGAGGAGACCACAGGTGTGGGGACGGGCTGTTCTGGCAGGTCTGCTGGACGTTATGAGCCCTGGTTGCTCCATGGCTGGTTGCTCCTCGGCTGTGCCTGTCGGTAAGAGCCGTTGGTGACAGATGTGTTGCCCCAGTGGGATCTGGTCTCGTTATCTGCATGAGCTGGGTCAGCAGCACCCTGCTCTTTACAGACGTGTGTTGAGCCTGCTGCTGGGTTCGTTTTGGTGACAAAGTCCTTGCAGCAGCACATGCCTTCTGCTCTGTGGTCACACTGCTGCTGTTCCTTGCCATGCTCCTGCCACCCATCGTCGTCAGCCAGAAACATCTTGCGCCATGTTATCCCCGTAGCTATTTGAGGTCATGAGCTGTGAGAGATTTGCCATTTTTAAATAACTTTCAAATTGACCATGCTTCTTGTTGAGGATATTTCAAAGCATGTGAGTAACATCTTGCTGACTACACCTGGGAGAGGTCTTATGGAAAACAAAAATCTTTTTCCATTTTGAATGTTTTGGGCCCAGGGCAGCATGTTTTACTATGTATTTGTGTGAGCGTCACATAGCAACCAGGAGGAGAGCACATCTCCTCAAAAGAAGGGTCTGAAGTCACCATGGCTGGCCAGTGTCCAGGGGGCTGATGCAAGCCCAGCGCTTGAAGCTGTCCAAGTACTCGAGCCAGCATCTGTCTACATAGTCATTTATCTATTATTAACTAATTAACTGCTGTTCTTTCTGTTACTGACCCCAGACAAAGTAACGTGGTACCACCCAGCACGAGGATACTCTTAAACTTTCTGGAAAATGGGTGAGTGAACTTTTGGGAGGTTTGGCGATAGGGGTTGAGGGTCTTTCTCACGTCCCAGCCCCAGCCAGTCTAATTTTGGTAGAGACTAGACCCGTTCTTGAAGCATTGCAGCAAGAACAGTACAGTTTGGTACCGTACCCGCTGCCCACGTGCTCCGTGGCTGCAGGGGCTCTGGCATAGCCCTGCTCCCCCGTTCCTGTCCTGGCGCCTGGGGACACCCCCCTGGCCATGGATCCCCTGGGAGGGGAAGGTGTTAGCCCCACTCCCACCAAGTGCTGGGGCGCTCGCAGGCTGTGGGCAGGGGGCTGGCGCGCAGGGGTCCAGCTGGGCCGAGGAGCCCTGGCCATTTTGCAGACATCCTCGTAGTCTGGCGGTAATAAGTAGGTTATTGAGAAGCCACTGGCTTTTGCTTTAAGCTGGTGAAAGCTTTTTGGGTTTAGAATAAATGTATCCAGTAAAACTTTCTAAGAGCTTCAGTGGAAGCGCACACAGAAAAACAAACTGGGTGAGTAACAGAAGCCTGGGGCTGGGCTGCTGCGCCAGAGGAGACATCAAAGCCTGCGGCCGGGGAGGCTGCCGTACCCGTCTGTGCGCCCGGGCCCTGCCGCAGCGGGAGCCTACAATTATCCCTTCAGTGTCACCCCCCTCTGAGCCCTGGCGGCCGAGCACCAGCTCCAGACAGTCCCCGCTGCCAGAACCCGCTTCTCCAGAGCTCTCAGCGGCCGAGGTTGGTCGCAGCGTCAGGGGATGTGCTGTGAGGGCTTGGCTTGGGCACGGGGGAGCAGAGCCCCCGCAGCCATTGCAGGCCGTAGCTGGGTTCTGCTTCCAAAAGCAAACTGAAGGGAGCGTTGGGTGTTGATCACCAAGGTCCCATTGTTTCTTTTTCCAGCAGGAGCTAGAAATTGCATTTACAGTGATGCCTGCTGCAGGTGCGCCTGTAAGGTTTGGGTGGTGGAGGACACACCGTTAGCTGTGCCCGGCAGCAGGATCTGTCGGGGGATCTCGCTGACGGTGTTCAGAGCTCGGCACATCAGAGCAGTGGCCGCTGGCCTGGGAGAGAAGGGGAGACTGGGGCTGGCCACAGAGCTGCCAGCAGCATCGCAGGTGGTGTCAGGAGAGGGCAGACGAGTTCTTCCCATGGCAGCACGATTCCAGCTGGCCCAGTCCTGGCCCAGTCCTGGCCCGCTGTCCGTGGGGGTCCCGGGTCTCACAGGCACTGAATGCTTGTGACCAACTCACAGTTCAAACCTTCCCACCAGGATCACAGCTGGGGAAACACAGGAGTCCACACCTCTGCCAGCTCTCGTAGTGTTTACACAGGACGCAAGATTGCTGGAGTCAGATGCTTGGGGCATTTTATCTTTTTTAAATGTTTCCAATTCTTGTGCTTGTGAAAGAGAGTTAAAGGTGATTCAGATGCACTCCAACAGTACCAGAATATCCGTTCTTTAGAAATCCCTTTCATTTTTACTCTGTGTTATTACATGGAAAAGTTTCAGCTTGCGAAGGGCTCTGTGTGTGCCCAGCTCCTGCCGTTGCCTGTTCTGGGGGCTGGCCCCGCACGGGCCGGCGGTGTGGGCCCCCCGCAGCCTCCCGGGGCTGGCGAGTGGGCTGTGCCCGGTGGGCGATGCCGGGTACGCGGCGCCTGACGCCGCCCAACGCCTGACGTGCGGAGGGTGGCGAGCCCGGTACCGGTGCCCGGGGAGCGGGTACCGGTACCCGGTGTTTGGAGCCCGGTACCGGTGCCCGGGGAGCGGTTCCCGGTGCCCGGTGTTTGGAGCCCGGTACCGGTGCCCGAGGAGCGGCTCCCGGAGCCCGGGCGCCCCCTGGCGGCGGCGGCCGGCGCGGTGGGCGGGGCGGGGCGGGGCGGCGGTCCGTCCCC
>NW_015090893.1:19705733-19754082 GCF_001431845.1 Calidris pugnax | reverse complement strand
CCTCCTCGGCGCCCGGTGCCGCCGCATCCCCAGCCCCGCTCCCCTCCTGCCGCATCAGGTGCGGCGGCCGCGCAAGGACCGCACCGCCCGGCGGGGAGAGCCCGGCACAGCCCGCCCCGCACCGCCCGGCGGGGAGAGCTCCGGAGGGCGGGGAGCCCCGGGCTTGCCAGCCGGGCTCTCTGCGCTGCCTCTCTCCGGTCCGGCTTGTACCTTCCTCTGCCGGCGCAGCCCCCCCGGCCCTCCCCAGCGCAGGCTGCGCGGGGCTTTCTTCTGGGCAGGCAGTCGGGTCCTTCATCTTGCTGATGGCTTGCTGCTGGCTTCCTAAAGCTCTTGTTTTTTCTCCTGAGGAAAGCTTTGGCTCCTTGAAGAAAAAGGAAAAACAAAGCACTTGAGCTTCATTATTCTTTTTAATCTACAGATGTGAATGGAATGCTCCTGAAGGAGCACAAAGATCATTAGCCACTGTAAAGAGAAATTCCTTTGTCAACCCACGTTCAATTACTTTAGTAAGCAATTTTGCTGCTTTACACATCTTGCCTTTTCAGTATCCTTAGACCACCGTGGTGACAGCAACATCACTGCTGCAGGTGGGATTTCTCCCATTCTCTGGGGCTTTTTCTGGAAGGACCTCTATGATATGCTTTACCAATATGCAGGGCTTGTTCCTGCTCCTCTGGTGTCCATCAGGAACTGTCTTACCTCAGTGGCAACAAAATCTCACAAGTTGCTTTATTTTTCCATATTAAATCCTTTTTTCAGCTGAGAACGCTGTAGGTGAGCAGTGTCTCTGTAGGTGACGTGACAGGTAGCTCTCTCCTCGGACTTCTGCAGATTGGTGACAACCCTCCAGGACCATGTTGCCCTGTTCTGCAACATTATTGTGTCCTGGGTGGGGTGGAGGAGATCCCTCTGGAATTCTGGTCCAGTGATCCGCATGTCCTGAGCCTGTGCTTTGAGGCTGAGGGAAGCAATGAAGCGAAGGCAGGTGTTGGGTGGTCATCTCTATTTTAATGGAATGGCAGAAAGAAAATTTCATCTATGGTGTGTCCCCTAGAACAAAGCCTGTCTGTCCCTTTCTGCAGATTGTGTCCCCAGGTGTTGCCTTGATTGTTTATTCCTTCTCCCTAGATTTATGCCCCAGAATCTGTTCTTGTGTGTCAGGACACACAGTGATTTCTGGGGAGAGTAGGTTGCCAGCTGAGCTGCGCCTGTTAGGAGAGAGATTTTTGGGACTGCATTGTGCCAATAGGATATAAGATATCTCAGAGACCTTCAAAGCATCTAAAGCCTCATGGTGGGGGGAGGTCTGGTGCATGAGAGAATACAGAGAGTTACGGGAGTCCCCGTGTGCTGGCAGGTACCTCCTTGTGGATCTCAAAGCTGGTAGCGCTGAAGAATGACTGAGCCTGCAGGCAGAGGAGGCAGTGCCTGCCTTGCTTCTCACACCCAAGCAATGGTTGGCACACAACCGTTTGTGAAGGATGTATTGGAAATTGCAGTATTTTTACTTCCTGACAGCTATTGTTTGAAATGTCTAGTAATTCTGGAGATGCACAAACACTCCCTCCTGATTCCCCTTGTGCTCAACAGTGCTGCAGTCGGACTTTGTAGTTAGTTTCTGACAATACCAGTTTGCCTGTTGTATCTGTTCGCGGCAATTTCTGGTCTTTTCTAGGACAGCAGTTTTGATGGAGAAGCCCAGAGAGCATGAGTGAAGGGTGCATGTGTGTGTGCAAGATAAATTGCCATGGGAATTACTCCCAGCCTGAACTGGAAAAGCCTGGCCAGAAGCTGAGTGTGACAGGCAAGACTGTAGCTGTTGAAGGAAGGTTGGGAAGGGTGGGCGTATCTGTTGGTTGCAATGTGGAGGAAACGTAGGGAAGGGAGGTTAGTGGAGTTTCTTGGCTTTCTTGGTGATTGCTTCACCACTTGGTGGGGAGGTGTTGCTCTTCACCCTGCCTGAGGTTGTGCACAGTGTGTCAGAGCCCAGCAGACATAGTCTTGCTTTCCAGATGTGTGCTTGTGCCGGCGTGCCCAGCTCAGGAGAATAGTCATCTCAGACCTTGTGTGTCTACTGAGAGGCTTTTTATTAGTTCCTTTTCTTTGGTTGTTTGGAGATATAATCAGAATACTTCCCTCCTGCTTTCCACAGTACATTTTTCTGTCCCTGCAGAAAGAGGTAGAAGACTAAGGTGGTGAAATGCCTTGCCCTGGTTTCACAAAATAACTGTTAATGAAGCTGTAGGTTGAATCAGAATCGCCTAATGTTTGTGTTTTGATCACAAACCCCTTTCCTGTCACAGGCTGACTGGAGTTCCCGTGTTTCTTCTTGGTGAGAGCCTGCCCATCCCCTTCATCCACCCTGTCACAGCCCATGGACACCATCTCTGCCACGTCTCTGGCACTTCTGAAAACAATGAGCGGTGCATGGGGATGGCCAGTGTCTTGTATCAGGTGCAAGTGGGGATAAAAGCCTCGGTTACTGACAGATTTTGGTAAACTGGCAGCTATCAGTAAGGCTGTGGGGTGTCACTGAGCGTGGCTGGACACCCCTCCCTCTGAGGCCAGCCAGGGCTTTTCCCGTGCTGTGCCGTGGTGCATTGGTGAGGAGGAGACATCCAGCCGCTGATGAAACACCACTGCAATTAGTGTCTTTTCTTTTACAAGGGAAAGAGCAGTAAAGACATACACCTGCTTCCATGCTACCCTAATTATGCCCTTGTGCTTTGTAAACAAGGTGAGCACTGTTCTTGGCTGGATCCTGGAAGCTGCTGCCTCCCTTTCCTTCTGCAGCGTCACACAGAAATGTTAAGAAACCCTCTGATATTCTGGAATCTCAAATGGTCAGATGGTGCTTAAGAGCATCAGGAGCAGAGCACGGGCATGAGAGAATGGGTAATGGGTAATGGTTTGAACGCTTGATCCCAGACGCCAGCAGGCAGAGAGACAGGGAGTGTTTGGCAAAAAGGCTTCCTGGCAGGGCAGGGTTAGGGTATCCCCAGGGGGTATCCCCAGGCTCTGCTGGGGCTGTGCTGGAATTCCAGGATGCTCCCAGGCTTGGCAGCGCCTGCAGAGAGGGATGCTCAGGAAAGGCACCACAGACGGCCCGTACCTGCCTGCGCGGGGACCTGTTGGGATGCAGTCCGCAGTGGAGATGAGGCCGGCAAGCCTGACGTGTGCCAGCCGATGGGAAGAGCTGTGTGTGGCCACGGTCCGTGTGGCACCTCTCGCCCACCCTGTGCTGGGCCAGGCCCTTTGCATGGGGGCTGGACCCAGTGGCCACCCGAGGCAGGGATGTGGTTCTGAAGGTGGCCAGTGTCGGGGCACGCTGGCTCTGTCCTGTGGCGCTTCGGCTGGGCTGGGGGTGCCAGCGGAGCCCTGCAGCTCCCACATGGGAGGGTTTCCATTGCTGACAACGGCCGGTGGCACAGCCTGACACCGGCCGGCAGGGAGACGGTGGGTGTGGAGGGGCAGAAAGGAGCCATGGCAGGGGAACAGTGCGTTTATTGTCGCGTGAGGCGGCTCTGGCAGCGTGCGCTGCAGAATCCCCCCTGTTAACTCAGATTCGTTTCCTCATAACTGCTTCGTTCTCTTCCTTTCTTGTTCCTCTGCCTCTTGATGTCTGGGTGCACCCCTGGATGATGCCAGAGCCTGTGGAAGTGGTGTCACTTGGATTTTACCGATTTTATTTTAATACATTTTCCCCCATAGTCGGTGGGTGGGCACAGATGCCCCCTTCTCCCTCCCGCAGGCACGGGGGGTGTCTGGCAGCGCCCCATCCCCTCAATGAACTCCTTGTTCTTGCTCCAGCCACAATGGACCTGGCGACTCTGTGTGCTGACAGAGCCAGCACTGAGCAGCCCTTCACATCTGCCACAGAACGACCATTTGTCTTTGTGGGCAGGCATATTTTCTGAGTTCATATTAACAGTTTATTCAGTAATTGTGAAGTGCTGCAGTCTCCTACCCCCTGTGTTGCCTGTGCCCCTCTCCCTTTGCTTCCCCCTCTCCCAGGCACGGGGAGGGACAGGATGGATCAGTGTTTGCTGGAATGCTCACACTCTGTCAAGAATGAACTCCAGGACCTTGGGGAAAGCAATCTGGGGAGGTTTAAAGGGCACGGGCAAGACAAAAAAACTGGAGGCCCAGTTGTGTTATTGGATCTGAGCAAGTAGAGTCTTTTTTTCTCATTATGTAGGGCAGGTAAAGCCAGGGAGGATCTGC
The DNA here is from genome assembly GCF_001431845.1 of Calidris pugnax. Taxonomy (NCBI): domain Eukaryota; kingdom Metazoa; phylum Chordata; class Aves; order Charadriiformes; family Scolopacidae; genus Calidris; species Calidris pugnax. The sequence goes on along the minus strand of NW_015090893.1, from coordinate 19,749,858 downwards.
CAGGGCACAGGGGACTGGTTATGTGGAAGAAATTCTGTGTACAGCTCACTGAAATATAAAACAAGAATCTCCTCTGTTTCTAACCTATCCTGATTCTTCCATAGCTGATGCCTGATACTGTTGCTTGGTGGTTTCTATTCGTGTTTCTTGTGGTGTTATTAAGTACTCATCATTGGCATCCAGGGGAGCTGCAGCTCAGTTGCTTTCCCCTGAGACTGACAGGGTTATAACCGGCTGTGGTCACACTGCGCTCTTTTGGGGGTTTCTGAATTTAAAATTACAGTATTGTTGGTGAGACAACGGGGCAGACACAAAAGGAAGGGCAAGTGCCCTGTGCAGGGGGAGGAGGAGAATGGGGGGCTCGTCAGCAGCATCTGTCTGTGCTCGGGGTCCTCAGCCCCAAATCTGAGTGTCGCCTGGGCTGTGCCCACCAGGGACAGACGTGGTGTGGGCTGAGAGCTGGCAGGAGGACGGGAACCCTGGGCCAGGACACCCAGCTGTTCCCAAGAGAAAGAGCTGGGAGTGGGAGGTGGTACCGGCCCCCCGGTACCGTGCCTCTGTCTGGGTCTTGGTCTGTTAAAGCCAGCTGTGTGAAGGGCTTGTGTGGGGAGGTCCATGACCAGCAACGGCCTCTTGCTTCCAGACCCCCCTTGGACAGCAAAGTTCCACTACACCCCTGCCGATATGTTGGTCAGCAGAGGAGGGGAGCGGACCCCAGCTCTGTGTGTTGGGCAGGGCGGTGGGTGCGAGGGGAGCACTCGGCCCTGAGCTCTTCCTGGTGGGGGGTGAGGGTCCCCATGGGTGCTGGGAGGGGAAAGTAAACCCCCGTTGGTGGGAGTGGGGGTGCTGCCATCAGCACAGGCGAGGGGAGCGAGGGGAAACGGCATCTCTCCCCCGGCACCAGCGCTGAGCCGCAGCCGGGGCGGAGTGCTGCACATTCTGAGCCTTTCCCCACCCAGTTCCTTTGTCTCCACTGTGAGGATGAGATTGCAGTAAAATCGCACACCGGTCCTGGGGCTCCGGCTGCCGCCAGCACATGGGGGGATTCTCTCGCATCCTTCTGTTGATGGGGAGGAAGCTGCAAATTACCACCGCTGTGGTGATACTTCCAGAAATCACCCCAGGGGCGGTGGATGAGGAACAAACCTGGTTCCCTGCAGAGGAATTAATTCTGCAAGAGCTTCACGGGCTGAGGCTGGTGTGTGAGCCCCACTGAAGGCTCCGGTCGGCCATGGTCCAGGCTGCGTTTGTGGAAGGGGGGCTGTGGGCCCCAGGGGGAGCAGAGAGGGCAGGAAGGGGAGCTCGAGAGCTGGGAAGCTGTTGGCAGCATTTTAAGCAGTCAGGATGACTGCATATTCTCTGGAACAGCACCGTTGGCTTATGCCACCCGAGTAGGTGGTTGCCACATGTGGGATGAGTCTGTTTGCCCCTGCCCTTGCTGCAGCTGGTGTTCAGACTTGTGCAGGGGGAGGTAGAAGAGCAGGACCTCAATCTCCCCAGTTCCTCAGACAGGATCTGTTCCCCACAGGACAGTGTCCCTTCTCTCGGTATCAGCTGTGGGGCGAGCTGTCTGGAGTGGTAGAGAGTCCTGAGAGAAGGGCACTGTTCTGGCCACCAAGCAGCATGTTTACCGGCTACTGACAACTGCTGTGCTCTTCCCTTCGCAGAGTGATCGTCTCCTTATTAAAGGAGGGAGAATAGTCAACGATGACCAGTCATTCTATGCTGACATTTACATGGAGGATGGCCTTATAAAGTAAGTATAGGACTATTACAGCGTATTATCTCCACCTCCCCTTAAATCAGCTTCAGGTTGGATAGCTATTGGCTTTTTGTGGATGCAGTCTGTACCCAGCTTGGCAGCCGGCTCTGGTGAGAGGCTGAGCTCTCTGCGGTGTGTGTGAGCGCACGTGTGATGGCCTGGTGTGTTCAACAGTAACTCCAGAGACTGAATTGCAGCTGGGCTGGTGACATCATGACACAGCATCCATTGTACAACAAGGCTGTATGTAACTGCACCAGGAACAAGATTTATCTTTGACTCCGTTTTGCCCCAAGTTAACAGTATTAGCATGAATGACCCCACACAAGATGCCGTTTGTCAGCCACTAACAAGGACAGTGCTATGCTGCAGCACAGCATCCTTGAGATTTTCAGGAATTGCAGGCAAACCTCTGGGTCCCCACAGCTTCTTCGTGTGTGTTTCAGAGGTGCAGTAAGAACACTGTTGTTTAAAGACTGCATTTCAAAGTGGCAAAGGTATCACACTGGGACCAGCTCCAAGCTGGGTGGATTGGAAGAACTGGGATGGTTAATAGCACAGGGACGTGGAAGGGCATCGCTTGCTCTCTGTTAAGAGGAAAATACCTTTCCTTCCCAGGATGGTGTATTTTAAAAGTCCACCAGCAGAGAAATACTTCAAGAAGTGGCACTGTATTTTTATGAGGCTCATGGACAAGAGTGTTCATGATTGTCTAGTACTTGTACCCAGACAGGGATCAGAGCCAGCTTCGGGTCTTGCTGTGGCACAGACTTTCTGGGTGTCCTTGGGCAAATCATTTGTCCTCACCTGGAGGTTACAGAATGTCATTGCTTTGGAAGTGAAGTGCTCTCATGAGTGAATTCTGGTAAGAACACAGTGAGCAGTGCAGTTCCTTTGGTGATGGATTCATCTCAATAAAAATGGCGGAAAGAGCTACTGGTTTATTGCTGTGAGCACCCTGGAGTGAGCAGTTCTATCCACGGAACTGTTGTTATTCTAAGGAAAAAAAACCTGCAAAGTCACTAATGTTGAATGAAGTGCAAAACCAGAATTTGTTCCTCATTTACTTCCTCAGTGTGCCAAGGAAATCTGAAGTTTTCCACTAAAACCAACTTGTCTTTTATCTTGATTTATCAGGGAAGACTGAGGAAGGCTTGATGAAAATAGGATTTCTGAAAGAAGAGATTTGAAGGCTGAGTGCTACATATGGACAGATAAAGGGATTGAGGGGGTGGGGGGCTCAGCGAAGGGAGTCCCAAGGTTCGGGTGACCTGGCCTGCAGGAGCGCTGGGTATGTCTGGGGAGGGGAATGTTGTGTGCTAGAACAGCAGAAACTCCACAGGACTATAACGGTATTTTAGGCTATGAGTAGATGTGTACTGAAACTTTTTAGGTTTCCTGTTTTCAGAAGATATTTTTAGGTACTTGGGATTTTAGCTGCCTTCACTAGAGCATGGCACTGCTGACAGCAAATACGCCCTTCAGGGGGATGAAGGAGACAGTGCCAGAGGGGAGGTCCTGGGGAGGGGAGGACTCTGTGCTCCTTGGGAAGAGCTTGAGCCCAGTGCCTCCAGCCCGTGCTCGAGCCCAGCGGGGTGGCAGCCCCCACACTGTGCCCTTTGTCAGCTCCTCCCCAGCTCCCCAGAGGGAGGCTTCCCCACACCCTTGGGACTTTGTGCTCTGAGGAGCCCTGAGCTGGCCTGGCAGCTGTGGCATTACACTGGGAAATCATCTTTCTCTGTAAGTAAGCCTCAGACTTGAGCCTTACTTAAGGTGGGCAGAAGGACAGGGAAGAGGAGAGATTAGGGGTGTGTCTTACTGGAGGCAGAGCTGTTGCTGGTTTTTGTGAGTGTGCACCCCTGAACAGGTATGATGCTGTGCTGGAAATGCTTCTGGGGACCCTGGCTCATGAGTCTGTGGGGTGTGGAGTGTCCTAGGCAACTTCTCGCCATACCCTGCAGAGATCTGCCTGCCCGTCAGACCATGCTCCCCAGATGGCAGGTGCCATCGTAGACACCACAGAGCAGTCGGACAGGTGGTGGCCACCCCTGGACTGTGCAAATCGTAGGTTTAAATGAGCCAGGCAGTCCTGCTGCAAGGTGAGGTGGCTTCACTCTGCTGGCTCCTGCAAGTGCAGCTGTGGGAGTGGGACATTCCTGCCGGTGGGAGGAGGTGACCTGGCTGCTCCCAAGCTGAACCGTGCATTGATGACATTGTGGCTGGTTGTCCTTTGTGTGTGGCTCACCATCTTGGTATGATCTCATCAGGCAGATTGGTGATAATCTGATCGTCCCTGGAGGGGTCAAAACCATAGAAGCCAATGGGAAGATGGTGATCCCTGGAGGAATTGATGTCCACACTCGCCTGCAGATGCCGTACAAAGGGATGACAGCTGTGGATGATTTCTTCCAAGGGACGAAAGCAGCTCTGGCTGGTGGAACCACCATGATCAGTGAGTGCAGCAGGCGGGTCCTGTATGTGACAGAACCCAGCACTCTTGGGATGTTGCCCAGTTATTTCTTTTTCTCTTTGCTTTTCTCAGTTGTCCTTGTTTTAAAGGTCCGTGTCAGTATGCTTGTCTTTCCTGTGGTCTCTGTCAATGCAGTCTAGAGAGTGAGGGGTGGGATGAATCTTTGGGACCCTTAGTAACACTGAAGTGGTGGGACAGGAGATTTGCATAGGACCCCTTGCCCTTGCAGATCCTGTGTTCTGCAGCGTTTCATTGTCTGTAACAGCCACTGGTGCCCCTGGGACCCTCAAAAAAACCCAATGCCATCACTTTTTTTCCCTGTTAAATAAAAATAGGGCAGCGTGATGTTCAGAGTCATCTGAGGAATGGAGCAATGTCCTGGCATCCCGTGCTGCTCGGAAATAAACAGTGCTAACGAAAAAGGAAAGGGAATTCTGAGGTCCTTCCTTGGAGAAGGCCATGGTTGTGCACTGATCTGAGGTCCAGTTTTTACTGCTGTGCAGTGGTCACAGCTGTGCTTACAACAGGATTTCTTGGGATGCACGAGCAACTGTTGATCCTTCCAGTAAAGGATCAGAGGGTTTCTTGCCCTCCCCCACACTGGTTCTCCTTGCCCCATGGGCGAAAAAAAAAAGTTGTCTGAAATGGACTGTGGCAGGGCATGGGGATTACATGGTGGGCAATAAAAGGCGCATTAGTATTGCCATGTGGGAGGAGGCTGTGTGTTAATGGGGTGGAAGCGGGAGTAAGGAAGGACAAGGCTCTTCATTTTTCAGCTGATTTCTCAGCAGAAGCCTGTAAAAGCCCCTGGTCCCAAGCCAAAGGCCATTAAGCAAAGGCTTTGCGTGCTCCTCTGCCGGTAAATGCGCATGGTGGAGCCCAGGCACGACAGCAGTGATGGGGTCTGCCCTCCAGAGCTGCCCTGAGGCTGCTCTGAGGCTGCTGAGAGGTTACCTGGGATTGCAGAGGTGCCCAGCAGCATGTGGGGCAGCGGTGGGGTGGCTGCTGGGGAGCCCCTGCCCACCCCTCACCCTACCATGCCCCTGCAGTGGACCACGTGGTGCCGGAGCCTGAGTCCAGCCTGGTCGAGGCACTGGAGCGGTGGCGAGAGTGGGCAGATGGGAAGGCCTGCTGTGACTACGCGCTGCACGTGGACATCCCCCGCTGGAGCGACCGTGTCCGGCAGGAGCTGCACACCATGGTCCAAGAGAAAGGTTTGCTGCCCACTGCTCCCTGCAATCCCCTCGCTGCGGGATGGTCCCAGTGGAAGCAGGGCATGGGGTGACCCTGCTGTCATCCCTCCTCTTGCTGTCATGTGCCTGCTGGGCACGAGCGCGAGTTGTGCCCTGCAGATGGGCTGGGGGGCAAGGCAGCCCAGAGCGGGGAGAGCCCCCAGCTCAGCCTTCTCTCCTCTGCCCCCAGGAGTCAACTCCTTCATGGTGTACATGGCCTACAAGGATTTGTACCAGATGTCAAACACTGAGGTGAGACCCCCTTTGCTGCAATGGTTGTGTTGATGCGAGGGGTGGCTGGGGGGATGGCAGCCATGCTGGGCACAGGGGGAACGGTGGCCATGCTGGGCGCAGGGAGGCCAGGGCAGCAGGCAACCGGCTGCTCCTGGCCATTCCTCACTGCTCCTCTCCTCTGCCCTCACTGCCTTCGGGGGGCTGCGGGACGGTGTGCCTGCTGCAGTCTGTCCGGGCTCCCGCCTCGCAGGAGAAGGCAGAGGTCTGGCCTGGGCATCACCGACAGCGTCCACCAGTGGCCGTGGCCCTTGGCGAGCATCACCCGGCACGGCTGAACCTGGTCCCAGGGTGCCCACGCCAGCCCTGCCACTGTCCTCAGCTGGAGGGTCGTGCGGGGTGCTGAGGGCAGTCTGTCTGCTCAGTAATCATTGTTTCTTGTCTCTGTTTTAGCTGTATGAGATATTCAGCTGCCTGGCAGAGCTGGGTGCCATAGCTCAAGTTCATGCTGAAAATGGAGATATAATTGCACAGGTAACAAACTACTCTTCTGGTGTGTGGGGACTGAAAGTCTATCCCAGGTCGGGGGCATTGACAAAATGAGTCTAAAACTGCATGGGTGTCTTTTGCAAGGTGCTCAGATGCAACATCAAATTTACCAAGATTTTCTGCTGTGAATATGTGGTGCATAAGTGAATTTTAAATAGTGAATTAGCAATTATCTAAATGGAAGAGGGTGGACTATCAAGTACTGTGTGTTCACACCAACTGCAGCTCTGTGGTGTGGAGGAGCAGAGACCTTTGCCTTGCACACAATCAGCTCAGAGAGTTCAAGGGTATTGGAGAGTCCTGCAGCAAGGGAGGAATTTTCTCCCTGCTGTAAGCCAGAAGTGGCCGATGGAGCTGAATTTGTAGGGGAATGGTGGTGCTGGTGTTAAGTGGGTAGGCTGTATTGACCCGCTGTGATGTAATTGGTGCTGGATGAGAGAAAGTCCAAATGTTTTGATTTTCATTAAGACAGGGAAGACGTTGCTCAGTTATGCTCTCCAGGTCCTTGTTTTTTCCTGTCTCTCTTATTCTTGAGAGTTGGAGTGTGAACTAAGAGGTCATTTTTCAAACATCCTTTCAGACTACAAGAATCAGTTTTTCCTTGGACTTTTTAGAGCTGCAGTGCACAAATGGATGGAATGAAGTCCCCTTGTTTGTTTCCTTTGACCGCTCCCAAAAGGAGACATTTGAAATGAGGGAATGTGAGAGAAATCTCCAGGGTGCAGATAGGAGATGGGCAGGCCAGTGCACGCACCACACACACACAGAGTCATGCATGGTCCTTGTTTATAACAGCAAAATACTTAGGTAATGTTAATACAGGAACCAACATCCTATACCACCAGCTTCATAGAAGTTGATACAGGACAGGATTTAGCACTTGCTGATATCCAAATGATTAAATAACAGCACTGGGGACCCAGGAGTAACCTTAGGAGGAGAATGTCTCTATTGGCTTTAATGATTGTTTTCTCCATAGTTTCTACTCAGACTACTTGTTTTTCGGAAGGGGAGCCAGGGAAGGCCTTGGAAAGGGACTGTAAATATATCAAGTGCGATTTGTGGAGCTGGGGAGTGTTGTACCCTTTTTTCCTCCACACTGTACTTGTTTCATCGAAGAGGTTTCAATTGGTGTCTGCAATCCCTCCAAGCACTCCTGTTTCCCCATCCTCCCTCTTTCTCTCTCAAACCCCTTGATGGTGCAGCCGCCTCTCACCATGCCTGGTGATCCCACAGGACACAGGGTGGTGGTGGTCCCAAGTGAAAGGCTGGATGCAGGAGGGATCTGCTTTTCTGTGTGATTGATACTTTCACAGTCTTGTAATGTCCTTCTGTCCTTTCAATGTCCTAGGAACAAACCAGGATGCTGGAGATGGGAATAACTGGTCCCGAGGGCCACGTGCTGAGCAGACCTGAGGAGGTAAGGTGCAAAGGACGGCACCAGCCTTGCACTGCAGAGCTTTCCCGACACGTCCCAGTACGACTGAGTATGTGTACTGGGGCCAAGCAAGTGTTGTGTGTTTCTGTGTATGTGCATCCGTGGGGATCCATTTTTACAGGCAACACTGTCCTGTTCATCATCAGCCCAGGAAAGAGTGAGATGTGACAAACATTTTTCAGTCTGTCTCAAGAGACAAGGGGTTTTGAGTCTCCCAGAGATGAATCAGTCAACAAAAAGATCTGTATGTCTGTAGCAGCATTTACAGCCGGTTTGGGGGCATTTGTCTTTCATAGGTGACTCCACGGATGTAAGAGGCCTCAGAAGAATTGAATGGCGAGTTTTAGTTTCTCTGAAAATTTGCTGTTCGTGTCTGTCTGAGTGCAGACAGATTCCAGCTTCTTCCTGCTTAATCTCTGCTTAGGGTCTAAAGTGTGTTTCAAAATCAGACAGACAAAGCCATTGGTGGAAGCAGTGGGAGGGAAGGAGGGGGGAATTTCCTGGTTACAAATCATTGTCAAGACACTAATTAGATTACTTCTAATTTTAGCTCACAGGGTATTTTTCTGTTTGCTCCATTAATCTGAGTTGAGTCTAATTTTAGATAGGTTTTCTTGAGATAGCTGCCTGCTGAAAGGTGCTTTTAACTTTCCACAGCACATGAGAGACGAAAACTATAGACTTTGGTACAACCACAAAGCCGAGCAGGGGAGCACAGGGACAGATTTGTACATCGGGGCCTGTGGAAGTAAAATCAGTTGGCTTAAATTGAGAGTGTAAGAAGTTGACTGTATTATGGCTGGTAACAACATCTATAACCTAGTGTAATACAGTGTTTAATCTCTGTGAAGTGTGAGACTGTAAAGCATTTTTCTGTACAGGGAAGAGCCTTATTGTCAAGTACAGTAGATCAGAGTCCCTCTGTGTGCAAACTGCCATTTATTTTTATGGCTCTAGACCCGTTGCTACTAGTTGGCAAGCTAACCCACAATTATGGGATGCCGTGGTTTTGCCAGGATTTGAGAACCGTCCTATTACTGTAGGACAGCACTGCAGTTCTGCTCCAGAGCTGGTAAAACATCGTTGAGTGTTTGATCTTGAAATTCCATTAAAGTATAAGGCAACTGAGAACAGTGCAAGAACACTCTAGATAGTGTCTGTTCAGACAAATCTAGTTCTCATTGCCTTTGAAAATAAACAGTTCCAGAACATCCTCTGCTGGGGAGAATGTTAGGTGGAGTACCAATGACCCTGCTACCCCCTGTAAAGCCTGCAGGTTGATGGCAAAGCATTGGGAGGATGGTCCATAGCTCTGTGGAACTGCTCTGTCCGTGAGGGACCTCAGTGGGGATTAAAGACATGCTCTTCTATTGGGTGATGGTACTGATTTGGTAGGGCAGGATGGTGCTGCTCCAGACTGTAATGTGCTGTAAGGTGATGGCTCTGTTTGCTCCCATCCACATTAAACCCCGCCAACTACTCAAGTCTGTAAGCCTGCTGATAAAAATATTTTCTTGTTTAAATTTCTGTTTAAAGAGTCTTTAAGCAGAAGAGATAAACCTCTTTTCACTGTGCAGCAAACAGGCTGCAGAAGTGCGAGGTGTCTGGGTGCAGTGTCTGCCCCTCCTGCTGCCGGGAGCGTTGGGCGCAGGCGGCTGCCTGGCCCGCAGTCACCGCATTCCCTGCAGCCCCGGCCTCCCCCGGGAGCAGCCTCATTGGTACATTGTCTTTTTAAGGCTTCTGTTTTGAACTTTCTCATGCCAAAGTTTGAAGCCAAACTGTAGAGCAAACACTTGGATAAACTCTGGGGTTGAGCTCAGGCTGAGCACAGGCTGATGTAATAGTCCAAAGATATCCCTCGTGATGGAAACCCACCCTCTGCTGACAGCGGGACGGTGAAACGCAGGGCCATGTCAGTGGGCTGGGACAAGCAGCAGCTGCATGGCAGGGCAGCCAGGCCCCGACACCGACAGCCTCCCGCATGGCTCCCTGCGCCCTCCCTCACCCTCTGCAGGCAGCGTGGCCTTTGGGGGAACCGAGCGCAGTGTGTAGGACCCTCTCCGTTGGAGAGCCTGGAGCAGTGTGTGGTCTGAAGGGGCAGACCCTTTCTCTGGCATCAGTCTATGATCCACACTGCCAGGCACAGGCAGCAGTCCCTGGGCTTCTCTGGCTATCCGGAGAGCTGGAACCAGGGGATGGAAAAAGCAGATGCAGCTCTGTGCTGGCCCCAAGCATGGTCCAGGCAGCGCACCCCTGCTGAGCATCCCAGGGCTGTATCCTGCGGGTTGGGCCAGGCCCCAGGGAGGATGAAGCTTCCCCATCAGGTCTCCCTGGTGCACCTGCCCTCAGGGAGCCCCAGGTAAGGGCCAGGGCACAGGGAGTCAGCAGCAATCCATGGTGTGCTGAGAGGAGAAGAGGCTCTTCCCTGCCCGCCCGATGCTCCTCTGCAGCTGTGTGCTGTTCTCTCTTCCAGCTGGAAGCAGAAGCTGTCTTCCGGGCCATCACCATTGCCAGCCAGACCAACTGTCCTCTCTATGTGACTAAAGTAATGAGCAAAAGTGCTGCTGACCTCATCTCGCAAGCCAGAAAAAAGGGTGAGTGGCAGCTGCTGCTGCACCCAGCCTTGCTGTTGCCACTGAGATCCCGGACAACTGGGTTCAGTGGTCTCCATGTCCTCATGGTTGTTTTGCTGAGACCATCACTGTGCCCTGAGTCCAGTGCTTCCCCTCCTGCAGTTGGTTCAGGGATTTACCTGACTTGTGAGGGGCGTGGAGACACTGCACCAGCCCACATGGAGCCACCTCCTGTTGTCACAGACCAGTTTGTCTGTGCTGTGGCTGTGAAGGGCTCTCTGAGGAGACTCCACTGATCCATGTCCAAGTGGTTTGAGCCCCATATAGCTCTGCAGCTGTGCTTTCCTGCACGATGCTCCCACTGGGCTTGCTGCGCCAGCAGGATCAGTGCCCTATGGTGATGGCAGGCAGGGCTGTGGGCCTTGCTGTCCCTCCTGCCTGCCACAGCACCTGAGGTCCAAGCAGGCAGTGTGGGACAGCCCAGCGTGGGCCTGGGTGTCCTCTGGGCACGGTAGGCTGTTGGTAGTGTTGTGGAATGGAGAACGCCTCCAGGCTCCACCAAAACAGAGTCCTTTCTGTCCCACTTTCCAGGCAACGTGGTGTTTGGTGAGCCCATCACGGCCAGTCTGGGGACCGACGGGACGCACTACTGGAGCAAGAACTGGGCCAAGGCTGCGGCATTTGTGGTCTCTCCACCGCTGAGCCCAGACCCCACAACCCCTGACTACATCAACTCCCTCCTGGCCAGGTGAGTGGTGGCTCTGCCAGGCAGAAGTGGACTCTGACCTTGGGCAGGGAAGGAGGAGGTTATGGAGCACCTGGGCAGCATGGGTCTTTGTCCAACCGAGCCACTCGGCTGTCGGCATTTAATGGGCTTACTGATGGAATGGTTCTGACTTGGAGCTGTGGTGGCTTCTCCCTGAAAGCGTAGGCGCCAGAAGCTTAACATCAGTAAAGAGAAAAATACCAAGTTAGTTACGAACCATTTTAAATGCCCTGGAGAAGGCAAAGAAATGAGGAGCAGCTAACACAGACTTGTCAACAAAAGTCTTCAGCAAGCTGGAGCAGCCTTTCTGCACGTGAGGGGTGGGAATGGCCGCCTGGGTTGTGATGTGCAGGAGAAGGTGGAGGGGTTACAGGTGGCCCCCGGTGGAACACAAAGATGTTTTGTGATGTCTTTGGGTGAGCAGCAGTACAGCCCACAGAGCGTAACAGGCCTTTAAGGGCAGCTCCTGCATGTCTGTCGGGGATGGTGGGTCATTGTTTCACCCTGAAGGCAAGGGGGTGGGGAAGGGATTTGTTGAAAATAGCAAACAATAAAAGCACTTCAGCTATTTGTTTTGACCTTTCACAGTTACACTCCATCCCCTCACTGGCAAGGCATGTGCAGCAGCTCGGGATGCAGAGCTCGTTGCTCTCCACGTGCCACGTGTGAATTGCACACCTCTCTCACCCCGTGTTTGCACGCCAAACTGTGTGTGCGGCGGCTGGTCTGTGTTAGCCAGTGAGGGCTGACACTGAGGGGGCTGTAAATGGAAATGACCTTTGAGGTAATGCTGGAAACATCTCTACTAGATGAGCAAGGGATGACTGGTCAGTGAGAGGTGTTTCTGCGGAGGGGCACATTAGGATAAACCGGGGTTGTGCCAGCATGGAGGTGCCATGGCTGGCCTAAGAGAGCTGCTGCTGCATTTGGGGCCAGAATATGCAGCTCGCCCTGGATTTCACTGTTGTCAAGGAGCAAGATGTGCCTCTGCTTGGTCTGGGTGTATGACATAGGTGCTGGTCTTAGGGACTGGCAGGGAAAAGTGAGTCCAGCTCCTGAACTGGCTTTCTAACCCTTCCCTTCCACTTCAAATTTACTCCAGACCTCAATGGAGAGGGAAGAGCACCGGTGTCTGTCCTAATGCCTTTCCCACACCGTTTTCTGTGATGCTTCAGCAGGAGGAGAGGCTGCCAGGCTCCAGCTGGGCTGGACGGCTTGTTTTCTTCCACCAGGACAAATCTGGTGGAGATTAGGGAGCATGTTGTGTCGTCAGCCTGGGTCTCTGGCTGTGCAGGCAGTCAGACATATGGCAGAAATTATCAGAGGAAGATGGAGATTACCAGTGGATTAGGGCCGATTCGCAGCCCCAAGCAGAGCCGTTGTGTCCGCGCCGGGCTGGGTTCAGGCGCAGCTGGGCTGGGAGCCACGTGCTCGAGGCCACTTGCCTCACACGGGCAGTGCCAGGAGCTGGCCCGCGTCAGTCCTCTTCCTTTGCCCAGCAACGATGGCTCCCCAGTGGCTGCCTGTCCCCTGATGATGCTTCTGTTCCCACCGCCCCGCAGTGGTGACCTGCAGGTTTCGGGAAGCGCCCACTGTACGTTCAGCACCGCACAGAAAGCAATCGGAAAAGACAACTTCACGGCAATCCCAGAAGGGACCAATGGCATAGAGGAACGGATGTCCATCATCTGGGACAAAGCAGTGGTAAGAGCCAAGCAGGGAGAGGGCAGGGCTGACGGGACACCCCTGTTCTCGCCCCTGCAGAGCTGGGCACCCGGGCTGGCTCCTCGCTGGCTCTGAGAGCCCAACCAAGCCAGAGCGGGAGAGGCAGCAGTCATGGGCTCAGGGTGAACAGCCAGGAGCTCTGACTGTGCCCCCATTTTTCGGTCTGTCTGGGGCCAATAGTGAGACCAGCGGCAGTGGCCTGGGCCCAGCCAGCCCGTGGCTTGTGTGGGAGTGAGTCTGGCTCTTACTCTGCCTTTCCCCAAGAGAGCTCTTAGTTCCTTTTGTGTCTGAGCAGGCCACAGGAAAGATGGATGAAAACCAGTTTGTGGCTGTGACGAGCACTAACGCTGCAAAAATCTTCAACCTGTACCCGCGGAAAGGGAGAATAGCAGTGGGCTCAGACAGCGACCTGGTTATTTGGGATCCTGATGCAGTGAAGATCGTCACAGCAAAAACCCATCAGTCTGTAAGTCCTCTGCTCGTCTGTGAGAATGCTAGAGGGTGGGAGGCGAGTAACGCTGTGCAAAAGCTTCCTGGCTGCTGGGAGCTCGGGGGACTCAGTGCAGGCAGTGGGCAATGCCAGCTGTGACTGTGGGGTAGAGTGGCTGTGAGCCCTGGGCTCTGCTTTTCTTACTCCTGAGCCTGGCCCACGCAGGTGTAAGGACACAAATTTCTCCTTATTTGGGTTCCTCTTCCAAGTACAATTTTTTCCTGGCTTTGCCAGGGTGCTTTGTTCATGCCTTACCTCAGGCCTAGGTCCTGCCCCACTCTGTTCTTGGAGTCCTTGCTCACACCGAGCTCCAAAGCAGCAGGTTGTGGTTCACGTTGGGAGCTCTGGTGGGTTCTTAGTTTGATGGACTAGTGAGGTGGACTAAAGGAGGCCTCTGGGGCCAGGAAGGCTGTTACAGGTGCCCTCTCCCCACACTGGTGACCTCAGCAGCAAGCTGTGGGGACTGAACAGACCTGAGGCGACAGGCAGTGCTCATGTACCTCCTGAACTGTCATCTCCTGGTTGCTGCAGGTGGCTGAATACAACATCTTTGAAGGGATGGAGCTACGCGGGGCCCCGCTGGTTGTCATATGCCAGGGGAAGATCATGCTGGAGGATGGCAACCTGCACGTGACCCAGGGGACTGGACGCTTCCTACCCTGCAACCCCTTCCCTGACTATGTCTACAAGCGCATCAAAGCCAGGAGGAGGGTGAGGAGACAGGAATGCCAGGAGACAGAGTTGGGAAACTGTTAGCTCAAATCACCCTTCTCCCCAATAACTGGTTGGTTTTCCAGTTGGCAGTGGGTGACACCTGCTCTTGTTGCTGTCCTGCTGCAGCAAGAGTCTGGAGGGAAATGCTGAGTTTAAACTAAAGAGACTGGCCGAAATGGCCTTCTCCTTTCCCATCCGTGCAGCATAAACCTGTGGCTGTTGCAGGGGGCTCTGCAGGGTGGGCGTGAGGGGAGGCTGTTACACAGGAGGTGGGCGATGGAGCTGCTCAATGCCACAGGGAGGTCTTGGGCATGCAGGACAGAGCGGCCCAGTGGGAATGGCCTCTCAGTGGGACTGGGGAGACGAGGATTGTTGGGGCATGGGGCTGCCATGGTAGGATGCTCCCTGGGAGCAGAAAAGTGTCACTGTCCTCTTCTCTCTGGTGACAGATGTCGGACATGCATGCTGTGCCCCGGGGCATGTATGACGGACCCGTGTTTGACCTGACCACCACCCCCAAGGGGGGAACCCCTGCGGGGTCAACCAAGGGGTCCCCCACCCGGCAGACACCCCCTGTCAGGAACCTACATCAGTCTGGATTCAGCCTGTCAGGTGAAGACACGCGGCGGCTGGGCTGGGGGGGTGCAGGGCCACTGGCCACACTGCTCCAGCCCCTGGCCTGGGGCAGGGGGCCACTGGGAGATGGCCTGGGGCAAGCTGAGCACAGAAATGGAGCATGGCAGGGTGAGGCACCATGTGTCCCTTAAAGGATGTGGCTGGAGCTGGCACCTTGCAGTAGAAACAAGGCAGACTGTGGCCATGGAGGTGCTCTTGCTGGGTCTGTTCATGGAGGAGCGTCTTACAGAGACGTTCGAGCCACTGCTGCTCTCGGTGTCATCACTGGAATTGGAGAGGGAGCAGATTTCTGTAGACAGCCTTGGGAGGCCCTTTGGCAAGACCCCAGGCTGCCTGACTGCTCAGTCCTGTGAAGAAAATGCTCTAACTTTGTTTTCCCCCTCCCCTTTGTGCTCTCCTGTCCTCTCCCAGGTACCCAGATCGATGAGGGCATGCGCTCCACAAGCAAGCGCATCGTCGCGCCCCCGGGGGGCCGCTCCAACATAACCTCCCTGAGTTAAACGTCCCTGCCCAGGAGGAAACAAAACCCTGTTCAAGCGAAGGAAGACAAATGGTACATTGGTGTTTAAGAAGGAAAAGCAAATAAACCTGTTCAGAAGAATCAATAAGCCTCAAGCCTTATGTTTCACAAATGCTACTTGCTACCTAGCTTTAAAGATATTGCTTCATTTTGTTTTATGCATAGCCTTAAAATTCTGTTGTTGTTGTTGTTGTTGTTGTGGGTTCGGTTGGGTTGTGTTTTTACCTTCCTTTCTGTATGCATGCCGCTCAGACAGGTCGCTCGGTTCAGTGTGTTACTCGTGTTGAACGCGTGCGGGATGCCGTGGTGCGGGACAGCCAAAGGGCCGGGACGGCAAGCGGGGCCCGGCCGGGGCCACAGTGAGGGATGGGGAGGACAGGTTCACGGGAGCTGTAGGGGCAGGTGGGTCTGTGTTGTGTTCGTGTCCTTCATCTCCACCCAACGCTCATCGGCATTTCTCCACAAGGCCCATGGGGGAGCCCGAATCATCTCTGTAACAGCTGTCACAGCACCTCGTGTAAGGAGTTTTACTACTTTGTACACTTTATTAAAAAAAAAAAGTTGTTCCTTCAAACAATTTGTGTTGCTGTTTGGCTCTTTTCTTCCAGGGCTGCTGCTGGGCAGGGCTGCTGTGGAGCTGTGCCCCGCAGGTGAGATCCAGGAGGGGCTCCAGGGGCTCCAGGAGGGGCTTTGGGTGGCGTTTGAGATGGAGGAGCCCCAGTGCAGGGACAGGCTGTCAGAGGGAGACCGCGCGGTGCTCGCTGCTCTCGGTGTGTTGATGCAGCTTCTCAGGCAAAAGCAGAGGTGTTGGCAGAACAATGTGTTGCAGGTAACAGTCTGTTGGGTCTGTGGGTCTGCTCCCCAGCTGCAGCTGGACCCGGCCGTCGCAGGCCGCGCACACCCGGTGGAGCCGTGCCTGTTGTCTGTGCAGTGACAGAGACCGGCTGCCGTGGCACGGCCAGGCCCTGGTGTTGGGTCTGCCCCGCTGTTTTCTGTGGGAGCCTGTGAGTTAAACGCTCCCTTCTATCAAGTGGTGTTTATCAAACCACAGCCTTCTAAAGCTTGCAAAGCATGCAAGAAAAGAAAACTTGATTGGATTTTAAGTATTACAAACATTAAGTGTCCATTTAGGCTGTGCTAAATAAGTGCACTTTTTTTTCTTCCTTAAGTATTTGACCTTGAAATATTTATTTTCACAGGCCTGCAGCTCAGAAAGCACAAGTTATCCGTGCAGCGCCCTCAGGGGCCGTGCCAGGGGTGGGGAAGGGGGCTCATACCTACACGTTTAGTGAGATTCTGCTACCAAGTAATTAAGGATGTTTTCCTGTTGCCTGGTAGTGATTAAGCCGAGAATGTGCCTCTGTTTATAGGGAAAGAGGGGAAAGGAGAGATGGTTGTAGATGTCGTCAGGGAATTTTTAAAAATGTGGTGTTCTTACCATTCAAGTACTCAAGTTTGGGTTTTTTTTTTTTGGTCAGCCAGTACAACGGTACTTATGCAGCAATAGATATTTCTCCAGCGAGGAACAGGGTTAGTTTTCTTGTCTGGGGCTCCAGATAAACAGAATTTTGGTGTACGAACCTCTCTGCTACCCCCAGGGGACAGGTACAGCTGCTGGGACTGTCCCTCTGGGCCACACCTGGCCCCAGACCTGCTGTAGGACCGGGCAAAAAACAGGATGTATGGAATCATCTGGGAAGGAGCCTATCATTTGCTGTTGGTTTTATTCTGATTTTTTTTTTTTTTTGAGTTGATCAGATTTAGCCAGAAAGACAGGGAGGCACAGGGAATACAAGGAACATCTTTGGGCAAAAGGGAGACAAACAGTTCATCATGCATTCATTATATTGCTGAGGATAGGAAAAATGTCAAATAAGGAGGTGAAACATCAGGTCTGCCAAAGCATTTAAATAATTGCATCATTCCCAGCATTACCCTAATAGAGATGTTTTGGCCAATCTCAGTCTTGGCAAAAACTGCACCAGAGTACAGCTCTTGCTGCAAAGAGTACCTGCTTAAATCAAACATGATTTCAATGGCAGAGCAATTGAAAATACACATTCGAATTTACCTCTGATGTTGGAAGCCAGACCCCATCAGATTCAGTGAGTTGCAGCAGTGTTGATGTGATGGTGAACAGGTTTTTCAGGCTGACCTGGAAAAGCATCTGGATTCGCCAGTGCCTGGTTGTCACCCTTCATCTCCACATCTGCGGCTCTGACCTCTCCCCAGCCAGCGCCGCTCTGCGAGATCAGGTACAGGAACCAGCGTGGAGAGGGGGAATCAGAGGGGAGGCCTTTGCTGCCTCCTCCCAGCCAAGGACGGAGATCATTGCCGCTTCCAGGCCCCCGTGCCCACAGTCACAGGACACTCGCAGGAGGCCACCTTTGTAAGCAAAGGCCACCTTTGTCACCAGGTGCTGGGGGAGACCCTGAGCTGAGAGCAGCCTCTTCCAGCTGGAGCCATCTGCTGCGAGCTCCTGTGGGAGGCCAGAGGTCCCCAGAGCCTGGACCCATCACCAGGAGTGACACCAGCGATGGCACCTCCAGAAGGGTGCAGGCTCAGCCTTTGGGCTGCTCTGCTGGAGGCCACCACGGGCTGTGACGCTGGCTTGCCCAGCTGAGAGGGTGAACACTCTGTGTCTCATCCATTTTCACAGTCATATTCCCGCCACCAAGAAAGGTACAATAATAGCATCCATGTCTAACTGCCTGTGGCAAATTGTGGAGGCAGGACCCCCAGCCTCTCCCCCCAGGCCCAGGACCCGCTGGGGTGGGGTGGGAGCAGAGGCGGGGGGTGCCCCAGCCCCAGGCTGTCGGCAGCATCCCGGCAGCGGGGGGTGAGTCCCGGGGGGCAGCGTTGTGCCGGTGGGCGGTGGGTGAGTGCTGGCCCCTCGAGGATGCTCCAGCCGGGGCGGTGCTGCTCTCAGAGGTTGTTGTTCTGGTTGTCCTCCTTGCACGTGCCTCTGCTTTTGGTCAATGTCATGGTCTCCTGGGTGGTGCTGTGGTGCTGCCTCACTCTTCGGGAGAGAAAGGGAGGGTTGAGCTGTGAGAGGAAGCCCAGGCAGTGCTGTGTCCCACGCAGTGACACAGCCACCTGGGAGCGACCCCATCCCTGCCATGAGAGGCCGCTTGTCCCACAGGGGCCCACCGAGCCCCCGCAGCCCAAGCCCCCACAGCCCTGAGCCCCCACAGTACCAGGGTGGGCACAAAGGGGGCAGGGGATGCAGTTGGTGGTTGTGGGCTCAGTCATGCACCTCAGGAATGGAAATGTCACATCAGTCCCCAGCAGACGACAGCTCGGCCAGCACTCACCCCAAGCAGCTCCTAACCCCCCTCTGCAGCATTTGCCAAGATGGCCCGACCCCCACTTCTGTCAAAGGCCAGGGTCTCTCATGCTGCCCCATCATCACTACTTACTTTTCTCTGTTGAAAACAATGAAGTCCCTCTGGAGCATCTCTAGGTGCTTTTGAAGGTGGCAGGCCTTTCACATTAGAATAGAAAAATAAAGAGATCATAGAACCATAGAATCATAGAACAGTTTGGTTGGAAGGGACCTCTAAAGGTCATCTAGTCCAGCCTTCACAGCTGACACAGAAAGACATTACAAGGACAATTTCAAGGAGATACAGAGAGGTCATTAGCTATAGAGCATCTTTAGCACTGCAGTGGGGAGAAGGGCACTAAGACTGTCCTCTCACACAAAACCAGTGTGTTTATGTGCTCCTTCCATCAAGGCAAGATGGGAATAAGTTGGTCCTAAGGGAAAGCCATGCTTGCTCTCACCTGGGAGGAATTGCTTTTGCTGGTGTCTTTCTCCTTCTTCGCCAAGCGCTTTTTTTTCTTGTGAAGAGGTTTGGATTCGAGGATCATTTCTTCCAGTTCAAAGGTTGGATCACAGTTCAGTCTGCCTTTCTGGAGGGGAGAGAGGTGGCCGTAAGTGATCAGGGCCTGGCTTGAAGGGTCTCTCATAAACTGGGCTGCATCTGGGAGCTAAATTTTGTAAAAAATAATTACACCTGCACACAGAGCCAGAACAGCTGCTGTACTTCTACATATTCTATCAGTGCCTGCAGCCAGAGGACACTGCCAAGGTGTGACAATTGCTTTTTGTACTTGCTGCTTCTACTCAGCCCTTTGGCTGCTTCAAGGTGATGGCGAGGATGCTGTGTCTGGCTGGGCTGTGCCTCTGCCGGGGGTGGGGGGGGCACACACAGAAACCTGCAAAACTGGTTTTCAAGCAACACACAAACACCCACCACAGAGAAAACCAGCAACAGGGCAGGGAAATACATACACTTAACAAATATTCATAGTTTAGCGCAACTTTTGTTTGGCTGAAAACCATTTGGAGTAAGACTGCACATGACAGCCCTTGGACTCTTTTACATCAGGGTTATGTTACTTCTGTGCTGCTTTAATCCAATTAAAAAAGGATCAGAAACACTAACCTACTGTATTTGTTATTTTACTGTGAACAATGGGCTTGTTATGGAGAGTCATTACAGGAAGAAACAATTATCATAAGGTGGGGGGTGATCTCCAGGCTGCTAACGAGCCTCTGTCCGTTCATTGAGGTTTGCGTTTGAGGACCTCGTCCCCAGGGCTGCGAAGGGGGCTCAGCGTGGGGGGCTCAGTGTGGGGCCTCAGTGTGGGGCCTCAGTGTGGGGGGGCTCAGTGCGGGGGGGCTCCAGGCACTGTCCGCCTGTGCTGCATCCGGTGTGACACAGTCCAGAGCATGTAAGAGCAGTCCTGCACCCAGAAATGCTGGGAATACTATGAACACAGCATATCAGTTTTGGGGCACCCACGCTTTGTAGCCACCCCCCCACTACTCTTTGTTACACCCACAGGAAAGTGACAAACATGCCCTTGCCTCCCTTTCCCCGTCCCATACGACATCTGACGCGCTTGTGCAAATCTGTCAGAGCCTCCCTTCAGCGGGAGCTGGGCGCAGGGACGGGCAGCCACATGGGATGTGTGGGCACGGCCAGAGCCTTTTAAAACCAAATTTCCTTACCGTGGGGATGAACTCCGGCATGATCCGCTTCTGCAGAACAGCATCCCAGTTCACATCCGACAGATAGGGAAAGCCCTGGATATCCTTCAGCTGAGAAAAACGCTTCTTGGGGTTTGGCTCAAGCAACTGCAGCGAGAGTTAAATGGAGGGGGTGAGAAAGGGAGACCCCGAGATGCGACACAGGAGATGAGGAACATCCAGTGTGTGTGGCGGTTACAGTGGGTGACGGCTGGGGCAGGGACATGGGGGGTCTGTCACCGCTGCCCTTTGTGAGGGAGGGGGTGGGACGGGCAGAGGAGCCGGGGGTCGCTGGGGGCTGCGGTGACCGTTTCCAGTTTGGGGCGGGCCGCAGGGACCCTGCCCAGGATGTCTCATTTTCATTAAAAAGTTTGAGTGTGTTTCATTAGAGCGGACAAAAATACTTCTACATAGTATTTGTAACAAAATTATAGATGAAAGCTACATTAAGTCCTACTTTATTGCCTACAGTTATTTGAAAATGAGAAAACTATTTACACACTTTGCAAAATTTGCAGCTGGTGCTGGCGGGGTTCAGCTTCGCTGCCACAAACGGCCTCTGACACTGTCCCTGACAACAGTTTTGTTTATTGAAGCTATGGCTTCACTTCAACATGATTTCAGCTTCAGAATGATTCCAGCAATGATTCTGAAGCAATTTCGAAAACAGCTTTGTTAAAAAAAAAAATTACAGTAGTGCATAAACCTCAGGCATCAAAGGACTTCAATGGCGTCAGCACTTCTTGCAAGTCTTTTCATTATTGGGAATAATGCTTTTTAATAATAAAAAAAAATTATGCAGTTTTTTGGCCAAATTTACCAACACATATATTAATGTCTACTCCTATGTTGTTTCACTCCAGAGAGACACAGTTATGGGATAAACTCTGGAAGCAGCACCTGCAGGTGTCCTTGGCAGAGCTGTGCTGGCTCCGCACCAGCAGGAGCCGTGTCCCATCGCCCGTCGGTCACCACATCACTGTGGCTGCCGCGTTAGAATCTGCCTATTTGTCACATGGTGTCACCTGAAGGTCACTCACACCGGGGCTGGACACCGTTTGCAGCGAACCCCCCCTCAATGTACTGTGAATGCTGGACATGACATGTCCCACCCCAGGCCATGGCTTCCACCCTGCCCTCACCTTCTTGATCAGCGACACCATCTCCGTGGACCAGGCAGCGGGGTACATCACTCTGGCCGTCCTGAACACGTGAGCGATCTCATTTGTGGAAGTGTTGGCACGAATATGGTACGGCCTCTGTGAAAAACGCCACAAGGAAAGCATTTTAATTTATCTACTTTTTCAGATTTATCTACTCCTCGTGAAAATCTCTAGAGCAAAGAAGCTCCAAAGAAAGACTGTACACTCCCCAAGCCTCCCATTGAAAGGCTCTCCTTGGGGATTGGAGCTCAGTTGAAATAATGATAATAATAACCATGTCAGCAAGAACAACAGTAGTAACTAGATATTTAAACAACATGACAGATAGAAGGCAAACCCCAAAAGCTAGTCATTAGCCAGCCTGTGTTTGCCTGGATGTTTCAATATTGGTATCTTAAAGGGCTATCAAAAAGGATTTTATACAGTGCAGTGGTTAGAGCATCCCCAATATTCACTGCAAAATGTGCTGCTGTTTTCAGTTGTTCATTCCTGTTGGATACGACACAAGTAAAAAGGAGCAGGATTTCTCCCACCTAACAAATCAGCTGAAAAAAAATGATGTCCCAGGAAGGGTTACAAGCTCTGTCTGTGACATCGGGCTCAGGATGACCCATCCCCCATGTCCCCCTCTCAGGGGTTCTGGGGGCACAGTGCTGGCTGAGCACTGAGAACGTGGTCTGAGAGGATGAGCCACACACAGCCACTGTCACCCACCAGGTGAAGTCACCTCCACCTTTAACTCCCCACAGCAACACTGCCCTACCTTGGAAGAGAGTTGACAATGGTAGAGTGTTTCCATTTTGAAATATTTTTGATTCCCAGATTTTTATGGTATTTCGGCGGGGGGGAGGTACATTTCAAAAATAATACCTAGAAATTGTGAGATCCAGCCAGTTGCTTTGTGGTTAACCCGTACCAACACTAGATGGACCTCAAGGTCTCCCTTCACTTCCCCCATGCGGAACCACCACTGGTGCCACCATCTCACCCTGGCTGAGCCTGGGGTTTGAACACCCAGCAGCAGAGTGCCATCAAGCCAAAAGTCACTGTGATGACCAGCCCTGCAATTCATTTAACTTTACAGATGGAAAACTCAAATACGATATTAATACGCTTATGGAAGGCACATGGCTTCAGTCTCCCAACAGGTCACACAACCAGGTCCCCTGAATGTGTACTAACTTGATCACTCACAATTTGTAACACTCAAATTCATTTAAAAATCCGATCTTTAAAATATATCGAAGAAAACATTTTTTTAGGCATTCTGCAAACATTGATGATGACTTTCTTAAAAATGTGTTTTCCATGCTAATACTGAAATACGTTTCCTGGCCTCACAAGATTTTAAACAACCTTTTGCTTAGAAGAATGTAATTTAAATAATTTTGTCCCACTTTTTTTGCACAGCACTTCCAAACCACTCATCTAACTATCTGTCTGCAAGGCCCCCAACCTTACCTGAGTCAGCAGCAGAGCATGGATGTGAGAGGCAGGGACTGTGCTTTATTAATAATTTACATATTGCGATTTGCTTTTGCTCAAACTGCTCAGTCTTATTACAACAGCAATGAGATTTTTTTTCAAGTTTTCTTTTTTTCCTTGCAGGACAGCAGCTGAAAGTAACCTATGCTGCAGCCCAGGCTCCAGAGCTGCCACTCGTTAATCAGCCCGGTTTCCTTGCCCATCTCTGGCCAGCCCAGGGCCCCGGCCGCTGCGGGGACCTGTTGCAACGTGATGTTCTGTGTCGCAATGGTTTCTCTCTGAGCTCTTAGCTGTGACCACAAGAACCCTGGTGAAGATGAGGTTTTTGCTCCCTACACTGGAATAATCCTTAAGGCCATGAATTTGGTTTGACCCTTCCACCCGTGTCGTAGAGCAGTGACCTTTCCAACAGAGTGATTAAGGCAAGAGAGGGATGGGGACTGGAGCCCTCGCACGTACCCGGGTCCTGAGCAGCTCATAGGCGGTGATTCCCAGTGACCACCAGTCCACAGCGAAGGAATAGGCGGTGGGTTTTGTGGAGTTAAACATTTCAGGTGCTGCAAAATACAGAAAAAAGAAAGTTTGCCTTGCTGCAATCTCAAGTGGGAATGAGCAATACAGAGTGCTTGATCCGTGCCACAGATCTGCCAGCGGCACGAATTAGCATATTACCCATTACCAAGCCTTTGATAATTTCTGTGTTTTTCTTCAAAACAATGGCATATGGCTGCTAGGCTGATCCTTTACCAAAACACCACTGAGGTGGACAGGAATCAGAATGTGCAGGTTTCCCTGCAGCAGCTTGACTTTTGGTCTCTGTCAGGCTCCTTGCCTTGAGATGCAGAAACACCCCGCAGCGAGGAGGACCCTGCGCAGACCCCGCAGCGAGGAGGACCCTGCGCAGACCCCGCAGCGAGGAGGTTCCGGCACCCTCTGCCCTGGTGTCCTGCTCGGCACCGAGCACCATCGCCGTGTGAGCCAGAGCTGACCCGGTTCCCAGCACGAAGCTTAGCCCAGATATTTGCCTGCCCTCGGAACAGACACACCTCGAAGCCTTGACCCTGCTGAGTAACGACGTGTGCAATTAGCACGGCATGAAACACTTTCTGACCAAAGAAGCGTTTCAGCTCCTCTGTGCTTTACTCTCCCCGCCAGTGAAATTTCTACTTGAGTGGAAAGTTACAAAACTTAATTGATGAAAGTGTTTAAATGATGGGATGGGCCTGAGAAAGAGGAGTGATACCACCATTATAACTGGATTGTTTAATGTTCAGTAGATACAATCCAGTTCATATGGATTATAGAGTGCTCTATATATACTTAGAGCTTTCCCAGACCCTATGAACCTCCTCCCCTGTACGAAGCACCCCAACCCCAGTGTCCCGGCGAGAGCCCCCCCTGCTCCACTCCTGCAGCACCGGCACCCCCATGGTCCCTCCAGTGGATGTCCCAGGGATGCTCTGCCCACAAACGAATGAAGTCCTCTTGCTGACACAGGACTTGCCTGTTACCACACAGCAAATGTGCTTCGGAACAAGGACTAACCCTAATTCACTGAATCTGGGCATGAAATTGGCCTGAGATCTCCTTGCCTCCCCCAAAAACCGCTCTGCCCTCGACGCAGCAGATCTGCACGTCAAAAGCTGCTCCCGTCCCACTCAAACCTCTCTGTTCACATTTAAAGCACTTCAATCTGGCAGAGCCTAAATCCAGCCTCACACGGAGAATGAAAGCAGCTTTTGAGAACCATTTGTATGGAGTGTAAACGCAGACATAGTGCCGACTGCACCCTTGGCAGGGAAAAGCAAATTTTAACTGAACGCAGCCTGAGAAACACAGCTTTTTAGGGGGAGGTTTCCAGGCTAATAGGAAGTGGGTGGAGGCACAGACTGAAATGCTCTTTCTTAGCCAAGAAATTTCCCTTTTCAGATTAAGGAAAAAAAATACTGTAGTATTTTTGTGTGAGCTGGGAGGTAAGAACTGCACTAAAAAACCAAACCAGGGAGCATTGCCTTCTTTTTGTGCATATTTTCCTTTTTAAAAGGATTGCACTGGTGGTGCGAAGGTGAAGGGTCAGTTTGGTCTTCTTGGTAAAAAGGAGGTTCCCAGGGGATCACCCCAAGGGATATGGCCACGCAGCAGCCACAGGGAGGCTGCGTTATTTAGAAGAAGGAGGAAGGGGGGGACATTCAGAGTGATGACCTTTGTCTTCCCAAGTCACAGTCACGCTGATGGAGCCCAGCGTTCCTCAGGGTGCTGAACCCCCACCTGCCATGGGGAGCAGGGAATTAATTCCTTGTTCTGCTTTGCTTGTGCGCAGCTTCTGCTTTGCTTATTAAACTGTCTCTATCTCCAACCATGAGTTTTCTCACTTTTACTCTTCTGATTCTCTCCCCATCCCAACCAGGGGAGTGAGCGAGCCGCTGCGTGGCCACTTCTGCACCAGCTGTGCCTCCCTTTCCCTCAGGCAATGCAGACCCATGACCACTGTGCACAACTGTCCTCTGTCCTGCTGTCTGAGGACAGCACCCTGTCCCCAGCACCCTGTCCTCCACGGTGGCCACCAGAGCCAACGCCTCGCTCGCCACTTCCCGATGCAGATCTGGCATCAGTGCCGCGGTGCTCTCGACCGTGTCAGCTGGACACCAGGGCAGGGCTCTGCCCCACGTGCCCAGCAGACGCTGCAGCCCGGGAACACCTAAAGTCCACACACTTGGCCCAAACACAGAGTAAAGCTCATTTTTAAAGCAGCCAGTTTATATAAAAATTCAAATTGTTGCTCGTGATGCAGCAGTGTCAGACTTGTGCTAATGCTTGGAGGGACCAAATACAACACTTTCTGCTTCACTTTCCCTCTCAAGTGTTGCAGGAGCATTTTGTCACTGCCACACAGTTCGGCTGCTGCTTGTGAAACACCCTGAGCTCTCAGGAGTGCAACTATCTCATTTTATAATCAAGAGCGTGCTGTACAGCATGGCATAACAGCTCTAAAACCTGTGTTTACAGTACGCCTGCTTTGTTTGTTGTGTGCAATCAGCAGAGGGATGTGCATTTCCCAGCTGGGCCAGGGTGTTACTGGGGGGCTGCCCCCGTGATCCCCCACAGCACCTTGAGACTGTTCCACACCTCAAACACATGGTATGTCACATGCCAGGAGGAAGAGTCCAAACTCTCATCAAAAAAGGCTTCCTCTGTACCCCACCATGGCTGTCAAACCAAGACCATAAAACAGCAATTCAAGCACACACAACTGTCATCGGTTCTTACCCATATAGGGCTTCGTGCCAGCAATGGTGGTGACCTGCGTTTCTTTCGTCAGCATCGTGGCAATATTGAAATCCGTGATGTGCACGTGTCCTGAAAGACAGAGGTTAATGTGCAACCTGGTTAGCTTAAATTTCATGAGAAACATCTTTGAATCAGAAACTTAAAGTAAAATACTCTATGGAAAGGAGTTTCCAGGAAAAAAGCATTCTGGTGGCAGAAGCGATGGAAAATATTTCATCTCACAGGCTGCTTAGAGATTTCTCTTGTTACATCAAATATCCCCTTACTTACCCTTTGGGGAGCAAAACATTGAGGTCTCCAAGAAGTCATTTAATGATGATTGTTTTGAGTCTTTATAAATTTTCAGGGAAATAGAACTGAACTTTTCTCACAGAAAAAAAATCCACTATGTTTTTGGAAAAAAAATAAAATCCTTTGTATTTTTTGCTTTCTAGCTACTTGCTGTTTGATGTCCCCAGGTACCAAGCACTCTCTCCATTTCCCTCTTCAGAGGATGTCTCTAGAATGGAACAAAATACCTTTGGCATCAAACAAAAGAGCCTTGCACAAGGAATTAAATCATGAAAACCCTTGTGGGGCAGGAACAGTATCACTCCCAGCACTATAGTGCACACACCTGCTGCCTGAAAAATGACCAGGAAACAAGAGGTGGATGTGATTTGCAGGGATGAGAAAGGAAATGCTTCCACCTGCCTCACCTGCCTCTTGCCTGCTTGTCTACTGGTGTGTTTGTGTTTTTTTTTTTCCAAGAGGTTAATTTATTTCTCTTTACTCACTGAACTCCTGTCAGGGAGCAGACCAACCATGTGCAGCCGTACAGGTGACCAGCACAAGTGAATTTCTTTGACACTCATGGGTTGCTTTGGCCTCATTCTCCTGGTTCAATGCCCTTCATCTTGTCTTCTCCTGACCTCGCACATCCTCTCCTCCGGCGCTGAACTTGCTCTGCCCTGACAGAGCTGGACTCCTTATCAAAGGCATCAGATGTTTTGGATGTTGTGTTTTGCAGACTCATCACCCTCCTCTGCAGGAACAGAGGGGGCTGAGTTGCTGTTGTTTCCTCTAACCACAGAGATCAAACCAAAGTGCCTTCTGTGGATAGGGACACTGTGGCAATGCTTCCCTCAGTCGTCAGCTTCAACAGCCAGGAATCACTGCTGCTTGAGCTGGAGGGTTAGAGTGAAATCACCTTTATATGCCTAAAAATTGATGCTTTGGCAATGAATTCCTGTTGTCTTGTCTGGATGCTATGAAACATTTAAGTAAATCTTCACAATTGCACCTATAGCTCTGTTACACGAGAACAGTGATAAAAGTTCGCCTGATGCAAGCATCTGATCTAGCTGGGAAAATTTGGGGAATAAAAGCAGAATTTGTAATTTCACCTAAAAGCAATTCCTGCCTGTGTCTCCTCAACGATAGTGTAGTGTATGAAGTGCAGGAGCGTTGGGCCCACACCCGGTATTTGCCATGGCCACGGTGCAAAGCACACCCCGGGCAGATTCCTCACTACATCTGCAGTGTTTGCCAGGCTTGGGCTTGAAGGAAGAAAGGAAAACCTGAGGTCCCTTGGGGGAGCGGTGGGCACCACCGGGAGAGCCAGCGAGGGGTCAGAGCTGCCCCCACCCCAGACGGGACCCGACCGATGTGCCAAGAGCACGTGTGTGTCCCGGCTGCTCGCGCTGCGCGACACACCAGCCCTCCCTCCCCCATTCTGCACACTAAAGACGGGGCAAAATCACCAGGGAGTACTCGAGAGAAAAGAATGAAGATACAACCGCCTTGTCTGGATGTGTCCTCTATGTCCTTGCATTGTTTTTTCTTTCATCTCCAGCTCTCATCCCACTTTCTGGGGAGCTCTTTTCATAAATGTGAATCATAAAGACTTACTAAGAATTTGATATTCCAAGCACAAACGTGCCTTGCTCTGGATGCATCTATTAAATGATTCACTTCAAACAAATCACAAGTTTTACAAACTACCCACCTGGGAGATTACCAGCTCAGGCCAAGGAGGCCGAGGCAGGGGCTCTGGGGGGGGAGACCAGGGACGGCAGCTCCCGGGAAGCGCGAGGGAATCGCTGGGAGCTGCTGCTGAGCTTTAAGGCTCGTGTTTTCCTGATTGCTCAGTGTCTCTACCTGCAGCCCGTTTGGAAAGAGACATGCTCCACATCATGTTCTTGCCAAAGCCCATCCAACCTAACACTATAAAGAATATGAAGCTGGAGGCATCAGGGACTGTGGAGCGTGAAGGCTCTTGGACAGACTGTGCCTTAACTTTCTTACCTGAGATTAGTGAGCAAATGGGCCATGCATGCCCTGCATTGGCAAGAACTCTCCCATTTTAGCACTGCCCTCGAGAACCCTTGGCATTGGTATAGGAAAGGCACAGTCCATTACAGGGCTCTTGCAGAAAACCTGAGTTTTATTAGAGATAAAACTGAGATTTTCTTCAATTTTATTAGACAAATGACCTGGCCAAAAACCCCTGAGCAATTAGTCACAATTCCTGGAAGCTGCCATCTGTTCTGTTCTTTTACCCCCAGGTGAGCCATGCTGCCATCCAGCCAAACCAATACCCTTATCGTTAAAGGAGGAAATCACTGTGCTTGGAATGACTGTTGTGGGGGGTCTTCTGCTGAGGAATTTTCCATTGTGGGACCTCATCCCAATCTCTGATGTTGAACAGCTGCTTTATTTATTGCAGAGAAAGACATTTCCTCAATATCCCACTTTATTTATGGCTCACTTTAATTTCCTAGCTGAAATCCGTATGGTGATAGAGAATGTCACCGACCAGGGTGACAGAGGCAAATGGATGAGGTGCACGTTAAGTTCCTGACCATCAGCAGCGGGACAACACATTGCAATGCGTGGCATCACAAGGTGCATTTGTACCATCAAGAACCTGCACCACCTCTTACACAGAGATCAGATGATGTGCTCCAGGGCTCCTGCAGCCTCCTTGTGGATTCACCACAGCAAAGAGGGTGCTGCAGTTTGTAACAGCCTTTGGGTATATACATCTGGAAGGGTGAAGAGTCACAGCTGGAAAGGAGCTTCACAGCTGGAAAGGAAGGCGGCCAAAGGGCAGCGTGGGGTGTCAAGAAGAATCTGAGAAATGAAGGACTGCAGTCAGATTGCTGAAGGTCTTCAGGTGCTTCATACTCTCAGGGGACTGGTCTCGATCAAGAACATTATGAAAAACTGATGCCAGCAAATAGCATGATTCTGTGATCATGGTTGTGGAAGCCTGGTGAAGGGAGAAGTGAGGCAATGGGGAGCTGCAGCCCATTCCACGAGGAAAGAGATATTGAAAAACAAACACCACCTACTAGGCTAAATATAGTTAAACGTGCTACGGTGACAATTGCTCTGGGGACAAGAGAAAAATGGCACTGTCTTTGCACAAAGCTTTCTGTATGCGTGAGAGGACATACCTCTGCTGCCATGGATGAAGAAAAGAAATACAAGTAGTCAGAAGGACACTGAAGCCAAGGGTACATCCACAGAAAATAACTCTGAACCTCTGCAACAGTTAAAACATCACAGTGAGCAGAGAACAGGCTCAAAAATCAACCCAAATTGCAGTGTCATTACCGAAGCCTGCAGGTTCCGTCCCGCGGAGCTGAATGCAGCTGCAGAGACAAGCAGAGCTTTCCCCTCTGTTCCTCCCCTCTTGGAGCAATGGGACCTACATCTCCAGGGCTCTCCTGTCCCCGCTCCCTCGGGGGTGGCTGTGTCACCCCGTCCTACAGGGCACGGGGCTTCCCGGAAGACAGGGACAGGTCACCCCAGAGTGTCCTGGGGTGAGGGCTGACCGAAGGCAGCGCTGGCCACCAGTGCTGGCTGGAAAGGTGGCCCCGGGGCCATGGCTGGACCAGCAGGTCCTGGGTGGATGCTGGTGGAAGGGAGGATGGATCTCTGCATCCATCCAGGGGCAAGAGCAGGAGAGAGGCAGCGAGAGAGGCTATGGCACTTGGAGGCAGAAGGACGTTTGCTGACAGCTCCTAAATAAATAATTAGCCAGCACTTTGAAATTAGAGGTCATATGCAAAACGGTGCTGCCAGGCAACCCCAGCCACACAGGAGAGGCACTGCCATTCTGTGGGAGCTTCAGCATCTCCATTACAGCCTCTGAAGTGATAATGAATTCAGATACACCTTGTCCCTGTACGGACTTTTTCTCTTGGAGTGCTTTGCTGCAGTTGCTAATGAAGATTTCTCACAATAAGCCAGTTACATGGATGTTAAAAAAAAACCTAAAATGACAAAGTGTTTTTCTAATGAGTTAAAAGCTAATAAATATCAGACAATTCTTCACTGTGAGAGCTTTGCCAGGACAAAAATGGTGTGTAGAGAGTAATGCAAGAGTTTTGCCTGAGAAAAAGACTAAAGAAAAAAAATGATAGCAACTTCTGTAATATACCCAGCTCCAAATCCTCTTTGGAGCTCCCTCCCAATGTCAAATGCTCAAGGAAAAGGAAAATACATGAATGAAGAGTATCTATTCAACCATAATCCATTCTGTTTGCAAGCATACATTACACACAGCCTGCACATTGCACACAGGAGCATTTCCATTAAAATTATGACATTTGAGTGACTTTTAAGCAAGAGCCAAAAAGGTTTTAAAATGAGGTCTGCTGGGCAAAATGTGTGGTTCCCACCAATGCCTTCGACAGACACCAGGAGGTCGGTCAGTCAGACTAAACAGCCCCAGAAATACCACAGCATCCCGGGGTGCCCAGCGCCCTGAGGGTACAGGACACTGCCCCCCAGAAAGCCAAAGACAGCAACCAAATCACGGGAGGATGGTCCCGTCCAAACTGAACCCGGGAGGGAAAGCCACACAAATAAGGAAAGCAACAGGCACCTGAATTTGAACTTCCAGGTTTCTGACTCTGCTTTTATGCACAGGCATGACCCCAAAGCAGCAGCACTTACCGTGCTCATCCAGCAAAATGTTATCAGGCTTGATGTCTCTAAGGAAAAAAGCAGAGAAGGGGAGAGAGCCATTAGCCTGGAAAAGGGACAGGAAACAGTGGTAGAGCCTTAGGGCAGCCCAGGCCCTGGGGGGACACAGGTCAGAGACATCAGGCCCCAGAAGGTGTCTCTGGTGGGGCTCCTCAGCTCTGATGTATCCGCAGGGTTTGATTTAGGCATGAGAAGGACTAATGGTACAAGAGGAGGAGTGGTGGGGCAGGGCTAGGGCTGTGAAGGCTGCTGTGGTCTGGTCCAGCAGCACCCAGGCAGCCCACCCGCAACGACAGAGCTGATGTTCATCTTTTTCCTCCTTTTACTTCTTAATCTGTTTCACTACTATATTGAGAGCTGTTCCCCATTTACTCAGTAAAAATCAAATTATTTTAACATCTTTGTTCTAGAAACAAATGGGTTCTGCACAGGTTTTGTCCCTGAATAAAAAAAACAAAAACAAAACCCAAACAAGAAAATAATAACACCTACAGCAAGGCTGCAGGGAAATGCTTTCTGCTGAAGGGAGAAAAAGTACACCTGATACCCCTGCTGTGTACACCTGAGCGACTGTACAAGACATTACCTGGTTTTAATGAGCTAATTACATCATTCCCCATTCACCTGCTATCAGCCACCTGGCAACCGAACGCCCCACAAGCAGCCCACAAGGCAGGAACACGTGCAACAACCCTGCACCGTCCTCAGGCTGCCTGCTATCCCCAGGGGCTCAAAGGGAAGAAACGAGCACGTTTAGGATTTCATCTTTAAAAATGCAGTCACTAAAGATAAAGTTTGAATTCAGTAGCTACTCGGAATTAAGGAAAGACAATATATCTAATTATCATGTAACAGGTTACAGTTCTCTGGCACCTTCTCACCAAAACTCCTTCCCGTGGGTCACAAATATCAGTCACCTCCTTGTGCCAGCCCCATCCCATGGATAAGCACAGGGACGGGGGTCCCTGGCAAGAGAGAACGGGGCAGCTTTGCATAAGTGGCTGGTTTTCCCCGAAAATGCAGCAAAACCGTGCCCCAGGGCAGGGGCAAACAGCCCCGATGGCCAGAAGTGCTGTTTTTGATAGCGAAAAATGGTGATGCCACCACACTCGAGTGTTTTAGAGAAAACACTAACTTAAGAAAAAACTTTAAGAAATGTTTCAGCAAAAAGAGTTTGAAAAAAATGCATTCTTTGAATCCCTTGATACAGAAATATTGTCAAAGTTTTGAAATGAACCATAAATACAGGTGTTCATTTCTCATCCAATTTTCAACTTTTCAATTATTAATTTTTTATCTCCTCTGGGGCGTTCTCTGATCTCAGTCTGCTGTGTAGCCTATGGAATTACACCAGCACAGTGACATCATTCTCAGGGTGCAAACAAGGAACGGGGATAATTTTGTTTATTGATTATTTGTATATTTATTTTTTATAAAATGCTTATACCATTTCCTAGCCTGAAAAAATGAACAAACATACCCCACTCTTCTACATGTAGGTGGGCAATGATTCCAGCCATCCCTCTGTTTTGCTGCCCGGGGGGAGCTTTGTTCAGAGAAAATAAGCAATGGCTTGCCTTCTCCTGATGGTCCCAATTACAGATGTTGCAGTGTAATTGACTCAGCCAAGTCACTTTCTCAATCTAACACTGTCCCATTGGGACAACCTGTGGTACAGTGTTAATTAAATCACTTGCAAATTTTACAGACCGTCATACATGTTTTGTTGTACTCAATTCACCTTCAACACTGCTGCTTGAAACACACACTGCAGCCTGAGCTTTAGCTTCTCCTCCCTGTCTTTGCAAATAAACCTCTGGGAAATTCCAGGAGTTTTGCCCCTTGGTGATCTCTTCGCACCTGCCCTTACGCAGGACATCACCGCCCCTTGGTGATGCCAGTGGCCAGGGGATGCCAATGGCCAGGGGACACCGATGGCCACAGCTCTGCAGGGATGTGGCTCACAACGGGACAGCAGCCCCCGGGCACCCTCTGCTCCCATAGATGTCATGTCTGTTACGAGGAACAGCCTCCTCCTACTGCAGACTCATTCTTCATCACCAAATTGTGAGGAACCTCCAGCCCCTCGCCCTGCAGACACCACAGCTGACACTAACACATCCCTAAAGGAGAGGGATTCCTGCCCTGTGCCTCCCCTGTCAGTGCCCCACGCAGTTTGCTCAGGCCAAGCCAGCAGCAGGAGGGTCCAGCACAGGAGAGAGGCAGCCGAGTTGCATTTCAGGATGTTTAATTCATGCTCATCCATTGTTTGGTGCCAGGGAGCAGGTGCTGGGTGGTGGTGGCCAATGTCCCCGTCACCACACACCGGCTTTGCATCCCACCACAGAGAGCCCATCAGAGCCTGAGCAGGGAGCTGGGGCGGCCGCCCGCCGAGATGAGGGGCATCAGAGCAGAAATCCATGCAGGTGTGAAACAAAACAAGCAGGTGAAAGCTGAGACTCCTGAGAAAGCGGGACCTGTCCCTGGGGAGGTCTGGCTCCCACCGACGCAGAGCAAACCCCCTCAGGGCTCTCCGCAGGGGTGAGGACGTGCTGCAGGCATGACGAGCACCAGCCTTTCTGCTTCACATCTCAAATGGCAGCCAGACGGTACCGACATGAACAAGTGTTAATCTCCATCAGCCCTTGACTGGCGCGTTCCTTCCCTGACTAACAACCACCATCATTTCAATTTTAAATTCTGAACCACGCTTTATTTTTACCCCTCATAAGAATGCTCTCCTGGAAACAACCTTCTCTCCACCCTTACTAACCCTCTGCCAGTCCCTCCCTGTTCGTACCCTGTT
The DNA here is from genome assembly GCF_001431845.1 of Calidris pugnax. NCBI lineage: Eukaryota > Metazoa > Chordata > Aves > Charadriiformes > Scolopacidae > Calidris > Calidris pugnax. The sequence continues at coordinate 19,715,995 of NW_015090893.1, read as the reverse complement.
ACCAGCTCCTCTGTCAAACTCTTGGACCCCTGAGATTTGCACTGCCCAGAACACCAGAAGGGAACAGCCGCGTGTCCGTCCGCCCGTCCGGAGCCAAACCCTCTCCAGAGCCAAAAGCTCTACCTCCTCCATTATTCTGCAGGTCCTCGAACACGTGGGAAGAGTTCAAATATTTTCTCACTGGCCATGAAAAATGTTGGTGGCCGAAAAGAAACACTCACCACTTCCAGAAAGTGATTTAACCTCACAGAAAAAAGCTGCATTTGGTCCCACTCCTTGTGTCTCAGTGCGGTACCAAGAGGGGAGCAAAAGGGAGACACCTTCAGTGTGACAGCCGGGGAAAGCTGAACGCTGATGCCTACCCTCCCTGGGCCAGGACAGATATTAACAAGCTACAGCTAATCAAACCTATTAGAGACAGTTTTTTGCAGGATGAGCAAACAAATCAAACATGCTAAAACACAGCCATCCCAGAGGGAGAAACAACACGCTCCCTGTTGTACATAAAACGCTTTTCTCTGGGAAAGCAAACATGCGTGGGAGATGTTTGGTTTAGCTCTTGAGCTTCTATTTGTCTTTTCACATCCAAGAGGAGCAGGTCGAGCCCCACCACAGCCTAGAAGCACCGGTCCCCAGGGGGTCCCCAACTGACCTGTGGATGATGTGCCTGCTCTGCAGGTAGTCGAGGGCCAGCACCAGCTCACAGATGAAGAGTTTCACGGTGCCTTCCTGGAACCGCACATTCTGTTGGAGGTGGTAACGCAGGTCCCCTCCCAGCAGCAGGTCCACAACCATAAACATATCTTCTTCATCCTGGAACGAGTACCTAAAACGGCATAAGCATGGTCTGAGGATGATACCATTGAAAAAAGACAGGTTAAAAAAGGGACATACGGTACCTCTGAGAATACTCAGAATTTCTTCGAACTTTTTCACTTGATAAATAATTTCATGACCTTTCCATGCTCCATTTCTCACTGTGACCAAACTCCTACCACCTATACTCTCAAAATAACTGGGCGGACCTGAGAGACGGGGCTGGCACCCAGCACACTGCCAGGAGAGGCCACGGGCGGCCACTAAAACAGTTCCCTGTTGACCACAGAGGGGGCAGCTCCAGAAATCACTCATGTCATATCTCTGCTGGTGCTCTGAAAGCCACCTGAAAAGCCTGCGCTGCCCCAGCTACCACTCGCGTACACAAGATCCCTCCAAGGGACCCTGAAAGGTCACTTGCTGTGACATCCCCGCTGACCGAGCCATGGGTAACTCAGGACAGCAGTGGGAATCCAGCTTGGACCTCTGGATAAACCCTGTCTGCTCCCCTTTGGGTTCACTCTCAGATTTTCAACATGGACTTTTCTCCTTCTCCAGGCACCCGAGGGAATGTGACCAGCAGAGCCCAAAGCCAGCATGCCCCGTCCTGCAGACCGTGCACCAGAGGCACCCGGAACCGGGGGCGGGTTCTCTCGGCAGCAGCCGGTTATAAACCCATTTTCTCAGCACAACAGGGGATGCAGCTGCTCTCTGCTGCTCCTCTTCAAGTGACCTGATTCGATGCAATTATTTACCAAGCGTCCCTCTGAGACAGTCAGCTATGAGATTTCTTCCCGTAGATTTTTTTTCTTACCAGTACACCAGCTTTGTGATGCGATGAGGAGCACCACAAACCAGAATTACTCGACATGAAGCTACAGTCTGTGTGTCACAGAGTGCAGGAAAGCTAAAGGCTGTACCTGAGGCCAGGGATGATGTGATAAGAACAGAAGCAGTGAAATTGGGATCATTTTCTCTGTACGGGTCTATGACACACATATACTCTCTAGTTCTCAGCAGCTGAGTGAGTTCTGCCTGGAACCACCTGTTCACGTAGGAAAGCAAAGTCTGGAGATATGTCCAAAGCCCTGGGAAGTCTAGATGCATGGTTCTCATTCAAACCCGAGTTAGATCAACACTGAATGGCAATGCCATCGAAACCATGAGAGTCCACCTCACAGCACTCAAGTTTCAGGAGATTTCAAAAAGAAACACAAAGTTTTTCAAAGATTTGTGATCTTCAATGTGATTTAGCCTCATTTTTTGTATTCAGCATTGGTAAGCTCTACCTCATTCTAGAAATAAATCCAATAAATGTAATTACCCACCATCCCAGAGGAATCGTGTAACTACAGGATATTGGCCGCTGCACCATGTGGTGTATGAGATCACATCACTTGAAATGTTACTGCTATAAAACTAACCTGGCAGACTCCAACACTAATAGAATCTTGTTTAAAATTCCTTTCTACTGCCCACTGCAGGAAAACATGCTGAATCTTATGAAGGGGGAAGAATTAGTGCATCTTTTATCACTCAATGGTCAATCCCATTGCTAGTGGTTGAAAAAGAACTATAACTAGAGCACGTAGGTTGCATTTATCAGGTTTAAAAGGAAAGAGACTCTTTTATGTACACATTTCCCATATAGATATATGGTTTTCTGCAATAAACTTTGAACAGTATCATTTTTCTGTCAGTAAATTCAATGATAAATTGCTTTTGTCTTTGCTGATTAGCATCAATTCAGTCGAATATCAATAAGGCATTAAGGAAGGCTATTTAAAGTGCAAAATAAACCACAAATCCAGAGTCAGGAGGTGATGAGAAAGAAGTGCTGCCAAGGGAAACCCTGGGAGCAGAGCACTGCTCGGCTATCGATCCCGGGTGTCGCTGCCTGGTCCCGGGAGCTGCTGCTCATTGCAAAAGAGCACAATTAAATAGAACTGGGTTATGGTAACGAGCAACACCTGCTGAGGAACAAACCATGGGGAACACACAAATAAACTCTCTTGTGCTTGTCTGGGGGACAAGAGGGACAGCTTCTTCTTTAATTAAACAAGATTCCCCTGAGACCGGAGCCCCGGTGAGTGGCATAGACAAGGAGCCCCCTCCAAGGAACCACAGGACAGGATGGGCACCCCGTGCACCCACACGTGTCCTGCAGCACAGGCACCCACCCCACCTGCAAAGGTGTCTCTCAGTGACACTGCTGACCCAGCCAGTGAGCAAAGGAGCAATATCTTACCATAAATTAACTAAGAAGGGGTGCTCCAGGCCCTGCATAATCTGCAGCTCCTTGAAAACGTTTCTCACTTCGTTACGCTCCACGCACTTTTGTTTATTCATGTATTTCATGGCATACATCTTCTTGGTGTCGTTCTTCTGCACAACACAGACCTACGTGAGCAAATCAAGGGATAAATCAGGAGATGACACGGCAGCAAACGCAGGCGGGTAAGACCCAGTCACACGAGCGTTCTCCAGTGGCTTGGGCAATGTCCCCACTGCCAAGTGACAGCTCCGGGCACCAACGCTGCAACGCCGGGCACGGCCAGCAAATCCATCACCCAGCTCCTGGCCAAATAAGAGATTCTGCTGGGGGAAGGTGAGGGGAAAGAATTTATCACCACAAAGACAGGAGATGGGGAATTGCGCACAAGTCAGCATTTTATTTACTGCGCTAACTAATCCTGGTGGTGTCCGTCCCTCCCACCCCAGCTGCTGCCTTTCCACCCCAGAGAAAAGAGTCCTTTCCACCTCAGAAGGGTAGGTTGGAAGCTGGGGAGCAACACCTGAGCTCCCCCTTCTTGGTGAGTTTCATTCAGCTCCCAAAGAACCCTGGGCTTTGTTGGAGGGGTGTTGGGGTTTGAATTTTGACCCTTCTTACAGTGGTATCTCAAATCTAGAAACAAACATTGCTTCAGTGAAAGACCCAGAGTTTCTAAAACTACAAAACAAACAGACTGCTTTTCAGATTTGTTTCCACAACAGTTTATGAGTTTAGGATGAATTTGCAAAGTTTCAGTCAACCTTTTTTGTTTCACCACCAAATAAATCTCTGTGTCTGGAGATCTTTGCTGCACACTGCACCCACGTCACACCCCGTTTCTGGCAGGAGAGTGCCTTTACATGAAGGGGCAAATGACCTTCTAGAGTTCTGTCAGCATGTACAAGCAGAGAACTCCATAACAGCATAAAAATAAAGCATATGACCATAACCTGATGCTTAATACTGAACACTATGTTCCACAGACAAATATCCTCTTTAAAAAACTGCCAGGCCTTTCAGGTTGACTGTAGCTCTTTATTAAAGATGCACCATGATGTTCAGTGCTGCTTCACTGGGGAATCTCAGAAAGTGCCCATCCAGAAACATAATGAAATTTAGCTCATTTGATTTATCAGTATCTCATTTTAATCTCCTGTAACATAATTTATGGCTACGGAGTGGATGAAGGATCAGGCTGTGATTCCTTCTTGATTACCAGGAGTTGAAGCTCAGGTCAAAGCTCATTGACAATGCAGGGGTTTATTTCTTTACTCTCATGTGACTCTAATTTGCCCATTTCTCAGTTACATTTCCAACTGTCCAAATGGTGATTAGTTCACAAAACACTTACTTTTCCGAAGCTGCCTTTCCCAATAGCTCGCAAAATTTCAAAATGGTCGAAGGTGACTGCAACAAAAAGCAAACATTCAAACATTAAGGCATTAGAAAAAGGTCTGGTAGATTTATAATAGCTCATCAGCGTTCATTAGTGTGATGCCTGGAACTGAGAGATACCACCCACATGATGGGCTTGAAATCCCAGAGTTCGTTTCCCTCCTGCCCCTCCAGCTTCCCTGCTGGCAGAAGGGGCTGGAGCCAGCAAGGGAGGGCTGTGTCCCCACGGGATCAGACACCACGTCCCCCTCTGCCCTGCAGCCATCCCCTCCCTGCTGGGGCCAACCACCACCACTGCTTTAACCCCTTCTCAGAAGGGAACCGGCCGCGCGCTCCCAGGGCTGGTGTCCAGGTCCCAGGGGCAGGTTGGGCTCTCGAACACCCGTTCCTGGTGCACTAACAAAATGCATGCATTTTCCAAGTAAATTAACCAGGCAGACTGGGTTTCCTTCAGCATAAACATGATGCACCAAACTGCCATAGGGTCCACTAAGCCTGCAAAAGCCCACTAAGCCACAAACCCTCCAAAAGAAAGGCTGGAAACGGGCACTGCATACTTGGCCAGGAGAGTAATACCCACTGGGTAACCCAGAGAATAAATTTTTTAAAGTGGGCACACTAAATTAATTTTTTTTTCCTTTTCATTGCCACTATCTTTTCAGTTAGGACGCCATAATCTAGCCAAAGCAAAGTTAATGGTTTCCAGCTATAGCACTTGGAAAAAAGGCTTTCATGCACAGACGCCCTTTTTCAAACCTGGAACAACATCTGCCAATATCAGAGCTAAATACAGGCTGGCAATGACCAAGTTTTACCAGATCTGTTTACCAGTCAGGCCATCCAACAGCAGGGCAGTGGATATAAAGGGACCGTGAAGATGCTTATTGCCTGCAGGGACACGGGAGGGGACAGAAGCCCCTGGGACACCGGGGAGAGGTGACCCGTGTCACCCAGTGTGGTCCCAAGCGCGGGAGAGGGAGACGCCAGGGGTGGGACCGTGCAGGGCTGACACAGAGTGCAGAGACCCCAACAGACAGCAACATCTGGAACAGATGCAGGAGTGAAGCTGACAGCCAGATGTTGCATGTTAACACCCTCTACCTCCATTGCCTTTTAATGAGAATGCTTTCACGAACATGTTAATACCATCTGCCTCTTTGTCTTTTAATATTAATATTTTTATGAACATTTTAAACATGGATCTATAACTGAACTGGTCGTAAGAAAGCCAAATTGCATACTTTATATTTAAGACTCTCAAACGAGGTACAATCCCATTTTAACCTCTGTTTTAGCTTTCCTACCATCCCTGAGCCAGTCCAGAGTCTCACTGCCAAAGAGCACTGAAATTTGTGGTGTCCAAATCAGGAACCAAACACATGCTCTTTGTCCTGGATTCACATCTACAGATTTGACAAGCCTCAGTTCACTGCCTGATGGCATCTAAAACAATGAAAAAGCCAAAGCATTTGCCCTTCAGAGAGAAAATTCATGTGATATGCCAACTCAGGCAAATTGTGTTTAAGAGATGCCAAGGAAGATAACACAGTTGCTGTAAAGAACCAACTGAAGTATAAGTACGAAATACCACTTCGAAAGCCAGGGCTGTATTTCTAAACCCAGGTTCAAGGAACGGTAGTTCGATAAAAAATACAGAACCAAACTAGCCATGCAAAATGTCCTCATCAGAGACAAGACAGCCCTGCCACAGCCCCCACTGGAAGCCACTGCTTCAGGGGGCTCACGCCCCCCCCCCCCCGTCACCCACCCCAGTACAGCCAGCACAGCACCGCACAGTCTGTTACGACTCGTCGTCCTTCTGTCACTGTAATTTCCCCCATTTTCATTACATTCCCTCCTTCCCTTCTCTGCAGCCTCAGAGAAACAGGTGCCACCACAGGACCAGGAATGCGAACGTGAGTGGCCCCCGGTACCGGGGAGCAGAACTCCCGCAGATCCGGGCAGAGGAGCAAAGAGGCAGCAGATTAAAAGAGAATGGGTGACAGTGGCCTGGGGAGGGCACAGGCAAAGGACCATGGGATGATGTACGTCCCTCTCACCCAGCCATTGTCCTCACCTACTACCTGCTTCTGATTTATCTCCCCCCAAATTTGGCCAGCTGGGGAGAACATCTGGCTGCCATCCTCCGGGATGCTTCCCACACCCTTTTGCCCAGAAGTAGCGCAAACAAAATCCAGCTTTTACCATGGTCTCATCCCGAGTGCATCAGGAGGCGAGATCACCTTGCAGCACTGAGCCTTCTGTCTGGTTATTACATTTTTCTTTTCATCTCAGTAGCTTATTATCCACAACTGTGCCTACTCAGAGGAAATGCCGACAGAAAACTAATGCTGTCATCCCGCTTCAGCCGAAGGCAAAGGAGGCCCCCTTGAGAAGGCCATCTCAAAAAAAAAAAATCATGGTACCACAGAAAATAAGCAAATTATAGCAACAGCAATGTGTTGTGGTTTTTTATTATTATTATTTTAGGCAAATTGCTAGGTCTTATAGAGAAATGAAATGACTGAACACTCCAGCAGGGTTCTCTGAGCAGCAGACCCAACTCCCGGCGCAGCGGCAGCATCGGGCCCGGCCAGGGGACAGAGCAGGGAACGGCCGGGGTGGGATTTGGGCAGGGGAGAGGTGGGTACATCCCCGGCACCGCAGCCCTTACAACGCTCACGTTGTTGCTGTGTCTACACAGGTCCCAGAGGCACCAACGAGAGGAGGGACTTCTCTCCAGCGGCCAGTGCAGGACCTGCCAGTGTCACCCAGCAGAGGAGCCGCTGTCCTGCTCCCCGCTGTGCCCAGCAGCTCTTAATTCATTTCAATTTAATTGACATTAGAATAAGGACAAGATTGTGACATCTAAGGTGACACAGTCTCTGGTCACAAGTTTGTCAAGATAATGGAAAAGTTAATAGGGGACATCCCCATTTCAGCTGGGTTTTTCTGCCTGCAGTATATTAAAATAAGACTAATTAGAGAAAAAAACACTTTTAAAATTTGGGCAGGGCCATGGAAGCACAACTGCACTGGTCTGGACACTGTACCTGGGAGTGAGGGTGACCCTTGAGCCTACAGAGACTCAGCAGATCAACACCAAACCCCTTGTGATGGGTCTTTCCTGGTCTTTTCCCTTCACTTGCCAGCACAACACACAAATGCACCAAGCGTGGGGAACAGCGTTTCACTCAGCCCTGTTCCCTCTGCAGCAGAGCTACCAGGGGCTTCACAGGCTGCCAGGTTCAGTTTGCTGAAAACAACCCCTTTCCCAGTACAGAATTGGCTCCCATAAGAAATCACCTGCCGAGGAGATTTACTGGGGAACGAGCTGCTGCGCAGGGTGACTGTTCCCCTCCCCAACAGCCACCGGCAGCACCAGGAGCACTAACGGCACCACTCAGGATATAATCACTGCCTTTCCAGGATGGAAATGTGTTTCTCTCCTCAATGAGCTGAGTGAGAGAGACCAGGTTTTGGCTGATGTCCCCTCCTTTTCCCCTTACACCCCCAGCAACTGGGATTACCTCCTCTCTGATTGGAGTTCTTACCTTCGGAACTGCAGTTTATGAGTCATTTAGGGTCTCATATTTTACTTTTACTTGTACCTATCTGTATTTATCTACATATACATTTTATGATTGCACCCAGGTGAAAGCCCATATGGCAGCTATCAAGCTGACTCATGCAATAGGAAATGTATTTATGGAACAATCTTTTAATGACCGTCTCTATAATCTTGGCAGCACGGTGACACTGGCCTCCAGTCCTGCTCTCAGCAATGTATTCTCCTTCTCCAGCCAACCAAGCCTGTGTACTGGTCTCCCAGTGCCAAGGGGCAGAGATGCCCATCTGGGCAGTCACCAGGAGCCCCCACCTCTGCTGCTGCTGCCCAGGTCTCTCTTGGTGGCCTTCCCACCAAGCCCAAAGCAGGGATGGGAACAGGCAGTGCTTAAGCTGTCTTCCATCATACCTTGTACTGGTCCTCCCTGTGCTGTCATCTCCAGAACAAACCTCCCCTGACTCCAGAAGAGCCGCATTTCTTCCTGCCTTCAAAGCGCCTGGCAGTGTCCCAGAGACATCTCAAAACCAAACCTTGGCCAGCAGTTATTGTCCCAGTGTCTGGCCGCAGGGAGGGGAGGCAAAAGGACCACCCGACCCACCACAGCTCTGCAGCAGATCCATGGCACGCTGCTGCTGCAGACCTTGGCTCACCCACACTTAACCAAGACATCCAGGTGTTTGCAACCCCAGGACGGGAGCTGGTGGCCACCCTCAGTGTCACCGTCTCTGCTCTGTTGGACTCTGCAGTCCCAGACAACAGCTCAGAAAAGCTCTTACCGTCCTCATTTTCATCGAAGGGTGGTGATTTGCTGGAGGTGTTTGCACCCATGGTGTGTCCAGCCCCGCTCAGCTCGCTCCACTCCCTCAGGTACGTCACCACCTCCAAAGCTGGTGCCTCCAGGCTGGTGTCACCTGCAGGTCACTGCCAACAGACCTGGGCAACGTTCTGCTGGTGCATCCTGGAGGAGGCAGGAGGCAAAAACTCATCATTCAGGATTAAGAAGCATTTTGCAGCTTGCAAATTTCTGCCTGGAGGTTCACTGCTCCAGGGACAAAAGGGAGTATCAGGGAAAAAGCACATTAGAATGGAGTTCACCACAGAAACCCCATTAACATCACAACCTAGACCAGGACTGCTGCCCGCTCAGGGAATTGCAGAACCAGACTAACAGACCAAAAGATCTGATGATCTGGCTCATGTTTGCTGACCATTGAACATACATTTTGTAGCTTTAATGATGTTATGACCAACTTAGAGATGATAAAGCATGACTAATTGTAGTGAGGTTGATATCCAAAATAAATGGATATAGTGACTTGGCTAAATAAAATCAGAAATGCACTTTTGACTACTAAGGTAACGCAGAAGTGTAAAAGCTATATAAGAAAAAAATTCAAAGTGTCGACCTTTTGATTTAAGCTGTTACAGAAGTCTCATTTGGAACAAAATCATACTGGTTTTTTTTTTTTTTAAATGAAAATCATTACTTTTTCTTGGGCCAAGATGACTAATGCTTAATGCATTCACTTCATGCTCAGTTGGACCACTCGCTGTTGCACGAGCAGCAGCTCCTCTCATCAGTGGTCCCAGGATCTCAGCAAAAATTACACAAGTATGAGAAAGCAGCTGGTTGGGAATGTCCTGCTCCCACCTCCAGAGCCTGGCACACACCTCCCCCTACCTTATCCTCAACAGATAAATGGGAAACCAAAGCAAAGCAGAGGGAAAGTCACCACTTGGGTGCCATGGCCAGGGTGTGACAGTGGCACTGCAAGCAGGCTGCGTTCTCCAGTGGGGGAACGAGCCCAGCGCGGCTACAGAGAGCAGCCAGTTGCATTGTTAGAGCTATCACTGAGGGGTATCACCGAGCTTCCTCCGAAGAGGGCCACTAACTCAGAGGGGTTCACAAATAATTTATCTTAACATCTCTTCATTACTTAAGCTGCTGCTCTTCTGCTGAACAACTGGGCAGTCACGCAGCAATATGTGACATTATCCTCTCTCTCTTGTCCCAGAGAAACTAAAGGTTACTCTGAACTCCTCCACAGCCACCGCGGAGCTCAGGACGGACGAGACCGGTGCTGTCGGTGTCACCTTCGCTCCTCGCCCCTCCGCATCCTCCCCCCGCGGCGCGGCCCTGCGACCCCCCGCCCCGCCGGAGCTGGGGCAGACCCCGGCCCCGAGCAGGCCCCGGCCCCGGCCCCGGCCCCG